>NC_086451.1:413320427-413678812 GCF_028390025.1 Pseudophryne corroboree
CTGGAGGAGGGTCATAGGGGGAGGAGCCAGTGCACACCACCTGACCTAGTAAAGCTTTACTTTTTTGTGCCCTGTCTCCTGCGGAGCCGCTATTCCCCATGGTCCTTTCAGGAACCCCAGCATCCACTTAGGACGATAGAGAAATAAAGTTTCACATCATCCATAAAAATAGAACCCAAAGCCCTTTAAAGGAGTTTATATGCAAAGCCACAGCTACTAAAAGCATTGCTCTTTTAAATATTGGGCATAAATATGATCAGAAGATCTGGGTTTTATAACCGGCTTTTACAATGGGGGTGAGATTAGAGATGAGCGCCTGAAATTTTTCGGGTTTTGTGTTTTGGTTTTGGGTTCGGTTCCGCGGCCGTGTTTTGGGTTCGAACGCGTTTTGGCAAAACCTCACCGAATTTTTTTTGTCGGATTCGGGTGTGTTTTGGATTCGGGTGTTTTTTTCAAAAAACACTAAAAAACAGCTTAAATCATAGAATTTGGGGGTCATTTTGATCCCAAAGTATTATTAACCTCAAAAACCATAATTTACACTCATTTTCAGTCTATTCTGAATACCTCACACCTCACAATATTATTTTTAGTCCTAAAATTTGCACCGAGGTCGCTGTGTGAGTAAGATAAGCGACCCTAGTGGCCGACACAAACACCGGGCCCATCTAGGAGTGGCACTGCAGTGTCACGCAGGATGTCCCTTCCAAAAAACCCTCCCCAAACAGCACATGACGCAAAGAAAAAAAGAGGCGCAATGAGGTAGCTGTGTGAGTAAGATTAGCGACCCTAGTGGCCGACACAAACACCGGGCCCATCTAGGAGTGGCACTGCAGTGTCACGCAGGATGGCCCTTCCAAAAAACCCTCCCCAAACAGCACATGACGCAAAGAAAAAAAGAGGCGCAATGAGGTAGCTGTGTGAGTAAGATTAGCGACCCTAGTGGCCGACACAAACACCGGGCCCATCTAGGAGTGGCACTGCAGTGTCACGCAGGATGTCCCTTCCAAAAAACCCTCCCCAAACAGCACATGACGCAAAGAAAAAAAGAGGCGCAATGAGGTAGCTGACTGTGTGAGTAAGATTAGCGACCCTAGTGGCCGACACAAACACCGGGCCCATCTAGGAGTGGCACTGCAGTGTCACGCAGGATGTCCCTTCCAAAAAACCCTCCCCAAACAGCACATGACGCAAAGAAAAAAAGAGGCGCAATGAGGTAGCTGACTGTGTGAGTAAGATTAGCGACCCTAGTGGCCGACACAAACACCGGGCCCATCTAGGAGTGGCACTGCAGTGTCACGCAGGATGTCCCTTCCAAAAAACCCTCCCCAATCAGCACATGATGCAAAGAAAAAGAAAAGAAAAAAGAGGTGCAAGATGGAATTGTCCTTGGGCCCTCCCACCCACCCTTATGTTGTATAAACAAAACAGGACATGCACACTTTAACCAACCCATCATTTCAGTGACAGGGTCTGCCACACGACTGTGACTGATATGACGGGTTGGTTTGGACCCCCCCCAAAAAAGAAGCAATTAATCTCTCCTTGCACAAACTGGCTCTACAGAGGCAAGATGTCCACCTCATCTTCACCCTCCGATATATCACCGTGTACATCCCCCTCCTCACAGATTATCAATTCGTCCCCACTGGAATCCACCATCTCAGCTCCCTGTGTACTTTGTGGAGGCAATTGCTGCTGGTCAATGTCTCCGCGGAGGAATTGATTATAATTCATTTTAATGAACATCATCTTCTCCACATTTTCTGGATGTAACCTCGTACGCCGATTGCTGACAAGGTGAGCGGCGGCACTAAACACTCTTTCGGAGTACACACTTGTGGGAGGGCAACTTAGGTAGAATAAAGCCAGTTTGTGCAAGGGCCTCCAAATTGCCTCTTTTTCCTGCCAGTATAAGTACGGACTGTGTGACGTGCCTACTTGGATGCGGTCACTCATATAATCCTCCACCATTCTATCAATGTTGAGAGAATCATATGCAGTGACAGTAGACGACATGTCCGTAATCGTTGTCAGGTCCTTCAGTCCGGACCAGATGTCAGCATCAGCAGTCGCTCCAGACTGCCCTGCATCACCGCCAGCGGGTGGGCTCGGAATTCTGAGCCTTTTCCTCGCACCCCCAGTTGCGGGAGAATGTGAAGGAGGAGATGTTGACAGGTCGCGTTCCGCTTGACTTGACAATTTTGTCACCAGCAGGTCTTTCAACCCCAGCAGACCTGTGTCTGCCGGAAAGAGAGATCCAAGGTAGGCTTTAAATCTAGGATCGAGCACGGTGGCCAAAATGTAGTGCTCTGATTTCAACAGATTGACCACCCGTGAATCCTTGTTAAGCGAATTAAGGGCTGCATCCACAAGTCCCACATGCCTAGCGGAATCGCTCCCTTTTAGCTCCTTCTTCAATGCCTCCAGCTTCTTCTGCAAAAGCCTGATGAGGGGAATGACCTGACTCAGGCTGGCAGTGTCTGAACTGACTTCACGTGTGGCAAGTTCAAAGGGCATCAGAACCTTGCACAACGTTGAAATCATTCTCCACTGCACTTGAGACAGGTGCATTCCACCTACTATATCGTGCTCAATTGTATAGGCTTGAATGGCCTTTTGCTGCTCCTCCAACCTCTGAAGCATATAGAGGGTTGAATTCCACCTCGTTACCACTTCTTGCTTCAGATGATGGCAGGGCAGGTTCAGTAGTTTTTGGTGGTGCTCCAGTCTTCTGTACGTGGTGCCTGTACGCCGAAAGTGTCCCGCAATTTTTCTGGCCACCGACAGCATCTCTTGCACGCCCCTGTCGTTTTTTAAAAAATTCTGCACCACCAAATTCAAGGTATGTGCAAAACATGGGACGTGCTGGAATTTGCCCATATTTAATGCACACACAATATTGCTGGCGTTGTCCGATGCCACAAATCCACAGGAGAGTCCAATTGGGGTAAGCCATTCCGCGATGATCTTCCTCAGTTGCCGTAAGAGGTTTTCAGCTGTGTGCGTATTCTGGAAAGCTGTGATACAAAGCGTAGCCTGCCTAGGAAAGAGTTGGCGTTTGCGAGATGCTGCTACTGGTGCCGCCGCTGCTGTTCTTGCGGCGGGAGTCCATACATCTACCCAGTGGGCTGTCACAGTCATATAGTCCTGACCCTGCCCTGCTCCACTTGTCCACATGTCCGTGGTTAAGTGGACATTGGGTACAACTGCATTTTTTAGGACACTGGTGAGTCTTTTTCTGACGTCCGTGTACATTCTCGGTATCGCCTGCCTAGAGAAGTGGAACCTAGATGGTATTTGGTAACGGGGGCACACTGCCTCAATAAATTGTCTAGTTCCCTGTGAACTAACGGCGGATACCGGACGCACGTCTAACACCAACATAGTTGTCAAGGACTCAGTTATCCGCTTTGCAGTAGGATGACTGCTGTGATATTTCATCTTCCTCGCAAAGGACTGTTGAACAGTCAATTGCTTACTGGAAGTAGTACAAGTGGGCTTACGACTTCCCCTCTGGGATGACCATCGACTCCCAGCGGCAACAACAGCAGCGCCAGCAGCAGTAGGCGTTACACGCAAGGATGCATCGGAGGAATCCCAGGCAGGAGAGGACTCGTCAGAATTGCCAGTGACATGGCCTGCAGGACTATTGGCATTCCTGGGGAAGGAGGAAATTGACACTGAGGGAGTTGGTGGGGTGGTTTGCGTGAGCTTGGTTACAAGAGGAAGGGATTTACTGGTCAGTGGACTGCTTCCGCTGTCACCCAAAGTTTTTGAACTTGTCACTGACTTATTATGAATGCGCTGCAGGTGACGTATAAGGGAGGATGTTCCGAGGTGGTTAACGTCCTTACCCCTACTTATTACAGCTTGACAAAGGGAACACACGGCTTGACACCTGTTGTCCGCATTTCTGGTGAAATACCTCCACACCGAAGAGCTGATTTTTTTGGTATTTTCACCTGGCATGTCAACGGCCATATTCCTCCCACGGACAACAGGTGTCTCCCCGGGTGCCTGACTTAAACAAACCACCTCACCATCAGAATCCTCCTGGTCAATTTCCTCCCCAGCGCCAGCAACACCCATATCCTCCTCATCCTGGTGTACTTCAACACTGACATCTTCAATCTGACTATCAGGAACTGGACTGCGGGTGCTCCTTCCAGCACTTGCAGGGGGCGTGCAAATGGTGGAAGGCGCATGCTCTTCACGTCCAGTGTTGGGAAGGTCAGGCATCGCAACCGACACAATTGGACTCTCCTTGTGGATTTGGGATTTCAAAGAACGCACAGTTCTTTGCGGTGCTTTTGCCAGCTTGAGTCTTTTCAGTTTTCTAGCGAGAGGCTGAGTGCTTCCATCCTCATGTGAAGCTGAACCACTAGCCATGAACATAGGCCAGGGCCTCAGCCGTTCCTTGCCACTCCGTGTGGTAAATGGCATATTGGCAAGTTTACGCTTCTCCTCCGACAATTTTATTTTAGGTTTTGGAGTCCTTTTTTTACTGATATTTGGTGTTTTGGTTTTGACATGCTCTGTACTATGCCATTGGGCATCGGCCTTGGCAGACGACGTTGCTGGCATTTCATCGTCTCGGCCATGACTAGTGGCAGCAGCTTCAGCACGAGGTGGAAGTGGATCTTGATCTTTCCCTAATTTTGGAACCTCAACATTTTTGTTCTCCATATTTTAATAGGCACAACTAAAAGGCACCTCAGGTAAACAATGGAGATGGATGGATTGGATACTAGTATACAATTATGGACGGGCTGCCGAGTGCCGACACAGAGGTAGCCACAGCCGTGAACTACCGCACTGTACTGTGTCTGCTGCTAATATAGACTGGTTGATAAAGAGATAGTATACTCGTAACTAGTATGTATGTATAAAGAAAGAAAAAAAAACCACGGTTAGGTGGTATATACAATTATGGACGGGCTGCCGAGTGCCGACACAGAGGTAGCCACAGCCGTGAACTACCGCACTGTACTGTGTCTGCTGCTAATATATAGACTGGTTGATAAAGAGATAGTATACTCGTAACTAGTATGTATGTATAAAGAAAGAAAAAAAAACCACGGTTAGGTGGTATATACAATTATGGACGGGCTGCCGAGTGCCGACACAGAGGTAGCCACAGCCGTGAACTACCGCACTGTACTGTGTCTGCTGCTAATATATAGACTGGTTGATAAAGAGATAGTATACTCGTAACTAGTATGTATGTATAAAGAAAGAAAAAAAAACCACGGTTAGGTGGTATATACAATTATGGACGGGCTGCCGAGTGCCGGCACAGAGGTAGCCACAGCCGTGAACTACCGCACTGTACTGTGTCTGCTGCTAATATATAGACTGGTTGATAAAGAGATAGTATACTCGTAACTAGTATGTATGTATAAAGAAAGAAAAAAAAGCCACGGTTAGGTGGTATATACAATTATGGACGGACTGCCGAGTGCCGACACAGAGGTAGCCACAGCCGTGAACTACCGCACTGTACTGTGTCTGCTGCTAATATATAGACTGGTTGATAAAGAGATAGTATACTCGTAACTAGTATGTATGTATAAAGAAAGAAAAAAAAAACACGGTTAGGTGGTATATACAATTATGGACGGGCTGCCGAGTGCCGACACAGAGGTAGCCACAGCCGTGAACTACCGCACTGTACTGTGTCTGCTGCTAATATATAGACTGGTTGATAAAGAGATAGTATACTCGTAACTAGTATGTATGTATAAAGAAAGAAAAAAAAACCACGGTTAGGTGGTATATACAATTATGGACGGGCTGCCGAGTGCCGACACAGAGGTAGCCACAGCTGTGAACTACCGCACTGTACTGTGTCTGCTGCTAATATAGACTGGTTGATAAAGAGATAGTATACTACTAATATTATATATACTGGTGGTCAGGTCACTGGTCACTAGTCACACTGGCAGTGGCACTCCTGCAGCAAAAGTGTGCACTGTTTAATTTTAATATAATATTATGTACTCCTGGCTCCTGCTATAACCTATAACTGGCACTGCAGTAGTGCTCCCCAGTCTCCCCCACAATTATAAGCTGTGTGAGCTGAGCAGTCAGACAGATATATAATATATATAGATGATGCAGCACACTGGCCTGAGCCTGAGCAGTGCACACAGATATGGTATGTGACTGACTGAGTCACTGTGTGTATCGCTTTTTTCAGGCAGAGAACGGATATATTAAATAAACTGCACTGTGTGTCTGGTGGTCACTCACTATATAATATATTATGTACTCCTGGCTCCTGCTATAACCTATAACTGGCACTGCAGTAGTGCTCCCCAGTCTCCCCCACAATTATAAGCTGTGTGAGCTGAGCAGTCAGACAGATATATATAATATTATATATAGATAATAGATGATGCAGCACACTGGCCTGAGCCTGAGCAGTGCACACAGATATGGTATGTGACTGAGTCACTGTGTGCTGTGTATCGCTTTTTTCAGGCAGAGAACGGATTATAAATAAAACTGGTGGTCACTGGTCACTATCAGCAAAACTCTGCACTGTACTGAGTACTCCTAATGCTCCCCAAAATTAGTAAATCAAGTGTCTCTCTAATCTATTCTAAACGGAGAGGACGCCAGCCACGTCCTCTCCCTATCAATCTCAATGCACGTGTGAAAATGGCGGCGACGCGCGGCTCCTTATATAGAATCCGAGTCTCGCGATAGAATCCGAGCCTCGCGAGAATCCGACAGCGTCATGATGACGTTCGGGCGCGCTCGGGTTAACCGAGCAAGGCGGGAAGATCCGAGTCGCTCGGACCCGTGAAAAAAAACATGAAGTTCTGGCGGGTTCGGTTTCAGAGAAACCGAACCCGCTCATCTCTAGGTGAGATACCGCTTTCAGATCGTAAATGCCGGGTCGCATCCGGGAATTGGGTGCGACCCGGCACTGGACCCTGAGAACTGGCTTCCCGACCCGGCAATATGCCAGGTCGGGTTGCTACCGGGGGCGGCGACTGCGGCAGCACCGGGTGCGGAGGCGGGGGATGAGATCATCTCCGCGCTGCCTCTCCCTATGCTGTGAACGGGTACCGGGTCACATCGACCGGGGTAACCCGTTCACACTACACCTGACCCAGTAATAACCCTTCTTTATTCCCGGGTTGAATTACCAGGTCGGGCGACCCGGGATTTCTGGAGTGACCCTTTCACACCGCACAGCGACCCGTGTCAACCTGGCAATATACAGGGTTGATACCGGGTTATTTGTGCGGTGTGAAAGGGGTATAAGTATAGCATGCTGCTACAGTACTCAGTTTGCACACGCATGCCCCTGATATGTCTCTGCAGGCGTGAGGGTGCACAACGGCACGTTACTAAATGCAGACACATTTCTCTACTACCTCTGAGCTAGGCCCATAAAGTAAATCCATATAGTCTGCTCCAATATTGATCTGTGCACAACGTACACAATGTAAAGTGCATTTTACCAGGGTCAGAGCCATTGCATCGGGAACTCTTCTGCAGCTATGGAATTCTACTAAAAGCTTGTTCCGCTTTCACTCACTCTTCCAGCAGAGACGGCCTCCCTCGCATTATTCCTGACCTTAGTCCATTCCGCCTTCAGTCTCCCAACTGCTTGGTCTAGTACCTACATATTCTATTCTCTATATTGTTATTGAGGGCACTGACCCCATCCAGACAGCAGTATCATAGCTCTACGCTCACTGCTTTCCCTCTTAAGCTGGGAACACATCTGCATACACTTACCAATCGTCCGCCCGATGTGTCGTGCTTAATTTCACAACTGGACGGGCATTTAAATGTTCCCATCCAGTTGAGATGTCAGTCACCGGTGGTCCCTGTCCCCTGTCAACGACGTCATTCACAGACATATCGCGGGTACATACCCGCTGACAGGCTCGCAATATAAACTGAATGCCCCACATATTGCGTGCCTGCTGACGGCTGTGTACCCCCGATAAATGTATGCCCGTACATTTTCTGCAAGGACTGCCGGTGACTGACATTTCTACTGGACAGGAACATTAAAATGCCAGGCTGACGATTGGTAAATGTATATGTACTTACCAATCATCCGTCAACCAGGTGGGTACCTAGCTTAACTCTTACTTGTTTCATTACTGTTATTTTATTTCGTCGAAACTGAAGTTTAGTGCAGTGCGAGCCAATCAGAAGAGCTTTTGGTGACTGGAGGTGGGATACAAGAATGCATGTAGGCTCTTTGTGTGTGATTTTGGTTGATTTTGTGATTACCTAGGTGTAAATGGAATTTAATATACAGTGTATGTGCATGTGTATGTGCATAGTTGTGCGTTCTAATATACAGTATGTATTAGATGCTTATCGAAACATACATGTCAGTGGTGTCTGTCATTAATTATCAGTGTGTTGTGTTTGTATTAGTTGTGTTGCACCAAAATTAGCAGGATTTAGATCAGGCCTGGCCAACCTGTGTCTTTCCAGCTGTTGTGAAACTACAGAATACCCCTTCCACCGATCAGCTGATAAATCATGCTGGGGCTTGTAGTGTCACAACAGGTTGGCCAGGCATGTTTTAGATCTGTGTAGAGTGAGTGACCCAGAGGTAGATCCCACGCCACCAAAGACGGTCACCCCTCCCTTATCAGTAAGCAGTAGTATAATTTTAGCTCAGATTTCCCTTTTCTGCTTTCAGATGACTTTATTTTATGGATCTGTGCTATTAAAAATAATATTGTACTCTATCTTTCCGACTACAGTCTGTGTTTCTAGCAGAAGCCATTAAATCATGTAGGTAGAGTTGTTTATTTGCGTTGTCCTTGGATGGGAATCAGCTATGCTCTGTGTATTGGATTCCCGAGGGGAATGACGATAAACCAGTGTGTTCAGAAAACGTTACATGAGGGCACATACAGTACTAACTAATATTTTTAAAAAGTCGTATCACGGGGTGTGATCCATTTATAGGGGTTATAAATACTTTCCACTGAAATGATGCATTCACATTAATTATTACTGGGTATGAGGCATGCATGTAGTCATTCCTGTGATTATAAACCATTTCACTCATGGACAGATGTATTAAGCCTGGAGAAGTGATAAAGCAGTGATAAGTGGAAGGTGATAACGCACCAGCTAATCACCTCCTAACTGTCAATTTACATATTGGAGCTGATTGGCTGGTGCGTTATCACCTTGCACTTATAACTGCTTTATCACTTCTCCAGGCTTAATACATCTGCCCCAATGTTAACTATATCTTATGTATAAAGTATATTTAGTTTTACTTTATTAATGTTCAGTAAAATAAACCTATTGGCAAACATTATTTCTCACACAGATAATAAGAATTTACTTACCGATAATTCTATTTCTCGGAGTCCGTAGTGGATGCTGGGGTTCCTGAAAGGACCATGGGGAATAGCGGCTCCGCAGGAGACAGGGCACAAAAAGTAAAGCTTTACGATCAGGTGGTGTGTACTGGCTCCTCCCCCTATGACCCTCCTCCAAGCCTCAGTTAGGTACTGTGCCCGGACGAGCGTACACAATAAGGAAGGATTTTGAATCCCGGGTAAGACTCATACCAGCCACACCAATCACACTGTACAACCTGTGATCTGAACCCAGTTTACAGTATGATAACAGCGGAGCCTCTGAAAAGATGGCTCACAACAATAATAACCCGATTTTTGTAACTATGTACAAGTATTGCAGACAATCCGCACTTGGGATGGGCGCCCAGCATCCACTACGGACTCCGAGAAATAGAATTATCGGTAAGTAAATTCTTATTTTCTCTATCGTCCTAGTGGATGCTGGGGTTCCTGAAAGGACCATGGGGATAATACCAAAGCTCCCAAACGGGCGGGAGAGTGCGGATGACTCTGCAGCACCGAATGAGAGAACTCCAGGTCCTCCTTAGCCAGGGTATCAAATTTGTAGGATTTTACAAACGTGTTTGCCCCTGACTAAATAACCGCTCGGCAAAGTTGTAAAGCCGAGACCCCTCGGGCAGCCGCCCAAGATGAGCCCACCTTCCTTGTGGAATGGGCATTTACATATTTTGGCTGTGGCAGGCCTGCCACAGAATGTGCAAGCTGAATTGTATTACACATCCAACTAGCAATAGTCTGCTTAGAAGCAAGAGCACCCAGTTTGTTGGGTGCATACAGGATAACAGCAAGTCAGTTTTCCTGACTCCAGCCGTCCTGGAACATATTTTCAGGGCCCTGACAACATCTAGCAACTTGGAGTCCTCCAAGTCCCTAGTAGGTGCAAGGCACCACAATAAGCTGGTTCAGGTGAAACACTGACACCACCTTAGGGAGAGAACTGGGGACGAGTCCGCAGCTCTGCCCTGTCCGAATGGACAAACAGATATGGGCTTTTTTGAGAAAAAACCACCAATTTGACACTCGCCTGGTCCAGGCCAGGGCCAAGAGCATGGTCACTTTTCATGTGAGATGCTTCAAATCCACAGATTTGACTGGTTTTAAACCAATGTGATTTGAGGAATCCCAGAACTACGTTGAGATCCCACAGTGCCACTGGAGGCACAAAAGGGGGTTGTATATGCAATACTCCCTTGACAAACTTCTGGACTTCAGGAACTGAAGCCAATTCTTTCTGGAAGAAAATCGACAGGGCCGAAATTTGAACCTTAATGGACCCCAATTTGCGGCCCATAGACACTCCTGTTTGCAGGAAATGCAGGAAACGACCGAGTTGAAATTTCTTTGTGGGGCCATCCTGGCCTCACACCACGCAACATATTTTCGCCACATGTGGTGATAATGTTGTGCGGTCACCTCCTTTCTGGCTTTGACCAGGGTAGGAATGACCTCTTCCGGAATGCCTTTTTCCCTTAGGATCCGGCGTTCCACCGCCATGCCGACAAACGCAGCTGCGGTAAGTCTTGGAACAGACATGGTACTTGCTGAAGCAAATCCCTTCTTAGCAGCCAGAGGCCATAAGACCTCTGTAAGCATCTCTTGAAGTTCCGGGTACCAAGTCCTTCTTGGCCAATCCGGAGCCATGAGTATAGTTCTTACTCCTCTACGTCTTATAATTCTCAGCACCTTAGGTATGAGAAGCAGAGGAGGGAACACATACACCGACTGGTACACCCACGGTGTTACCAGAACGTCCACAGCTATTGCCTGAGGGTCTCTTGACCTGGCGCAATACCTGTCCCGTTTTTTGTTCAGACGGGACGCCATCATGTCCACCTTTGGTATTTCCCAACGGTTTACAATCATGTGGAAAAAACTTCCCGATGAAGTTTCCACTCTCCCGGGTGGAGGTCGTGCCTGCTGAGGAAGTCTGCTTCCCAGTTTCCATTCCCGGGATGAAACACTGCTGACAGTGCTATCACATGATTTTCCGCCCAGCGAAAAGTCCTTGCAGTTTTTGCCATTGCCCTCCTGCTTCTTGTGTCGCCCTGTCTGTTTACGTGGGCGACTGCCGTGATGTTTTTCCCACTGGATCAATACCGGCTGACCTTGAAGCAGAGGTCTTGCTAAGCTTAGAGCATTATAAATTTACCCTTAGCTCCAGTATATTTATGTGGAGAAAAGTCTCCAGACTTGATCACACTCCCTGGAAATTTTTTCCTTGTGTGACTGCTCCCCAGCCTCTCGGGCTGGGCTCCGTGGTCACCAGCATCCAATCCTGAATGCCGAATCTGCGGCCCTCTAGAAGATGAGCACTCTATAACCACCACAGGAGAGACACCCTTGTCCTTGGATATAGGGTTATCCGCTGATGCATCTGAAGATGCGATCCGGACCATTTGTCCAGCAGATCCCACTGAAAAGTTCTTGCGTGAAATCTGCCGAATGGAATTGCTTCGTAGGAAGCCACCATTTTTACCAGGACCCTTGTGCAATGATGCACTGTTTTTAGGAGGTTCCTGACTAGCTCGGATAACTCCCTGGCTTTCTCTTCCGGGAGAAACACCTTTTTCTGGACTGTGTCCAGAATCATCCCTAGGCACAGCAGACGTGTCGTCGGGATCAGCTGCGATTTTGGAATATTTAGAATCCACCCGTGCTGTTGTAGCAGTATCCGAGATAGTGCTACTCCGACCTCCAACTGTTCCCTGGACTATGCCCTTATCAGGAGATCGTCCAAGTAAGGGATAATTAAGACGCCTTTTCTTCGAAGAAGAATCATCATTTCGGCCATTACCTTGGTAAAGACCCGGGGTGCCGTGGACAATCCAAACGGCAGCGTCTGAAACTGATAGTGACAGTTCTGCACCACGAACCTGAGGTACCCTTAGTGAGAAGGGCAAATTTGGGACATAGAGGTAAGCATCCCTGATGTCCCGGGACACTATATAGTCCCCTTCTTCCTGGTTCGTTATCACTGCTCTGAGTGACTCCATCTTGATTTGAACCTTTGTAAGTGTTCAAAATTTTTTTAGAATAAGTCTCACCTAGCCTTCTGGCTTCAGTACCACAATATAGTGTGGAATAATACCCCTTTTCTTGTAGTAGGAGAGGTAATTTAATTATCACCTGCTGGGAATACAGCTTGTGAATTTTTTTCCATACTGCCTCCTTGTCGGAGGGAGACCTTGGTAAAGCAGACTTCAGGAGCCTGCGAAGGGGAAACGTCTCGACATTCCAATCTGTACCCCTGGGATACTACTTGTAGGATCCAGGGGTCCTGTACGGTCTCAGCGCCATGCTGAGAACTTGTCAGAAGCGGTGGAACGCTTCTGTTCCTGGGAATGGGCTGCCTGCTGCAGTCTTCTTCCCTTTCCTCTATCCCTGGGCAGATATGATCTTATAGGGACGAAAGGACTGAGGCTGAAAAGACGGTGTCTTTTTCTGCAGAGATGTGACTTAGGGTAAAAACGGTGGATTTTCCAGCAGTTGCCGTGGCCACCAGGTCCGATGGACCGACCCCAAATAACTCCTCTTCCTTTATACGGCAATACACCTTTGTGCCGTTTGGAATCTGCATCACCTGACCACTGTCGTGTCCATAACATCTTCTGGCAGATATGGACATCGCATTTACTCTTGATGCCAGAGTGCAAATATCCCTCTGTGCATCTCGCATATATAGAAATGCATCCTTTAAATGCTCTATAGTCAATAAAATACTGTCCCTGTCAAGGGTATCAATATTTTTAGTCAGGGAATCCGACCAAGCCACCCCAGCTCTGCACATCCAGGCTGAGGCGATCGCTGGTCGCAGTATAACACCAGTATGTGTGTATATACTTTTTATGATATTTTCCAGCCTCCTGTCAGCTGGTCCTTGAGGACGGCCCTATCTATAGACGGTACCGCCACTTGTTTTGATAAGCGTGTGAGCGCCTTAGCCACCCTAAGGGGTGTTTCCCAACGCGCCCTAACTTCTGGCGGGAAAGGGTATACCGCCCCTAATTTTCTATCGGGGGGAACCCACGCATCATCACACACTTTATTTAATTTATCTGATTCAGGAAAAACTATGGTAGTTTTTTCACATCCCACATAATACCCTCTTTTGTGGTACTTGTAGTATCAGAAATATGTAACACCTCCTTCATTGCCTTTAACGTGTGGCCCTAATAAGGAATACGTTTGTTTATTCACCGTCGACACTGGATTCAGTGTCCCTGTCTGTGTCTGTGTCGACCGACTAAAGTAAACGGGCGTTTTAAAACCCCTGACGGTGTTTTTGAGACGTCTGGACCGGTACTAATTGTTTGTCGGCCGTCTCATGTCGTCAACCGACCTTGCAGCGTGTTGACATTATCACGTAATTCCCTAAATAAGCCATCCATTCCGGTGTCGACTCCCTAGAGAGTGACATCACCATTACAGGCAATTGCTCCGCCTCCTCACCAACATCGTCCTCATACATGTCGACACACACGTACCGACACACAGCACACACACAGGGAATGCTCTGATAGAGGACAGGACCCACTAGCCCTTTGGAGAGACAGAGGGAGAGTTTGCCAGCACACACCAAAAACGCTATAATTATATAGGGACAACCTTATATAAGTGTTTTCCCTTATAGCATCTTTATTATATATTTCTAATGCCAAATTAGTGCCCCCCCTCTCTGTTTTAACCCTGTTTCTGTAGTGCAGTGCAGGGGAGAGCCTGGGAGCCTTCCCTCCAGCCTTTCTGTGAGGGAAAATGGCGCTGTGTGCTGAGGAGATAGGCCCCGCCCCTTTTTCGGCGGCCTCGTCTCCCGCTCTTAACGGATTCTGGCAGGGGTTAAATATCTCCATATAGCCTCCGGAGGCTATATGTGAGGTATTTTTAGCCAAAATAGGTTTTCATTTGCCTCCCAGGGCGCCCCCCTCCCAGCGCCCTGCACCCTCAGTGACTGCCGTGTGAAGTGTGCTGAGAGGAAAATGGCGCACAGCTGCAGTGCTGTGCGCTACCTTTAGAAGACTGCGGAGTCTTCTGCCGCCGATTCTGGACCTCTTCTTACTTCAGCATCTGCAAGGGGGCCGGCGGCAAGGCTCCGGTGACCATCCAGGCTGTACCTGTGATCGTCCCTCTGGAGCTGATGTCCAGTAGCCAAGAAGCCAATCCATCCTGCACGCAGGTGAGTTCACTTCTTCTCCCCTAAGTCCCTCGTTGCAGTGATCCTGTTGCCAGCAGGACTCACTGTAAAATAAAAAACCTAAGCTAAACTTTTCTAAGCAGCTCTTTAGGAGAGCCACCTAGATTGCACCCTTCTCGGCCGGGCACAAAAATCTAACTGAGGCTTGGAGGAGGGTCATAGGGGGAGGAGCCAGTACACACCACCTGATCGTAAAGCTTTACTTTTTGTGCCCTGTCTCCTGCGGAGCCGCTATTCCCCATGGTCCTTTTAGGAACCCCAGCATCCACTAGGACGATAGAGAAAATAAAATTTTGTTTATTCCTATTTTAATTTGATGGTAATTGGCCACTGGCACATATAATGGTGGCTGGCACTCCACAATAATCATATAATGGTTAGCAAGATTTTGTCGCAAGAAACACCTTATTAAACATAAACAGCCTGTAAAGTCTAAATATAATGGGCCGGCTGTAATGGAGTCCGAGTTTCCCCAAAGTGCGGGATGCAGGCCGAACTTGGATGTTTTTTTAAAGGGGCAATAATTTACAAGGCAAAACCATACCTTGTAAATGTTTGCCCCTTTAAAAAAAAAGTCTGAGTTTGGTCGGCATCCCACATGTCGGGGGAACTCGGATTCCATTACATCCGGCCTCATGTCTCCTTTAATACAGCCAAGGTAGAAAATGTGGGTGCATAAAGTAATAAAAGCATTAGTTTTGTGACCAGTGCAGAATACAACCTAAGTTCTAACATATGCCTACATTAGTCTTGCTACTTACGCTGTTTCGTCATTCTGGAACTCCAGCTCTCCGTAGGCATCCTCAAAGTCGATGCCTCCTCCTCTTGCTGTGCCTTCTACTGTCCGGTACGGTATGACAACGGTTCCTCTTGCCCCAGAGTTCCTCAAAACTCGTATCTCCAGGACCCCAACACTCTCACTAACATGAATTAGTTTCTCCTCAAAAGTAAATATCCCAGCATGATCATCATCCAGTATGGTTACTGTGGCGATGAGTGGGGAGATCAGGCGTGCTTTGGGACGTCCTTCCCCATCTGGTTCAAACATTCCCTCAGCATCTCCCACACTCAAGTTCATCAGTCGCACAAAGAAATGCTCGTCTTCTTCAAAGATGTCATCGTCGATTATGCCAACTTTAATTTCTTTTTGGGTCTCCCCCGGTTTGAAAATCAATGTTCCTTCACTATACTCATAGTCAGAGCCTGCATTGGCCGAGCCATCCTCTGTCTTGTAGTCCACATAGAAGGTGCTCCCACCATCTCCTCCTTGGCAAGTAACATTGAGAGTCACAAATCCACAATTTTCCAGGCACTGGTAGTTACAGGGTTGGAAAAAGATCTTGCTGGTATTCTCTTCACCAGAGTCAGACGTCACTTCCTGCAGGTTAGCCGGCTTTTTGCTGTGGTCCGCTGCGTGTTTTTTCAGCACATTGCCTGCCCCAATCATCATACGTGTGGCTTGGATACGATAGAAGGCTCTACTCTTCTGCTGGTGCAGCAAGGCGTAGTAGTTGGCCTGTTCTACCAGTTGATCCAACTCTCGCTCTGGGTACTTCTGCTTGAGTTCCTTTAGGATCTTGATGACCTCTTTGCGGCTTTCGTCAAGCTCCTTGGCTTCAGCGGCTGCTGCTGCAGCACTTTCTTGCACACTAGGGTCTTTACTGTCTGTGGCCACCATCGCAGCTCCTCCCAACTTCCCATCCATCTCTATGCTTTTGGGAAACTCGCCTTCGGTTTCGATGATGATGCCTCTACGTTTATCTGCTCGGTACCTTTTGTAAACGTACTTGTAGAAGAGGAGTCGCTTGTCTGCAACCCATGCAAAGACCACACAGGCTGGGAAAAATAAGAGCGTGACCAATCCCTCCCAGACCTGTACTCGGCCTGGGGAGATAACAGCAAGAATGAGATAAAGCCATATGTAAGCGAAGATGCTCCAAGTAGCAGTGACAAAAAAGACCCTTGGGTGCTTTATCTTCCGTGACTCGCCATTGGGGATGACGTAGACACATATGGCAATAATGACAAACATGTTAAAAGCAGCAGAACCCACAATGGTCCCTGGACCCAGATCTCCAGCCTGGAAGTTGTGACCACACACTTCGATCACAGAGAGGAGGATCTCTGGAGCAGAGGAACCTAATGCCATCAATGTGAGATTGGAAACGGTCTCATTCCAGATGCGCACAGTCGCCACGCTGGTTTCCCCATTTGGTTTGGTCAACGTAATCTCCCTCTCTTGTGATGTGATTACCTCAATTGATGCCATGAAGCGGTCTGCAATTATAGACACCCCCAAGAAAAGGTACAGCATGGCCACAAAGTAAACCACAGCTCGAGCCACCTTGTCTCCTGTTGATGGATTGTTGGGTCTCCAGACTGGAAGCAGGATGCCGGGCTGACAAACCGTTTCCCCTGATACTCTACAGCCGGTTACATTGTCCCTTATTTCTGTAGCGGCTGAAGAGAGAACAGATACTAGCAGAAGGATTCCAAGTCTCAGTGGGTATGCCATAATTAGACCGTCAGTAATGGAGACCTGAAGCAAAGTGGTGGTCTAATGGCAGCTGTGGACAAAGATGCCTGTAAGAAATAAAATAAAATAAATTAGTAAAATTAGGGTCTATAAACTAAATGTTTTCAATGTCACATATACACAAACTTTCCTATTCAAACGATTATCTGTCATTTTGCTGGAACATGCTTTTTTTTAAAGGTCCATACCAAGGTTTATACCAAGGTCGTTGAAAACAATTTGCCGAATCAAGATTTTTACAAAGACCTTTTTGATTTCTTCCTCAGAATCCATATCATGGACCTTCTTGATGACCACTAAAAACATCGCCATATCTGCCTTAGTGATCCACACCAGGGACTTGAGGAAGCTCTTCCCATTGGCTAGCAATGTACGCTGACTGCATTTTCCTTTACATCATATATTTTAATTTTAAATAATTAACTTTTTATTTCCCATACAAGGCTGTACAGTTTACATGGTGCTTCTTTAATATAAAAAAGGTGCTGGTAATCTCTTAAAGTTAGGAACGTATACAAGATTTATAGCATAGGACTTCCAACACAGAAATTATTCATTTCTGAAATGATTTCAATGATTTTTTTTCCTGTTTCTGGCAACAGTAGATCTATGAATTAAAAAAATTAGACAAAAAATTGATTCTGGCAAGGGATTGGGACAAACAGAAACTGCCTGAGCTGTATGAAACCCCAATCAACTCAAGCTATCTCCATCACCAGTGTGCATGTAACAGTGAGTACAACTGTAAATGGTATGCTATATAAACCAACACCACCGGGTAGGTAACTGGGCTGTTGGAGTCATCCGCTGGTGAGTGCCTATATAACTCTGCAATATCAACACCTGCATACACATCATTCCCAACAAAGTCGTCTTCATTTCCATTTAAATTGGAGGTGCAAGAAAGAGATACAAGGGACGAAGCTGGGCGGAACTGTCGGGTATGCGGTCATATCCTCTGTGGTTGCACTGTGCACGCTCTGCAGCTGACTACGCAAATAATCTGCCCCAACGTGAAAGCAGTCATGGGCGCCTAGCCTTCAACTTTGCTTATTTTTTTGAGATAAGTTGTAAAGTTAATATTCATAGTTTGGTGTAAAAACTGCTAAATCCAAGACAAAAATGCAATATAGTGGTGGCCAGACACCACTATAAATGGCACATTATCATTATTCTTTACATTGTTCTTTTAAAAGAACTGATTTCTTCCTCTGATCAGTGTGGAAAAAGTGACAACTACTGTAAATGTTACCCCGACAAAGGGCCATGTTGTTTGTTTATGTTACAGCTTAGCTAGACCGCTTTCCTTGCCACCTCGCGCTGTGCCCAGCCTTTGTTTGCTGCTGTCTCTGGAGACATGTCAAACAGGGACAGACTTAACGTCTGCGCTATTTATACACCTCCCACCCCTGGGATTGCCCTGAGCTGCACACCTCTCGCTGTGTACCAGCCGGAGACGTACAGGAATCCGGGGCCAGGTGCTGCAGATTTCATACCGTTAAACAAGGGGAGCCCCTGGGAGTCTCTTGGACTGACAGTGTCTGCGGATTAGCTGTGCAGAAGTGTCTGCACAACTGTATAGTCAGGGCTGGGGAGAAGCAGGATGGAATAAGGACAATGCTGTTTAGTGGCCATTGCAGAATTGGGGCTGAAAAAGTAAACCTGGGCCTATTGTGACAGGTGGGCCGATGGGCGTTGGTCCTTGCATTTCTCGGGTTATTATTCATTTTACCAACATTTATGAATCTATAATTAATGAATTAATTTGAATTGACAATAATAATGTAATTCATTTCCTAACTGGTTTTCTGCAAGATAAGAGCCATCTTATGTCTCCAGCTGGATGGGCTGTGTTGTCTTGCTTCTTTTTCCTTAAGAAAACTGTAAAACTGTAAGCTTTAGAAGTTTAAAGAATGTACACAAAGGGCTTGTTTTAAAATTGGACATAAGTTCATTTGCATCCTTGCCCTGACGAGCAGGACCCTCTTCCCTCATGTGCTTTTCCCTCCTGCACTTATACCATCATCTCCTCCCCACTGCCCACAATGGCACCAAACCTGTGGGTTCAGCAGGCGCTGCTTATTTGGGTCTTATGACAATGTTAATAAACCTTGTAGCCCATGTTCTGCAATGGTCTGTACTGTAATTTTCTTTGATTCTTGTTTTGATCATGTTTCTGTTTATGCAAACCTCCCAACATGTTACAGGGAAAATTCTGGACCATGTGCATGCCGAAGAGGGCATGGCCCTGCGGGAAGGGGTGTGACCTAGGGACATGGCCCTGTTTTAATCACTCTGGGGGTGTTCTCTCCCTCAGATGCTGGGCCTCCAAGCTCTTCCCAGACTGTGAAGAGATGCATTTATAATACCTCGGTATAACAAGTGTGTCAACTATGTGGAACAGGTCAGGGATACCTTGATGGGCTATTCCTCCTTCAGCAGCAGCTTTTCCCTATTCCTGGCAGAGAGGCAAGGTTTCCCCAGACACAAAGAAAGGCAGTCAGGCTTTGTATGAAAGAATAAATGGTTTACTACGTAACTCAGAAAAGGAACTGATTACAGTAGGGAAGGGAAAGATTTGATTCAAGCAACTTAACCACAGACGCCACATACACTTTAAGTCATTATACAAATGGCAATATAACTAAATCTGAGATTAATACTATGTTGCTTAGTAATAGAAATCAACCTATGCAGACAATATTTAAGTCCCAGATAACATTGGTGTCACTGCAGGGGGTCTCTATGTGCACGTTGGGGCCCAGTTATGTTGTTACATAGTGATATGCAGCTATTATCTCCTTTAGCTGTGAACAAAATATTGTAGCTCTGTGTATTAAAGATGATTGTTTAAAACAAACTGGAGCTGCTTCCCATGTAAATCGCTGCATAGGTATAGTAAATATAGAATAATGTCCTTTTCAGTGGAGTAGGTTTCAGTATAAATATGGATTTATCTCACCCAGTCAATAGATGTTGCTGAGGCAGTTTCCCCTCAGATGTAGGCCAGTCAGCACTGGTATAAAGGCTTTATACTCTCCTTTCTCTGACACTTGATGTGCTCCTGGCTGAGAGTGTCATGGCGTTCTTTTTTTTGTTTTTTTTAATAATTTTTATTCATGGGATCACTGATACAAACAGATACCAACAGATAGTGGTTTTAGCAAATTACATTGCAAATATAGAATAACATTTGGTAATTATAAAGATAGCTGAAAAAACCAAACAGTGACCCATTTTTGACCCAGAGAGCGGGTGGTATAAATAGAAAAAAGGCCAGTCAGTAGCGCAGCTACCCGACTAACATTAAAGAGCAAGAGTAGAAGAAGGTCAAGAAGAAAGACAGAGAAGAAGAGAAGAAAAAAGAGGAATAGACGAGATAGAATAGGATAGAGTCCCCGGGAGGGTTCCATCAAATATGGTGCAGGGTATCACAAATTAAAGGGTGAAGGGGCATGCTGGTTTGCCAGCCATGGACTCCAAATTTTTTCGAATGACTTAGAGGAGCAGTTTATGATGCTAGTCATGTAGTCCATGCGGTAAACGTACTAGATACGGGCAATTATAGATTGCATGGAAGGCGGGATAGGGTTTTTCCAATCTGCAGCTAGTTGACATGTTGTTGCGGATACTATATGTCGTAACAATTTATTTTGAAATGTTGTTAGTGTTGGTAGGTTTAAGGGGAGGAGAATGTATTTAGGGTCAGAAGGAATAGAAATCTGCAGCAAGCTAGATATAAAGTTGATCACGTCCCTCCACATATGCGCTATTTTAGGACATGACCACCATATATGTAGGAAAGAGCCCTCTGCGCCACATCCTCTCCAGCACCTATCCGACATATCTGGGTACATTTTACTCAAGCGAGATGGTACATAGTACCATCTATATAGTAATTTATAGACATTCTCTTTGATTCTAACGCAGATGGAGCTAGACGCCGCGTTACCCCAGGCCTCAGACCATTCCTTGTCGTCTAAAGCCGAGCCTAGGTCCGTTTCCCATGCTCTCTCATGAGGATCACGCTGAGAGGAAGTGTCTCCAGTGAGAATAGTATATAAGAGGGAAATTAGGCCTTTGGTTGAGTGACGCCTGAAACATATAGTCTCAAGCGTGGTCAAGAGCAGGGCCGGTGCTAGGGTGTTCGGCGCCCCCCTGCAAACTATAAATTTGCGCCCTCCCATATTCCTTTGGCGCGCGCCGGGAAAAGGGGTGTAGTCTCACAAGTAAGGGGCATAGCCACACAATAGTACCCCCATTCAAAATTACGCCACAATGTAGCACAATCTTATTCATCTTATACGTAATGCCCCACCCGTAGTAGTAGCGTCCTTATACATAGTGCACCCCCAGTAGTAGTAGCGTCCATATACGTAATGCCCCCCCAATAGTAGTAGTGTCCTTATACATAATGCCCCCCCAATAGTAGTAGTGTCCTTATGCATAATGCCCCCCCAGTAGTAGTAGCATCCTTATGCATAATGCCCCACCAGTAGGAGTAGCATCCTTATGCATAATGCCCCCCCAGTAGTAGTAGCATCCTTATACATAATGCCCCCCAGTAGTAGTAGCATCCTTATACATAATGCCCCCCAGTAGTAGTAGCATCCTTATACATAATGCCCCCCCAGTAGTAGTAGCAGTTATATGTAATGCCCCACAACAGTAATAGTAGCATCCTTATACGTAATGCCCCCCCAATAGTAGTAGTGTCCTTATGCATAATGCCCCCCCAGTAGTAGTAGCATCCTTATGCATAATGCCCCCCAGTAGTAGTAGCATCCTTATACATAATGCCCCCCCAGTAGTAGTAGCATCCTTATACATAATGCCCCCCCAGTAGTAGTAGCATCCTTATACATAATGCCCCCCCAGTAGTAGTAGCATCCTTATACATAATGCCCCCCCAGTAGTAGTAGCGTCCATATACGTAGTGCATCCCCAGTAGTAGTAGCATCCTTATACATAATGCCCCCCAGTAGTAGTAGCATCCTTATACATAATGACCCCTCCAGTAGTAGTAGCATCCTTATACGTAGTGCACCCCCAGTAGTCGAAGCGTCCTTATACATAATTCCCCCTAGTAGTAGTAGCGTCCTTATACGTAATGCCCCCTCCAGTTGTAGCAGCGTCCTTATAAGTAGTGCACCCCCAGTAGTAGAAGCGTCCATATGCATAATTCCGCCCTAGTAGTAGTAGTGTCCTTATACGTAATGCCCCCCCCCCAGTTGTAGTAGCGTCCTTATACGTAGTGCACCCCCAGTAGTAGAAGCGTCCTTATACGTAATGCTCCCCCCAGTAGTAGTAGCATCCTTATACATAATGCCCCCCCAGTAGTAGTAGCGTCCTTATACATAATGCACCCACAGTAGTAGTAGCGTCCTTATACGTAGTGCACCCCCAGTAGTAGAAGCGTCCTTATACGTAATGCTCCCCCCAGTAGTAGTATTGTTATACGTAATGCCCCCCCAGTAGTAGTATTGTTATACGTAATGCCCCCCCAGTAGTAGTATTGTTATACGTAATGCCCCCCCAGTAATAGTAGCGTCCTATACATAATGCCCCCAAGTAGTAGTATCGTCCTTATACGCAATGACCCCCCAGTAGTAGCGTCGTTACACGCAATGGCCCCCATTAGTAGCGTCGTTACACGTAATGCCCCCCCTGTAGTAGTAGCGTCCTTAAAGCACACATAAACGCACACAGACATACCACACACACACACACACACACACACACACACACACACAGACACAATACACACACACATTTCCCTCTCACACTTCACTTACCTAAGCCAGTCTCCCTACACTACAGCAGCCTGGTCTATGTAGCTCCGCCCCTTCTGTCCCGTTTAGCCCCACCCCTTCCGCCCACTGAGCTCCGCCCCCTTCTGTACCGTGCACAGCGCTGTCCTGTCACACAGGTGAGGGGAGGGAGGAGGATTTTCATGCTGCAGGTGCCGCAGCCAGTGCCTGTCATACAGTGACAGGCACAGCAGCAGCAGCAGGGGGCACAGGACGGCGCAGCAGGGAAGGAATGCAGAGCAGGGGGAGCGCCTCTCCGTCCCAGCGCCTCCCTGCACTGCATCCCTTCGCTGAGCGGGTAGCGCCGGGCCTGGTCAAGGGTCTACTAGAGAGGACGCAGCCTATTGAGGAGTGAAAATTACTGAGTTGTAAAAATTTATAAAAATACTTAGAGGGAATATCAATAGTTTCTTGAATCTGAGAAAACTGTGGAAAACTAGTATTCCTGGTAATATCATTCAGATATAAGATACCTCTATTTTGCCAAGGAGCAAACAGTGATTTATGTGTACCAGGAGGGAATGCGGGGTTATGTAATATTGGGACGATAGGGGATGGGGCTGGAGCCAGGCCATACTTCCTACTGGCAGAGTCCCAAATCGTTAGTGAGCGGGAAACTACGGGGTGGGATGCTATAGTTCTAGGGCGGCAAGATTTCGAAAGCCAGAGAAGAGAGAGTAGGCAGACCCATTTAGGCGGCTTCTATAGATAACCAGACCCTTCTAGATTCGGGGTTGCACCATTGTACGCAGTGTGAGAGCTGTGTGGCTAAATAATATCTTCTAAAAATAAGAATTTACTTACCGATAATTCTATTTCTCGTAGTCCGTAGTGGATGCTGGGGACTCCGTAAGGACCATGGGGAATAGCGGCTCCGCAGGAGACTGGGCACATCTAAAGAAAGCTTTAGGACTATGTGGTGTGCACTGGCTCCTCCCCCTATGACCCTCCTCCAAGCCTCAGTTAGGATACTGTGCCCGGACGAGCGTACACAATAAGGAAGGATTTTGAATCCCGGGTAAGACTCATACCAGCCACACCAATCACACCGTACAACTTGTGATCTGAACCCAGTTAACAGAATGATAACAGAGGAGCCTCTAGAAAAGATGGCTCACTACAGCAATAACCCGATTTTTTGGTAACAATAACTATGTACCAGTATTGCAGACAATCCGCACTTGGGATGGGCGCCCAGCATCCACTACGGACTACGAGAAATAGAATTATCGGTAAGTAAATTCTTATTTTCTCTAACGTCCTAAGTGGATGCTGGGGACTCCGTAAGGACCATGGGGATTATACCAAAGCTCCCAAACGGGCGGGAGAGTGCGGATGACTCTGCAGCACCAAATGAGAGAACTCCAGGTCCTCCTCAGCCAGGGTATCAATTTTGTAGAATTTTACAAACGTATTTGCTCCTGACCAAGTAGCTGCTCGGCAAAGTTGTAAAGCCGAGACCCCTCGGGCAGCCGCCCAAGATGAGCCCACCTTCCTTGTGGAGTGGGCATTTACAGATTTTTGGCTGTGGCAGGCCTGCCACCGAAAGTGCAAGCTGAATTGTACAACAAATCCAACGAGCAATAGTCTGCTTAGAAGCAGGAGCACCCAGCTTGTTGGGTGCATACAGGATAAACAGCGAGTCAGTTTTCCTGACTCCAGCCGTCCTGGAAACATATATTTTCAGGGCCCTGACAACGTCTAGCAACTTGGAGTCCTCCAAGTCCCTAGTAGCCGCAGGCACCACAATAGGTTGGTTCAGGTGAAACGCTGAAACCACCTTAGGGAGAAACTGAGGACGAGTCCTCAATTCCGCCCTGTCCGAATGGAAAATCAGATAAGGGCTTTTACAGGATAAAGCCGCCAATTCTGACACACGCCTGGCCCAGGCCAGGGCCAACAGCATGACCACATTCCATGTGAGATATTTTAACTCCACAGATTTAAGTGGTTCAAACCCATGTGACTTTTGGAACCCAAAAACTACATTGAGATCCCAAGTGCCACTGAAGGCACAAAAGGAGGCTGTATATGCAGTACCCCTTTTACAAACGTCTGAACTTCAGGAACTGAAGCTAGTTCTTTTTGGAAGAAAATTGACAGGGCCGAAATTTGAACCTTAATGAACCCCAATTTCAGGCCCATAGACACTCCTGTTTGCAGGAAATGTAGGAAACGACCCAGTTGAATTTCCTCCGTCGGGCCTTACTGGCCCCGCACCACGCACATATTTTCGCCGAATGCGGTGATAATGTTTTGCGGTTACATCCTTCCTGGCTTTGATCAGGATAGGGATGACTTCATCCGGAATGCCTTTTCAGGATCCGGCGTTCAACCGCCATGCCGTCAAACGCAGCCGCGGTAAGTCTTGGAACAGACAGGGTCCTTGCTGGAGCAGGTCCCTTCTTAGAGGTAGAGGCCACGGATCCTCCGTGAGCATCTCTTGAAGTTCCGGTTACCAAGTCCTTCTTGGCCAATCCGGAGCCACGAATATAGTGCTTACTCCTCTCCATCTTATCAATCTCAGTACCTTGGGTATGAGAGGCAGAGGAGGGAACACATACACTGACTGGTACACCCACGGTGTTACCAGAACGTCTACAGCTATTGCCTGAGGGTCCCTTGACCTGGCGCAATACCTGTCGAGTTTTTCCCAACGGTTTATAATCATGTGGAAGACTTCTGGGTGAAGTCCCCACTCTCCCGGGTGGAGGTCGTGCTGAGGAAGTCTGCTTCCCAGTTGTCCACTCCCGGAATGAATACTGCTGACAGTGCTATCACATGATTTTCCGCCCAGCGAAGAATCCTTGCAGCTTCTGCCATTGCCCTCCTGCTTCTTGTGCCACCCTGTCTGTTTACGTGGGTGACTGCCGTGATGTTGTCCGACTGGATCAACACCGGCTGACCTTGAAGCAGAGGTCTTGCTAAGCTTAGAGCATTGTAAATGGCCCTTAGCTTCAGGATATTTATGTGAAGTGATGTCTCCAGACTTGACCATAAGCCCTGGATATTCCTTCCCTGTGTGACTGCTCCCCAGCCTCGCAGGCTGGCATCCGTGGTCACCAGGACCCAGTCCTGAATGCCGAATCTGCGGCCCTCTAGAAGATGAGCACTCTGCAACCACCACAGGAGAGACACCCTTGTCCTTGGTGACAGGGTTATCCGCTGATGCATCTGAAGATGCGACCCGGACCATTTGTCCAGCAGGTCCCACTGGAAAGTTCTTGCGTGGAATCTGCCGAATGGGATTGCTTCGTAGGAAGCCACCATTTTACCCAGAACCCTTGTGCATTGATGCACTGAGACTTGGCTCGGTTTTAGGAGGTTCCTGACTAGCTCGGATAACTCCCTGGCTTTCTCCTCCAGGAGAAAAGCCTTTTTCTGGACTGTGTCCAGGATCATCCCTAGGAACAGAAGACAAGTCGTCGGAACCAGCTGCGATTTTGGAATATTGAGAATCCAATCGTGCTGCCGCAACACTACCTGAAATAGTGCTACACCGACCTCCAACTGTTCCCTGGATCTTACCCTTATCAGGGAATCGTCCAAGTAAAGGATAACTAAAATTCCCTTCCTTCGAAGGAATATCATCATTTCGGCCATTACCTTGGTAAAGACCCGGGGTGCCGTGGACCATCCATACGGCAGCGTCTGAACTGATAGTGACAGTTCTGTACCATAAACCTGAGGTACCCTTGATGAGAAGGGTAAATTTTGACATGAAGGTAAGCATCCTTGATGTCCCGAGACATCATGTAGTCCCCTTCTTCCAGGTTCGCAATCACTGCTCTGAGTGACTCAATCTTGAATTTGAACCTCTGTATGTAAGTGTTCAAAGATTTTAGATTGTGGAATAATACCCCGTTCCCTGTTGCAGGAGGGGTACCTTGTTATCACCTGCTGGGAATACAGCTTGTGAATGGCTTCCAAAACAGTCTCCCTGTCAGAAGGAGACATTGGTAAAGCCGACTTTAGGAAACGGCAAGGGGGAGACGTCTCGAATTCTAATTTGTACCCCTGAGATATCACCTGAAGGATCCAGGGGTCTACTTGCGAGTGAGCCCACTGCGCGCTGAAATTCATTGAAATGGGCCCCCTACCGTGCCTGATTCTGCTTGTAAAGCCCCAGCGTCATACTGAGGGCTTGGCAGAGGCGGGAGAGGGTTTCTGTTCCTGGGAACTGGCTGATTTCTGCAGCCTTTTTCCTCTCCCTCTGTCACGGGGCAGAAATGAGGAATCTTTTGCCCGCTTGTCCACGAAAAGACTGCGCCTGATAATACGGCGTCTTCTCATGTTGAGAGGCGACCTGGGGTACAAACGTGGATTTCCCAGCTGTTGCCGTGGCCACCAGGTCTGAAAGACCGACCCCAAATAACTCCTCCCTTTAATAAGGCAATACTTCCAAATGCCGTTTGGAGTACGCATCACCTGACCACTGACGTGTCCATAACCCTCTACTGGTAGAAATGGACAACGCACTTAGACTTGATGCCAGTCGGCAAATATTCCGCTGTGCATCACGCATATATAGAAATGCATCTTTTAAATGCTCTATAGGCAATAATAAACTGTCCCTATCTAGGGTATCAATATTTTCAGTCAGGGAATCCGACCACGCCAACCCAGCACTGCACATCCAGGCTGAGGCGATTGCTGGTCGCAGTATAACACCAGTATGTGTGTAAATACATTTTAGGATACCCTCCTGCTTTCTATCAGCAGGATCCTTAAGGGCGGCCATCTCAGGAGAGGGTAGAGCCCTTACAAGCGTGTGAGCGCTTTATCCCCCCTAGGGGGTGTTTCCCAACGCACCCTAACCTCTGGCGGGAAAGGATATAATGCCAATAACATTTTAGAAATTATCAGTTGTTATCGGGGGAAAACCACGCATCATCACACACCTCATTTAATTTCTCAGATTCAGGAAAACTACAGGTAGTTTTTCCTCACCGAACATAATACCCCTTTTTGGTGGTACTCGTATTATCAGAAATGTGTAATAAAATTTTTTTCATTGCCTCAATCATGTAACGTGTGGCCCTACTGGAAGTCACATTTGTCTCTTCACCGTCGACACTGGAGTCAGTATCCGTGTCGGCGTCTATAACTGCCATCTGAGGTAACGGGCGCTTTAGAGCCCCTGACGGCCTATGAGACGTCTGGACAGGCACAAGCTGAGTAGCCGGCTGTCTCATGTCAACCACTGTCTTTTATACAGAGCTGACACTGTCATGTAATTCCTTCCAACAGTTCATCCACTCAGGTGTCGACCCCCTAGGGGGTGACATCACTATTACAGGCAATCTGCTCCGTCTCCACATCATTTTTCTCCTCATACATGTCGACACAAATGTACCGACATACAGCACACACACAGGGAATGCTCTGATAGAGGACAGGACCCCACTAGCCCTTTGGGGAGACAGAGGGAGAGTTTGCCAGCACACACCAGAGCGCTATATATATACAGGGATAACCTTATATAAGAGTTTTTCCCCTTATAGCTGCTGTATCTTTAATACTGCGCGTAATTAGTGCCCCCCCTCTCTTTTATAACCCTTTCTGTAGTGTAGTGACTGCAGGGGAGAGACAGGGAGCTTCCCTCCAACGGAGCTGTGAGGGAAAATGGCGCCAGTGTGCTGAGGAGATAGGCTCCGCCCCCTTATCGGCGGCCTTATCTCCCGTTTTTCTATGTATTTTGGCAGGGGTTAAATGCATCCATATAGCCCAGGAGCTATATGTGATGCATTCTTTTGCCATCCAAGGTGTTTATTATTGCGTCTCAGGGCGCTCCCCCCCAGCGCCCTGCACCCTCAGTGACCGGAGTGTGAAGTGTGCTGAGAGCAATGGCGCACAGCTGCAGTGCTGTGCGCTACCTTGTTGAAGACAGGACGTCTTCTGCCGCCGATTTTCCGGACCTCTTCTGCCTTCTGGCTCTGTAAGGGGGCCGGCGGCGCGGCTCTGGGACCCATCCAGGCTGGGCCTGTGATCGTCCCTCTGGAGCTAATGTCCAGTAGCCTAAGAAGCCCAATCCACTCTGCACGCAGGTGAGTTCGCTTCTTCTCCCCTTAGTCCCTCGATGCAGTGAGCCTGTTGCCAGCAGGTCTCACTGAAAATAAAAAACCTAAACTAAAACTTTCACTAAGAAGCTCAGGAGAGCCCCTAGTGTGCACCCTTCTCGTTCGGGCACAGAGATCTAACTGAGGCTTGGAGGAGGGTCATAGGGGGAGGAGCCAGTGCACACCACATAGTCCTAAAGCTTTCTTTAGATGTGCCCAGTCTCCTGCGGAGCCGCTATTCCCCATGGTCCTTACGGAGTCCCCAGCATCCACTTAGGACGTTAGAGAAATCTGGAATGCCTAGGCCGCCACTAAATGTGGGGCGCTGTAAGAGTTTCAATCGGACACAGGGACGCTTATTCGCCCATATGAATTGTGACGTATGAAATTGTAATAATTTAAAAACAGATGGAAGAATAAATATTGGGAGGGTCTGGAACAGGTAAAGTATCCGAGGGAGCACGTTCATCTTCACCGAGTTTACCCTACCTATCCAGGAGATAAAGAGACTAGACCAAGAAGACAAATCTGACTTAATTCGATCTAAAAGCCTAGGGAAATCAGCTTGATAAAGTTGATGATGGCTATGCGTTAGAAAAATACCTAGATATTTAATCTTTTGCTTGTGCTATTGAAATAGAAAGGAATTTCCCAAAGAGAGCTTAATCGGGCCGGGGATATAAAAATTCAATACTTCCGTCTTACTCGTATTAAGTTTATAACCTGAATGTTTAGAGTAGAGGTCTATCTCAGAAAGGAGCGGCTGTAACGACTGAGATGGGGATCCTAGAGATATTAGAACATCGTCAGCGTATAACGCAATTTTATGTTCAGAAGGGCCTACCCGCACTCCAGCTATATCTATATTAGCTCGGATCCTTGCTGCCAGTGGTTCCATAACCAGGGCAAATAGCAACGGGGAGAGCGGGCATCCCTGTCTGGTGCCGTTAGTGATATTGAACGCGGAGGAGGTGAGGCGATTAACAGAAACTGTGGCAGTAGGGGATCTGTAAAGCACTGAAACACCTTCTAGGAACCTGCCTGAAAAACCCATCCTCCGGAGTACTGAGAAAGCGAAGGGCCAGGAGATTCTGTCAAAAGCCTTCTCGGCATCCAATGCCAACAACAACGAGCTTCTGTTTATGTTTAGAGTGAATCAAATCTATGGCTCTCCTGGTATTATCGGAGGCCTGGCGGCCAGAAATGAAGACCACTTGGTATGGGTGTATTAGTTGTGTAAGTAGTGGCGCTAAGCGATTGGCTAAGATTTTAGCGTATATCTTAAGATCTACGTTCAGCAAAGAGATCGGGCGATAGTTGGAACATCGCGTTGGATCCCGCTCTGGCTTCGGAATCACAACAATGTCAGCTTGTACAGTCGCCGGCACAAATGATGCTCCCTCTAGAACACTATTAAAGAGTGAAGTAAGGTAAGGAGCCAATTCCGTATGGAATGTTTTGTAATATTGAGCGGTAAAGCCATCCGGACCAGGGGCAGTTGACGACCGCATAGATTTGACAGCAGCAACCGTCTCTTCCAGCGATATATCCGCATTAAGAAGAGAAATCTGTTGCTCTGTCAAACCCGGCAAGTGGGCACCCAACAAATATGAACATGCTCCCTCTGGGCCATCGGAGGGAAGAGGGGGGGCAGGGAGATTATATAAGGAGCTATAATAGTTCCGAAATTCCTCCACCATCACCTTAGGATCATAAGTGAGTGCATCTAATGTAGAAGAATGTAGTTTTTCTATCAGTCCCATAGCTCGCTTACTTCTCAACTTATTAGCTAAGAGACTATCTATTTTATCCGCTTTATCGTAAAATTTTTGACGAAGCTTCTGTTGTATAGCTGCCGCTCTCCGCGATAAAAGGGTGTTTAACTGACCTCTGAGGTTATTTATCTGGGAGAGAAGGGAGTCACACGGGGCAATTTTATGTTGGGCCAAAAGCGCAGAAATTTGAGATTCCAATGAGGAAACTTCCTGTGCTGCTTTCTTACGTATGGCTGAGGCCTTGGACATGAAATGACCACGAATTGTGGCTTTATGTGCCTCCCAAACTAGACTAGGAGAGACTTCTGGGGAGGCATTTTCCTCCAAAAAAAATGTCAGGTTTAATTTAGTATCTGAGAAAGTGGAGGGATGCGAAAGAAGGGTGTCATCGAGTCGCCACTTACGTGTCGTATTAGGGGTTCTATAGAGTTCTATCAGGATATAAACCCCCGCATGGTCCGTCCATGAACAAGGAGTGATGCCTGCATCAGAAATCAACGTCGTAAGTGATTGAGACACGTATCATATCTATTCGAGAGTAATGCTGATGAGGTGCGGAAAAGTGGGTGTAATCTCTAGCCGTTGAATGTTTAAAACGCCAGGTGTCTCGTAGATCAAGCTACGTGAGGGAGGATATTAATGTGAGGGCGGCTTCAGTTGGGGATGCTTCCTTCTTATTCTAAGGGGGATTAAATTTATCTAAGAAGGGATCAATCACAGTATTAAAGTCACCGCCTAAAATAATGTGGCCATGCGCTACTATATTAAGACGCAAAAAGAGTGCAGAAAAAACGTGATTGGTCATGATTAGGGGCGTATACTGACACAAGTCTTAGAGTTTCAGTGTGGAGTGTACCAATCACTGTGAGATATCGGCCTCCATCCCGGGGAGGAAAAGAAAGAAGAGAAGAAGAAGAAGAAGAAGAACAGCAAGAAACAAAAAGCGGAGATGTAGGAGAAGAGAAAGTGACAGAGAACCCATACTGGAAAAAACCCTGAAATATAGGGTCCCAATCAAGGACCGCTACACAAATGTTAAACATTGTACTTCTTAGTAACAAATAAAGGGAGCACGGGGGTAGCGGGAACAGCAAACCAATGCAGGAGAAGCAGGTCCCTCTGGACCGCAATAGTCGAGTCGGCCGGAGCCGAAGATATAGTCATGTAACCCAGAATACAGAAAAACGTACTGTGTCATAAAAAACCCCCAAACAAACAAGGGGGGGGGGATGGGAGGGGAACAAGGGATAATAAGGTGAGCAAGATAAGCCCAGCGCAATAATACAAAGCTAGGCGTAACATTTAAAAATAAATTAAAGCCAAGTAAGCAATATCAGAACAAACATTAAAGTCTGGTAAGCGATATCAAAAACTAATAACATTCACATTAAAGAAAATAGAATGGAGGCCAGAGTCCCCACCTGTCAACAAAGAACATAGTGTAAGGAGATATATCCCTAAAACAGTGAGGACTATCTGATGAGAGCTAAGAGTGTCTGCTAAGATCAAGGGGGGGTCATTAGTGCCAGTGCGATGACGAGTTACCCTCGCCCATTCAGGCGGTGGAATCTGGGGGCGTTTCTGCCCAGAGGAAGAGGCATTACCACCATCAGGTGACGATACAGGAAGAAGATCAAGTTTAGCCAACAGCTCCTGACCTTGAGTCAAAGTTTTAACGGAGTGAGTGGAGTTGTTCACTGTAACCTGCAACATAAAAGGAAATCCCCATCTGTAGCGTATTTGATGCTGACGTAGTATAATAGTAACAGGCTGGAGGTCTCGTCGCTTTTGAATAGTAGAGGGGGCCAGATCCTGAAAAACCTGCAGTTGCATATCTCGGAAATCGATCACTGGGGAGTCTCGAACCGACATTAGGATCCGTTCTTTTGAACGATAGTAATGTAGACGAACAATCACGTCTCTGGGTAGTTGAGTCGGAGCAGGCTGTGCCCGAAGCGCTCTGTGAGCTTTATCGCAAAGACAGTCGCCATCTGAGAGATCAGGCAATACGTGCTGAAAGAAATCTTTCAAGAAGGATGGTAGAGCGGAGCAAAGAATTGATTCCGCCACGTTACGTATACGCAAGTTATTGCGACGGGAGCGATTCTCCTGATCTTCTTGACGTTCTTTGAGATCTTCCATCTCATCGTGGAGTCTAGAGAGTTCAGAGTCAAGACGTTGTTGAGAACGGCAGAGGTCATCCGTCTTAGATTCAAGAGTGTCCGTACGATTACCGAGGGCTGTGAGATCAGACTTAAAGTCGGCAATGGCTGTGGAGAGTTCTTGTTTAAAGGCGGATTGAACCCCCTCAAGTAAACCGGTCATAACTGCTTTAATCTGCGGGTCAATACTCGTCTCTGAAGAACAGGGGGAGGAAGGAGAGTCCGTAAGCAATGCAGGAGTCGGAGGGCCCTTAGACTTTGATTCAAAAAATCTTATGGGGGCCTGTGTATTTTTCTTATTTTTTTGCGCCATTATAGAGGACTAATAGGGTAGGCGGGGAATCACAAACGTAAAAGGAGACACAGATGCTGCTTGTAAAATATATGTTAAGTAGGAAAGGGAAAGTTATAAAGGGAGCTATTACGGTCCAGGTAGGACTAATTGCGCTGCTAGGCCAGCATTCCCGGTAGCAGATAAAGGGCAGGTAGTGCCCTAAGGTGGCATGTGCATAATATCAAAACAGAACAGGCGGCCTCAGTGTTGCCCCTGGGCCTGGCTTCTGGTAGCGTGAGAGAGAAAAACTAAGGCTCCACCACCGCACCTGCAGCGCAGCTAGTTGTTAGTGGGTAGCACCGGGAGCCAGCTGCTGCAGCACAACCCCAGGGTTGAACTCCCCTCAGGGCGACTGGAGAGCAATAGAATATAAGTGATGCCTGGAGCTGCAGTGCAATCAATATAATAAACTCCCAGAGCCTATCTCCCCCCACAGCGCAAGGGTCCAGGAGCTGTTATCAGCTGAGCGGCTCATGCGCTTCTCTCCCCGCCCGTCAGGTAGAGCAGGGATCAGGCAGTGCTATCACAGCCGCTGGCGTGCGGCGCTGAGGCGATCTCCCCCCCCCCCCCCGCCCGCACCAGCTGTGATCTCTTCTCTGGGCTGCGACCTCCCGTGTGACACCGCGGGGTCCCGCTGCTCCGTCCTCCCGCACAGAGGCAGCCGCCGCCTGTACAGATACCTTGGGCTTCTGGACAGGATCCACGGGGCCGCGGTCAGCTCTGATCCGCAGCGCTTCTTCACAGCTGGGAGAGACTCTCCGACGGCTTCTGAGGCAGCAGTACGTCCGGTAACAGGGAGAGGGGGGGGGACGGCGCACTCAAGGTCCCGGCTCGGTGCCGGTGAACAGGCCGCAACCCACAGGAGCCAGTAAACCGGCTCCACGATTCCACGGCCAAAGTCCACCAACACCAGAGGCACCCAGCCCGTACAGGTACAGCCGCGGGGGCCTCAAATAGAGGCAATAGGCAGCAGAAAAGGGGAATTTGGATGCCCGACCTCAGGAGCACTCTGAGGAAGCGTCCTACCTGTTTAGCCACCAGGCCACTCCCCGTGTCATGGCATTCTTCTTGTTAATTGCAGCAGTTCCACTGCTGTATTTTGCACTTCTGCTTACTCTCTCATGCAACTTTCAGCTTATTTGTCTCGCCTCTCTCAGCTGCTCATTTCTGCATAATGGTGTCACCAGCTCTTTCCTCACCACGGCTCCAACTGACTCTTCTCAAATTGCTGTTCATTTTTCTTTTAAATAAACTTTATTTAAAATGGCACAGGCAACTACACTGTTGTCAAAAATGTCCTTGTTGTTATGGGATATCACACATTGTGCATACTGAGTGGGAGCACACTCTCACCAACTTTTCCCTCCACGTGGCACTGCAGCCCGTGGGTAGGATTGCGGGACAGTCCCCGATAAGTGTGGCTGTCCTACCGAAAGCCGGACAATTAGGAGGTATAGTTTATGTACTTTGTGAGGCGATGTGGAACCCTTGTGGTGAAATATAAAGTATGATAATAATAATAATAATAATAATAATATGCTTAACTTGTTGTCATATTTGGAGCCAGACGCATTTAATACTTAAATGCCCCAAGAGAAGTTGATCAAAGGTGTCCAGATATAAGCTGGCACAAGTCTATGACAGCCCTTATCCTTAAGATGCAGCTTTTAGACCTGGCACAAGTTTCTGAGTTGATGATGATGACTGTATTTGTGTGCCTTATGAATCTGTACATTATATTTCAATTAAATAATCTTAAAATACCTGCATATCAGAATACAGCCTCATATGTATTTTATGTCTAACTATAAAACAGACCCATAGTGCCTATTCAGAGTGCATGTGGCTAGGAATAACCAGATCCGCACAGCCGCATGACACTTTGGCACTCACCTCTCACTTCTCACCTCCATCATGCGTTAATACATAACAACAAGACTAACATTCTGCAGCTGCAGAAACCGCTGTCACCAGTGGAGAGACAAATTCGGCTGCCTCCTGGTAAGGGCATTGAGACTGCAACATGCTACGGCCTGCAGTCACATGACTGGGTACTTAGGGGGGCACAGCACATCACTGAGGATATGGAAATAGAGGAGACAATTTTGTACTTCTTATTAGGTAGGAGCCCCAGGTCCTGACGGCTTTTCTATTATGTATTAGCAGACCTTTAGGGAAATATGAGTAAAGGCCTTCACTGAGGTTTCTATAAGCCTCCATTATTACAGTAATTACTTTTGGCATATATTACAGTCCTACCTAGGGAATGAAGGACCCCTCCCAATGTTCTAGATGCAGACCAATCTACCTGTCAAATATGGTTGGAAAGCTTTTTGATAAATTATTGGCAAATCAACTTAAAATAAGAATTTACTTACCGATAATTCTATTTCTCGTAGTCCGTAGTGGATGCTGGGGACTCCATAAGGACCATGGGGGATAGCGGCTCCGCAGGAGACTGGGCACAAAAGTAAAGCTTTAGAACTACCTGGTGTGCACTGGCTCGTCCCCCCATGACCCTCCTCCAAGCCTCAGTTAGGATACTGTGCCCGGACGAGCGTACACAATAAGGAAGGATTTTGAATCCCGGGTAAGACTCATACCAGCCACACCAATCACACCATATAACTTGTGATCTAAACCCAGTTAACAGCATGATAACAGAGGAGCCTCTAGAAAAGATGGCTCACTACAGCAATAACCCGATTTTTTGGTAACAATAACTATGTACCAGTATTGCAGACAATCCGCACTTGGGATGGGCGCCCAGCATCCACTACGGACTACGAGAAATAGAATTATCGGTAAGTAAATTCTTATTTTCTCTAACGTCCTAAGTGGATGCTGGGGACTCCGTAAGGACCATGGGGATTATACCAAAGCTCCCAAACGGGCGGGAGAGTGCGGATGACTCTGCAGCACCAAATGAGAGAACTCCCGGTCCTCCTCAGCCAGGGTATCAAATTTGTAGAATTTTACAAACGTATTTGCTCCTGACCAAGTAGCTGCTCGGCAAAGTTGTAAAGCCGAGACCCCTCGGGCAGCCGCCCAAGATGAGCCCACCTTCCTTGTGGAATGGGCTTTTACAGATTTTGGCTGTGGCAGGCCTGCCACAGAATGTGCAAGCTGAATTGTACTACAAATCCAACAAGCAATAGTCTGCTTAGAAGCAGGAGCACCCAGCTTGTTGGGTGCATACAGAATAAACAACGAGTCAGATTTTCTGACTCCAGTCGTCCTGGAAACCTATATTTCCTCCAAGTCCCTAGTAGCCGCAGGCACCACAATAGGTTGATTCAGGTGAAACGCTGAAAACCACCTTAGGGAGAAACTGAGGACAAGTCCTCAATTCCGCCCTGTCCGAATGGAAAATCAGATGAGGGCTTTTACAGGATAAAGCCGCCAATTCTGACACGCACCTGGCCCAGGCCAGGGCCAACAGCATGACCACTTTCCATGTGAGATATTTTAACTCCACATATTTAAGTGGTTCAAACCAATGTGACTTTTGGAACCCAAAAACTACATTTAGATCCCAAAGTGCCACTGGAGGCACAAAAGGAGGCTGTATATACAGTACCCCTTTCACAAACGTCTGAACTTCAGGGACTGAAGCTAGTTCTTTTTGGAAGAAAATTGACAGGGCCGAAATTTGAACCTTAATGGACCCCCATTTCAGGCCCATAGACACTCCTGTTTGCAGGAAATGTAGGAATCGACCTAGTTGAAAATTCCTCCGTCGGGGCCTTACTGGCCTCGCACCACGCAACATATTTTCGCCAAATGCGGTGATAATGTTTTGCGGTTATATCTTTCCTGGCTTTGATCAGGATAGGGATGACTTCATCCGGAATGCCTTTTTCCTTCAGGATACGGCGTTCAACCGCCCTGCCGTTAAACGCAGCCGCGGTAAGTCTTGGAACAGACAGGGTCCTTGCTGGAGCAGGTCCCTTCTTAGAGGTAGAGGCCACGGATCCTCCGTGAGCATCTCTTGAAGTTCCGGTTACCAAGTCCTTCTTGGCCAATCCGGAGCCACGAATATAGTGCTTACTCCTCTCCATCTTATAATTCTCAGTACCTTGGTTATGAGAGGCAGAGGAGGGAACACATACACTGACTGGTACACCCACTGTGTTACCAAAGCAACTACAGCTATTGCCTGAGGGTCCCTTGACCTGGCGCAATACTTGTCGAGTTTTATAAACATGTGGAAGACTTCTGGGTGAAGTCCCCACTCTCCCGGGTGGAGGTCGTGTCTGCTGAGGAAGTCTGCTTCCCAGTTGTCCACTCCCGGAATGAATACTGCTGACAGTGCTATCACATGATTTTCCGCCCAGCGAAGAATCCTTGCAGCTTCTGCCATTGCCCTTCTGCTTCTTGTGTCACCCTGTCTGTTTACGTGGGTGACTGCCGTGATGTTGTCCGAATGGATCAACTCCGGGTGACCTTGAAGCAGAGGTCTTGCTGAGCTCAGAGCATTGTAAATGGCCCTTAGCTTCAGGATATTTATGTGAAGTGATGTCTCCAGGCTTGACCATAAGCTCTGGAAATTCCTTCCCTGTGTGACTGCTCCCCAGCCTTGCAGGCTGGCATCCGTGGTCACCAGGACCCAGTCCTGAATGTGCGGCCCTCTAGAAGATGAGCACTCTGCAACCACCACAGGAGAGACACCCTTGTGCTTGGTGACAGGGTTATCCGCTGATGCATCTGAAGATGCGAGCCAGACCATTTGTCCAGCAGGTCCCACTGGAAAGTTCTTGCGTGGAATCTGCCGCATGGGATTGCTTCATAGGAAGCCACCATTTTTTCCAGAACCATCTCATTGATGTACTGAGACTTGGCTCGGTTATAGGAGGTTCCCGACTAGCTCGGATAACTCCCTGACTTTCTCCTCCGGGAGAAACACCTTTTTCTGAACTGTGTCCAGGATCATCCCTAAGAACAGAAGACGAGTCGTCGGAATCTTTTAGCTGCGATTTTGGAATATTGAGAATCCAATCGTGCTGCCGCAACACTACCTGAGATAGTGCTACACCGACCTCCAACTGTTCCCTGGATCTTACCCTTATCAGGGAATCGTCCAAGTAAGGGATAACTAAAATTCCCTTCCTTTGAAGGAGTATCATCATTTCGGCCATTACCTTGGTAAAGACCCGGGGTGCCGTGGACCATCCATATGGCAGCGTCTGAAACTGATAGTGACAGTTCTGTACCATAAACCTGAGGTACCCTTGGTGAGAAGGGTAAATTGGGACATGAAGGTAAGCATCCTTGATGTACCGAGACATCATGCAGTCCTCTTCTTCCAGGTTCGCAATCACTGCTCTGAATGACTCAATCTTGAATTTGAACCTCTGTATGTAAGTGTTCAAAGATTTTAGATTTAGAATCGGTCTCGCCGAGCCGTCCGGCTTCGGTACCACAACAGTGTGGAATAATACCCCGTTCCCTGTTGCAGGAGGGGTACCTTGATTATCACCTGCTGGGAATACAGCTTGTGAATGGCTTCCAAAACTGTCTCCCTGTCAGAAGGAGACATCGGTAAAGCCGACTTTAGGAAACGGCGAGGGGGAGACGTCTCGAATTCCAATTTGTACCCCTGAGATATCACCTGAAGGATCCAGGGGTCTACTTGCGAGTGAGCCCACTGCGCGCTGAAATTCATTGAGACGGGCCCCCACCGTGCCTGATTCTGCTTGTAAAGCCCCAGCGTCATACTGAGGGCTTGGCAGAGGCGGGAGAGGTTTTCTGTTCCTGGGAACTGGCTGATTTCTGCAGCCTTTTTCCTCTCCCTGTGTCACGGGGCAGAAATGAGGAACCTTTTGCCCGCTTGCCCACGAAAAGACTGTGCCTGATAATACGGCGTCTTCTCATGTTGAGAGGCGACCTGGGGTACAAACGTGGATTTCCCAGCTGTTGCCGTGGCCACCAGGTCTGAAAGACCGACCCCAAATAACTCCTCCCCTTAATAAGGCAATACTTCCAAATGCCGTTTGGAATCCGCATCACCTGACCACTGTCGTGTCCATAACCCTCTACTGGTAGAAATGGACAACGCACTTAGACTTGATGCCAGTCGGCAAATATTCCGCTGTGCATCACGCATATATAGAAATGCATCTTTCAAATGCTCTATAGGCAATAATATACTGTCCCTATCTAGGGTATCAATATTTTCAGTCAGGGAATCCGACCACGCCAACCCAGCACTGCACATCCAGGCTGAGGCGATTGCTGGTCGCAGTATAACACCAGTATGTGTGTAAATACATTTTAGGATACCCTCCTGCTTTCTATCAGCAGGATCCTTAAGGGCGGCCATCTCAGGAGAGGGTAGAGCCCTTGTTCTTACAAGCGTGTGAGCGCTTTATCCACCCTAGGGGGTGTTTCCCAACGCACCCTAACCTCTGGCGGGAAAGGATATAATGCCAATAACATTTTAGAAATTATCAGTTGTTATCGGGGGAAAACCACGCATCATCACACACCTCATTTAATTTCTCAGATTCAGGAAAACTACAGGTAGTTTTTCCTCACCGAACATAATACCCCTTTTTGGTGGTACTCGTATTATCAGAAATGTGTAAAACATTTTTCATTGCCTCAATCATGTAACGTGTGGCCCTACTGGAAGTCACATTTGTCTCTTCACCGTCGACACTGGAGTCAGTATCCGTGTCGGCGTCTATATCTGCCATCTGAGGTAACGGGCGCTTTAGAGCCCCTGACGGCCTATGAGACGTCTGGACAGGCACAAGCGGAGTAGCCGGCTGTCTCATGTCAACCACTGTCTTTTATACAGAGCTGACACTGTTACGTAATTCCTTCCAACAGTTCATCCACTCAGGTGTCGACCCCCTAGGGGGTGACATCACTATTACAGGCAATCTGCTCCGTCTCCACATCATTTTTCTCCTCATACATGTCGACACAAACGTACCGACATACAGCACACACACAGGGAATGCTCTGATAGAGGACAGGACCCCACTAGCCCTTTGGGGAGACAGAGGGAGAGTTTGCCAGCACACACCAGAGCGCTATATATATACAGGGATAACCTTATATAAGTGTTTTTCCCCTTATAGCTGCTGTATCTTTAATACTGCGCGTAATTAGTGCCCCCCTTCTCTTTTTTAACCCTTTCTGTAGTGTAGTGACTGCAGGGGAGAGCCAGGGAGCTTCCCTCCAACGGAGCTGTGAGGGAAAATGGCGCCAGTGTGCTGAGGAGATAGGCTCCGCCCCCTTATCGGCGGCCTTATCTCCCGTTTTTCTATGTATTTTGGCAGGGGTTAAATGCATCCATATAGCCCAGGAGCTATATGTGATGCATTCTTTTGCCATCCAAGGTGTTTATTATTGCGTCTCAGGGCGCTCCCCCCCAGCGCCCTGCACCCTCAGTGACCGGAGTGTGAAGTGTGCTGAGAGCAATGGCGCACAGCTGCAGTGCTGTGCGCTACCTTGTTGAAGACAGGACGTCTTCTGCCGCCGATTTTCCGGACCTCTTCTGTCTTCTGGCTCTGTAAGGGGGCCGGCGGCGCGGCTCTGGGACCCATCCATGGCTGGGCCTGTGATCGTCCCTCTGGAGCTAATGTCCAGTAGCCTAAGAAGCCCAATCCACTCTGCACGCAGGTGAGTTCGCTTCTTCTCCCCTTAGTCCCTCGATGCAGTGAGCCTGTTGCCAGCAGGTCTCACTGAAAATAAAAAACCTAAACTTTTCACTAAGCAGCTCAGGAGAGCCACCTAGTGTGCACCCTTCTCGTTCGGGCACAAAAATCTAACTGAGGCTTGGAGGAGGGTCATGGGGGGAGGAGCCAGTGCACACCAGGTAGTTCTAAAGCTTTACTTTTGTGCCCAGTCTCCTGAGGAGCCGCTATCCCCCATGGTCCTTACGGAGTCCCCAGCATCCACTTAGGACGTTAGAGAAAATATTATTACCGGACTTACGGCCTAATTCATGTTTTTTCAACACACTTGCCTATGCAGTTGTGATTATCTAGGCTCCGGAATAGCTAATGTTAGCAAGTGAAGCTTCCGCCCTGAAATGAAAAGAGACAAATTTGCAGCCTATATGCGAGAACGAGGAACATCGACTGTAACGGTAGATCTATGACTACTGTACATAGACTGGCTGCGGCAGTAGGGACGGTGAGGATATGGGTCGTTGGGTCGACCCAACTTAGGTCGACACTCATTAGGTCATCCACTAAAGGTCGACATTGCCATTAGGTCGACATGGGCATTAGGGCGACAGGTCAAAAAGTCGACATGAGGTTTTTAATTGTTTTTGGTGTCGTTTTCTCAGTATAGTGACGGGGAACCCAAATTAGTGCACCGTGTCTGCTTGCCATGCTTCGGGCAAGGTGCCTCCCTCCGCTACCGCTTCGCTCGGCACAGATTGCCATTCCAATCGTAGTCCATGAGGATCGTTAAGTATGAGAAAAATCCAAAGACTGAAAAAATAAATGTGAAAAACTCATGTCGACCTTTTGACCTGTTGACCTAGTACATGTCGCCCTAACGCCCATTTCGACCTAATGCATGTTGACCTAGTGGCACTGTCGACCTTCAGTGGTCGACCTAATGAGTGTCGACCTAAGTTGTGTCGACCTAACGACCGTAACCCGACGGTGATGCCATCCTTTTCTACATACGTGATCGCAGCTGAAGGCAGATACTCCCAGTTACCTCCCCTTTCCGGTCTGTTTCTGTCAATCACTCTACGTTACAGTTCACAGTACAAGTGCGGTTGCAAAAGGCACCTTGGTGGGGCGCAGGACGATCGCGGGAAACATGCGCAATCGGACGATATTCATTCCATTGCATAAACTTCGGCATGGGGTAGAAACATGAATTAGGCCTTTAGTCCATAGTGACTCGGTGCATTTTGTCTTGGGTAAAAACATATAGATAGCCAAGTCAAGGTCCTATAACTCGAATTAGATATTTTAAAAATAAACTGTGAATATGTACGGAACATTCATCTGTAAAATGTACCTATAACTGTACATGAAAGTTTAAAGCCTGCGAAGCCTATTGTTTATAGTGAGGAAGTTCCTGCTAGGAGAGAAATTGATTTGACTGGGAATACATACACATATGATTATGCATCAAATTATCCGCTGTATCCTGTTTGTACACCATTCCGGCCTTTTTTTCCCAATCAATCCTTATATAAATGAGCACGGAGAGCCAAGCAAGGCGCACTGTCTAGAGATGAGGAGGATACATTAAGATGCGATTCAACTCACAATGCATGACTCATCCTGGCTGAGATGTTAGAGGTACAGTATATGACTGAGAGTAAATCCAAGAGAATGAGCACAAAGCAGTAAGGATAATGCCAGCTAAGATTATGGCTTTACCTTCTCGCATAAGTAACCCAAAAAAATAATCCCGTTCTCTTCCTCTGCCCCCTCACAGAACAAGGATGTGGGAAGAATGGCTAAAGTCAACGGTGCAGTCAGATGGGTAGGAACAACTGGCATGAGTATTTGAAGAAATGGTGTATGTGCTTGTACAGTTTCTTGTAATTACCCTAGTACCCTGCTCTCATCTGCCAGCTGCAACATACTAAAATATACTGTGATAGCCATACCTCCCTAGTGTCCTGATTTAGTGGGACTGTCTCAATTTGATGGTCCTGTCTCTATGTCCTGTTTAGGACAGCTTTGTCATGATCAGGCCAGAAGATTGACAGGTATATCCCTTTTCACTGCTGAGTTACATAGTACCTGCCAGAGAAGGAAGAAGGACGCGAGATGGTTCAGCACATCGAAAGTGCTGAACCTACCCCGTGATGCGTGCCCACTTTCTTGAACACACGTCCTGTTTTGTAAAAACAAGGCGTTATGGATAGATAGTACTATAATGTGCTGCTAAAATACTAGGAATAGCTGTAGCTGCTTTTGCGTCCATCTGCGACAACCTACATACTACTTTTGATTATCCATGCATTTACTGAGATCTCCAGTCAAAATGAATTTTGTCTGAAACCTCTCTGCCACCAACTAAAATAGCCTACTGTGGTTTAGCAACTGCACTTATATCTACTCCAACTTTAGTATTTTTTCAGTCTGACCTAGACTTATCCACAGCAGTCGCGGCTCCAAAATTCAAATAGTAGTGCCACACCAACTGCCACTCCAAACTAGAGATGTGCGGATTGAGATTTACCCGGATATCAAAACGGCATCATATTGACTATCCAGCTGCATTGAGTTTTGGATAGCCAATAAGAAAACTCTGGATGAATCCAAACTTGTGCTAATCTGGAGTTAAGAACTGAGTAAATCCAAACCTGCACATCTCTACTCCCAACGTTGCCAGACATCACCAGTTGGGACTCACTGGCAGTTGGCGTGGCTCCCCTATTTGAATTTTGGACTGAGCTGCAACCCAGCTTTGGAGCCGCCCCTGATCCCCAATCCCCAGGTTAAATTCAAAATTCCCCAGACCATTATGTGTAGAATTCAGATTAGATGACCGCGATAAAAGGATGAAGGATCTCTGGAATCACCATGGTCCCCGTCACAATTAGTAGTCTCAGGGAGGGTGGTTTTTCAGATTTCCTAACTCCACAGTTTCAGCAAAATAAGCCAAGAATCCGCAGATAATCATTAAATGGGCACTCTTCCTTTAAGCACCATGCAGTGGTAGAAGATACAAGCTCAACTGGAGCACACCACTAATGTATTGCATCAATATGGAGGCTGCATATTGTGGAACATAGGGGACGATTTATCAAAGCTCAGGGACAGATAAAGATCTATAGGTGTGATGCATTTTCCACTATCTCTCTCCACTTTGTCTCTGGACAAGCATTGATAAATCTCCCCCATAGGGAAGGTGTTTTGGAACATCTTGCTTTGGTAATAGTCTTGGCTATTTTATGTGTGATATACCTTCATTCTTGTTCATTACAGCATAAAAAGTCTTGCCGGAGTCTGTAGGTAGTGACCTAGAAATATCTCTGTATTATACAAACGAACAGATACATTTGTCTGTTCATTTCCGTAAGACAAGAGACTATATTCAACGTGAGAAACGCAGAACAGAGGGAAATTGGAACAGTATTTTACATTAAAAGCCTTTGGAGATAAGACTGTAAGGACCTCAACGTGTGTGTTGTAAGAGAACAGGAGGCAGCCGCAGAACATAAAAGACTTGTCTGGATACATCAAAGCAATCGTCCGGGGATTCCATAAATCTTATTGCCGGGGAAAATGAAGATATAGAGCAAGGGATCGAGCGCAAAGCTGGGGAGGGAAAGCCCCAGAGAGACGTGAGAAAAATTCCTCAGCATTGAATTGAGTCTGGGTGCATGGAAAGGACTCCCAGGGGAGGGAACCGCGAGAGGCAAAGTGCACAGAATGGGCTTAAAAATAGTATTTTGCCAGAAATCAAAGATCTTGGATGTTAATTTAATCAGGAACAAAAGGACAGGAAGTTTCAAGAGGCTCCGGCCTGTGATACCCTATATTAAGGGGATAGCTCCTGTGTATGGTACTTATCACTACTTGTTAAACAGGTGAATAAAAATAAGATTTTACTTACCGATAAATCTATTTCTCGTAGTCCGTAGTGGATGCTGGGACTCCGTAAGGACCATGGGGAATAGCGGCTCCGCAGGAGACAGGGCACAAGAATAAAAGCTTTAGGATCAGGTGGTGTGCACTGGCTCCTCCCCCTATGACCCTCCTCCAAGCCTCAGTTAGGATACTGTGCCCGGACGAGCGTACACAATAAGGAAGGATTTTGAATCCCGGGTAAGACTCATACCAGCCACACCAATCACACCGTACAACTTGTGATCTGAACCCAGTTAACAGTAGAGATGAGCGCCTGAAATTTTTCGGGTTTTGTGTTTTGGTTTTGGGTTCGGTTCCGCGGCCGTGTTTTGGGTTCGAACGCGTTTTGGCAAAACCTCACCGAATTTTTTTTGTCGGATTCGGGTGTGTTTTGGATTCGGGTGTTTTTTTCAAAAAACACTAAAAAACAGCTTAAATCATAGAATTTGGGGGTCATTTTGATCCCAAAGTATTATTAACCTCAAAAACCATAATTTACACTCATTTTCAGTCTATTCTGAATACCTCACACCTCACAATATTATTTTTAGTCCTAAAATTTGCACCGAGGTCGCTGTGTGAGTAAGATAAGCGACCCTAGTGGCCGACACAAACACCGGGCCCATCTAGGAGTGGCACTGCAGTGTCACGCAGGATGTCCCTTCCAAAAAACCCTCCCCAAACAGCACATGACGCAAAGAAAAAAAGAGGCGCAATGAGGTAGCTGTGTGAGTAAGATTAGCGACCCTAGTGGCCGACACAAACACCGGGCCCATCTAGGAGTGGCACTGCAGTGTCACGCAGGATGGCCCTTCCAAAAAACCCTCCCCAAACAGCACATGACGCAAAGAAAAAAAGAGGCGCAATGAGGTAGCTGTGTGAGTAAGATTAGCGACCCTAGTGGCCGACACAAACACCGGGCCCATCTAGGAGTGGCACTGCAGTGTCACGCAGGATGGCCCTTCCAAAAAACCCTCCCCAAACAGCACATGACGCAAAGAAAAAAAGAGGCGCAATGAGGTAGCTGTGTGAGTAAGATTAGCGACCCTAGTGGCCGACACAAACACCGGGCCCATCTAGGAGTGGCACTGCAGTGTCACGCAGGATGTCCCTTCCAAAAAACCCTCCCCAAACAGCACATGACGCAAAGAAAAAAAGAGGCGCAATGAGGTAGCTGTGTGAGTAAGATTAGCGACCCTAGTGGCCGACACAAACACCGGGCCCATCTAGGAGTGGCACTGCAGTGTCACGCAGGATGTCCCTTCCAAAAAACCCTCCCCAAACAGCACATGACGCAAAGAAAAAAAGAGGCGCAATGAGGTAGCTGACTGTGTGAGTAAGATTAGCGACCCTAGTGGCCGACACAAACACCGGGCCCATCTAGGAGTGGCACTGCAGTGTCACGCAGGATGTCCCTTCCAAAAAACCCTCCCCAAACAGCACATGACGCAAAGAAAAAAAGAGGCGCAATGAGGTAGCTGACTGTGTGAGTAAGATTAGCGACCCTAGTGGCCGACACAAACACCGGGCCCATCTAGGAGTGGCACTGCAGTGTCACGCAGGATGTCCCTTCCAAAAAACCCTCCCCAATCAGCACATGATGCAAAGAAAAAGAAAAGAAAAAAGAGGTGCAAGATGGAATTGTCCTTGGGCCCTCCCACCCACCCTTATGTTGTATAAACAAAACAGGACATGCACACTTTAACCAACCCATCATTTCAGTGACAGGGTCTGCCACACGACTGTGACTGATATGACGGGTTGGTTTGGACCCCCCCCAAAAAAGAAGCAATTAATCTCTCCTTGCACAAACTGGCTCTACAGAGGCAAGATGTCCACCTCATCTTCACCCTCCGATATATCACCGTGTACATCCCCCTCCTCACAGATTATCAATTCGTCCCCACTGGAATCCACCATCTCAGCTCCCTGTGTACTTTGTGGAGGCAATTGCTGCTGGTCAATGTCTCCGCGGAGGAATTGATTATAATTCATTTTAATGAACATCATCTTCTCCACATTTTCTGGATGTAACCTTGTACGCCGATTGCTGACAAGGTGAGCGGCGGCACTAAACACTCTTTCGGAGTACACACTTGTGGGAGGGCAACTTAGGTAGAATAAAGCCAGTTTGTGCAAGGGCCTCCAAATTGCCTCTTTTTCCTGCCAGTATAAGTACGGACTGTGTGACGTGCCTACTTGGATGCGGTCACTCATATAATCCTCCACCATTCTATCAATGTTGAGAGAATCATATGCAGTGACAGTAGACGACATGTCCGTAATCGTTGTCAGGTCCTTCAGTCCGGACCAGATGTCAGCATCAGCAGTCGCTCCAGACTGCCCTGCATCACCGCCAGCGGGTGGGCTCGGAATTCTGAGCCTTTTCCTCGCACCCCCAGTTGCGGGAGAATGTGAAGGAGGAGATGTTGACAGGTCGCGTTCCGCTTGACTTGACAATTTTGTCACCAGCAGGTCTTTCAACCCCAGCAGACCTGTGTCTGCCGGAAAGAGAGATCCAAGGTAGGCTTTAAATCTAGGATCGAGCACGGTGGCCAAAATGTAGTGCTCTGATTTCAACAGATTGACCACCCGTGAATCCTTGTTAAGCGAATTAAGGGCTGCATCCACAAGTCCCACATGCCTAGCGGAATCGCTCCCTTTTAGCTCCTTCTTCAATGCCTCCAGCTTCTTCTGCAAAAGCCTGATGAGGGGAATGACCTGACTCAGGCTGGCAGTGTCTGAACTGACTTCACGTGTGGCAAGTTCAAAGGGCATCAGAACCTTGCACAACGTTGAAATCATTCTCCACTGCACTTGAGACAGGTGCATTCCACCTACTATATCGTGCTCAATTGTATAGGCTTGAATGGCCTTTTGCTGCTCCTCCAACCTCTGAAGCATATAGAGGGTTGAATTCCACCTCGTTACCACTTCTTGCTTCAGATGATGGCAGGGCAGGTTCAGTAGTTTTTGGTGGTGCTCCAGTCTTCTGTACGTGGTGCCTGTACGCCGAAAGTGTCCCGCAATTTTTCTGGCCACCGACAGCATCTCTTGCACGCCCCTGTCGTTTTTTAAAAAATTCTGCACCACCAAATTCAAGGTATGTGCAAAACATGGGACGTGCTGGAATTTGCCCATATTTAATGCACACACAATATTGCTGGCGTTGTCCGATGCCACAAATCCACAGGAGAGTCCAATTGGGGTAAGCCATTCCGCGATGATCTTCCTCAGTTGCCGTAAGAGGTTTTCAGCTGTGTGCGTATTCTGGAAAGCGGTGATACAAAGCATAGCCTGCCTAGGAAAGAGTTGGCGTTTGCGAGATGCTGCTACTGGTGCCGCCGCTGCTGTTCTTGCGGCGGGAGTCCATACATCTACCCAGTGGGCTGTCACAGTCATATAGTCCTGACCCTGCCCTGCTCCACTTGTCCACATGTCCGTGGTTAAGTGGACATTGGGTACAACTGCATTTTTTAGGACACTGGTGAGTCTTTTTCTGACGTCCGTGTACATTCTCGGTATCGCCTGCCTAGAGAAGTGGAACCTAGATGGTATTTGGTAACGGGGGCACACTGCCTCAATAAATTGTCTAGTTCCCTGTGAACTAACGGCGGATACCGGACGCACGTCTAACACCAACATAGTTGTCAAGGACTCAGTTATCCGCTTTGCAGTAGGATGACTGCTGTGATATTTCATCTTCCTCGCAAAGGACTGTTGAACAGTCAATTGCTTACTGGAAGTAGTACAAGTGGGCTTACGACTTCCCCTCTGGGATGACCATCGACTCCCAGCGGCAACAACAGCAGCGCCAGCAGCAGTAGGCGTTACACGCAAGGATGCATCGGAGGAATCCCAGGCAGGAGAGGACTCGTCAGAATTGCCAGTGACATGGCCTGCAGGACTATTGGCATTCCTGGGGAAGGAGGAAATTGACACTGAGGGAGTTGGTGGGGTGGTTTGCGTGAGCTTGGTTACAAGAGGAAGGGATTTACTGGTCAGTGGACTGCTTCCGCTGTCACCCAAAGTTTTTGAACTTGTCACTGACTTATTATGAATGCGCTGCAGGTGACGTATAAGGGAGGATGTTCCGAGGTGGTTAACGTCCTTACCCCTACTTATTACAGCTTGACAAAGGGAACACACGGCTTGACACCTGTTGTCCGCATTTCTGGTGAAATACCTCCACACCGAAGAGCTGATTTTTTTTTGTATTTTCACCTGGCATGTCAACGGCCATATTCCTCCCACGGACAACAGGTGTCTCCCCGGGTGCCTGACTTAAACAAACCACCTCACCATCAGAATCCTCCTGGTCAATTTCCTCCCCAGCGCCAGCAACACCCATATCCTCCTCATCCTGGTGTACTTCAACACTGACATCTTCAATCTGACTATCAGGAACTGGACTGCGGGTGCTCCTTCCAGCACTTGCAGGGGGCGTGCAAATGGTGGAAGGCGCATGCTCTTCACGTCCAGTGTTGGGAAGGTCAGGCATCGCAACCGACACAATTGGACTCTCCTTGTGGATTTGGGATTTCAAAGAACGCACAGTTCTTTGTGGTGCTTTTGCCAGCTTGAGTCTTTTCAGTTTTCTAGCGAGAGGCTGAGTGCTTCCATCCTCATGTGAAGCTGAACCACTAGCCATGAACATAGGCCAGGGCCTCAGCCGTTCCTTGCCACTCCGTGTGGTAAATGGCATATTGGCAAGTTTACGCTTCTCCTCCGACAATTTTATTTTAGGTTTTGGAGTCCTTTTTTTACTGATATTTGGGGTTTTGGTTTTGACATGCTCTGTACTATGCCATTGGGCATCGGCCTTGGCAGACGACGTTGCTGGCATTTCATCGTCTCGGCCATGACTAGTGGCAGCAGCTTCAGCACGAGGTGGAAGTGGATCTTGATCTTTCCCTAATTTTGGAACCTCAACATTTTTGTTCTCCATATTTTAATAGGCACAACTAAAAGGCACCTCAGGTAAACAATGGAGATGGATGGATTGGATACTAGTATACAATTATGGACGGGCTGCCGAGTGCCGACACAGAGGTAGCCACAGCCGTGAACTACCGCACTGTACTGTGTCTGCTGCTAATATATAGACTGGTTGATAAAGAGATAGTATACTCGTAACTAGTATGTATGTATAAAGAAAGAAAAAAAAACCACGGTTAGGTGGTATATACAATTATGGACGGGCTGCCGAGTGCCGATACAGAGGTAGCCACAGCCGTGAACTACCGCACTGTACTGTGTCTGCTGCTAATATATAGACTGGTTGATAAAGAGATAGTATACTCGTAACTAGTATGTATGTATAAAGAAAGAAAAAAAAACCACGGTTAGGTGGTATATACAATTATGGACGGGCTGCCGAGTGCCGACACAGAGGTAGCCACAGCCGTGAACTACCGCACTGTACTGTGTCTGCTGCTAATATATAGACTGGTTGATAAAGAGATAGTATACTCGTAACTAGTATGTATGTATAAAGAAAGAAAAAAAAACCACGGTTAGGTGGTATATACAATTATGGACGGGCTGCCGAGTGCCGACACAGAGGTAGCCACAGCCGTGAACTACCGCACTGTACTGTGTCTGCTGCTAATATATAGACTGGTTGATAAAGAGATAGTATACTCGTAACTAGTATGTATGTATAAAGAAAGAAAAAAAAACCACGGTTAGGTGGTATATACAATTATGGACGGGCTGCCGAGTGCCGACACAGAGGTAGCCACAGCCGTGAACTACCGCACTGTACTGTGTCTGCTGCTAATATATAGACTGGTTGATAAAGAGATAGTATACTCGTAACTAGTATGTATGTATAAAGAAAGAAAAAAAAACCACGGTTAGGTGGTATATACAATTATGGACGGGCTGCCGAGTGCCGACACAGAGGTAGCCACAGCCGTGAACTACCGCACTGTACTGTGTCTGCTGCTAATATATAGACTGGTTGATAAAGAGATAGTATACTCGTAACTAGTATGTATGTATAAAGAAAGAAAAAAAAACCACGGTTAGGTGGTATATACAATTATGGACGGGCTGCCGAGTGCCGACACAGAGGTAGCCACAGCCGTGAACTACCGCACTGTACTGTGTCTGCTGCTAATATATAGACTGGTTGATAAAGAGATAGTATACTCGTAACTAGTATGTATGTATAAAGAAAGAAAAAAAAACCACGGTTAGGTGGTATATACAATTATGGACGGGCTGCCGAGTGCCGACACAGAGGTAGCCACAGCCGTGAACTACCGCACTGTACTGTGTCTGCTGCTAATATATAGACTGGTTGATAAAGAGATAGCATACTTGTAACTAGTATGTATGTATAAAGAAAGAAAAAAAAAACACGGTTAGGTGGTATATACAATTATGGACGGGCTGCCGAGTGCCGACACAGAGGTAGCCACAGCCGTGAACTACCGCACTGTACTGTGTCTGTGTCACGATCCGGGTATCTGGACGCCATTACTTACCCTTCAGATGCCTCCTAAGGCGGGCTCAGCGTTCCAGGACCGGATTCCGCTGTTCCTGAGTTTCCACATGCAGAGTGGTCTTTTCATCAGCCGCGGCCTCCGCTGTGCCCGCGTGGTTAAATGTGCATCTATCAGCCTGGCGTCTCCTGTCTCCGGTGGCCGGCGCCGCCATTACTGTTTCCCAGACCACATGGATTACAAACCAAACTTCCCTCCAAGTGTCTGCATGGGCGCAGCCATCTTGGATTCTGTCATCTGATCATTTCCACCAATCTGCTGTCTGTGTTGTTGATTTGCATAATTGCCTAGCCAACCCCTTCCTTGCTGCAGGTATAAGTAAGCTGTACCTGAGCAAGGAAGACGTCAGTGCTTTGGTTGTCAAACCTAGTTCCTGTTTGTCTCTCTTCTATGATTGTCTTCCAGGTTCCAGCTCCTGTCTCAAGACTTCCACCATAGAGACCCGCACCAGCATTCCACCTGCGGTGTAGCCTGACTCTCCAATCCATTGTGGATTCATCTGTTTCCAGCTACAACACTACCTGCTTCCAGCCTCAGCTTCCAGCAGAGTACAGCTTCCCTTAAAGGGCCGGTGTCCTTTCTACACTTTACCACTCTCCACCGGAATTATTATTTCTCCGCTCTCAAGTTCTACATTTCAGTTCACATTTCATCGCTCCCAAAGTTCATTTATTATTTAACTGGTTCCAGCCAGTATCCACTCCGTGCTAACAACAGTCTGGTTCCAGCCAGTATCCACAGCAGCTGTTTTACCTTCAGCAACCCAGCTCTTCCTGGAACACCAGCTGGTACAATCCTGGGTTATCTCCATTGCTACAGCCGGGCCTGGTAAGGACTTTCCATCTAGAAGATCATAAGAACTATCTCACACTTCCAGTGCCCTGTGGCTCCTGCCATGCTGTAGTACTCAGGAACTGTATTTATTCTTTGCTGACTTTTACGTTTTCTTTTATTGCTGCTGTGATGCGGAGTTGTCATAATAAACATCATTGACTTTTATTTAAGTTGTCGTGGTCACGCCTTCGGGCAGTTATTATTCATGTTACTTACATGTCCAGGGGTCTGATACAACCTCCCAGGTTCCGGTACATCTCAGCCCCTACAACTGAGGCTGCCTCCCGTCAGCTCAGGCCCTCAGTTGTGACAGTAAGCACTGACCTAATGAATCCAGCCGGAGACCAGGATCAAGCGGCCAGGCCGATGCAAGAACTGGCAGCCCGACTAGAACATCAGGAGGCTGCACAGGGCCACATCATCCGCTGTCTCCAGGATCTCTCTACTCGGCTGGATGGGATTCAGACAACTCTCCGTGGATCAGGCGCGTCTGGTGCGTCAACCACAGTGACTCCAGCTATAACCCCACCCACCTTACCCATTTCTGCTCCACGTCTTCATCTTCCAACGCCAGCAAAATTTGACGGATCTCCAAGATTCTGCAGGGGATTTCTCAACCAGTGTGAGATTCAGTTTGAGCTACAACCTGGCAATTTTCCCAGTGACCGTACAAAAATTGCCTACATTATTTCTCTTCTCAGTGGCTCAGCCCTTGATTGGGCATCACCGTTATGGGAGAGGTCCGACACCCTGCTATCTTCTTACACTGCATTCGTGTCAACATTCAGGCGCATCTTCGACGAGCCAGGCCGGGTAACTTCAGCTTCGTCTGAGATTCTCCGTTTACGCCAGGGATCACGTACTGTAGGACAATATCTTATACAGTTCCAGATCCTGGCATCCGAACTGGCATGGAACGACGAGGCCCTGTATGCTGCATTCTGGCATGGTTTATCCGAGCGTATTAAAGATGAGTTAGCTACCAGAGACTTACCCTCCAAGTTAGATGAGCTAATCTCACTTTGTACGAAAGTTGACTTACGTTTCAGAGAGAGAGCAACTGAGCGTGGAAGATCATCTGCTCCAAAATCTTCTGCTCCTCCTCCTCGCCAACTGTCACCAACTAAAGATGAACCCATGCAAATTGGTCGTTCCCGTTTAATTCCTGCTGAGCGCCGAAGACGTCTCTCCGAGTTTCTCTGTCTGTATTGTGCAGCTCCGTCTCACACCATTAATGCCTGTCCCAAACGTCCGGGAAACTCCAAATCCTAGCTCGCCAAGGAGAGGGCCGGCTAGGAGTAATGATCTCCTCTCCATCTCCTCAAGATTGTAACCTCCCAGTCTCGCTTCAAGTTGCTCAACGTTATCAGAACGTCATTGCCCTCCTGGATTCCGGAGCAGCTGGGAACTTTATTACTGAAGCCTATGTTAAACGGTGGTCCCTACCCACCGAGAGACTTCCTTCGTCCTTTTCCTTAACTGCTGTGGATGGCAGTAAAATTTTTGATACAGTTATTTCTCTAAGGACTCTACCAGTTCGTCTGAGAGTGGGAGTTCTTCATTCCGAACTTATTTCACTTTTAGTGATTCCTAGAGCCACACATCCTGTGGTCCTGGGCCTTCCATGGCTCCGTCTTCACAATCCTACTATTGATTGGACGACTACGCAAATCCTGGCATGGGGTTCCTCCTGTACTAAGACATGTTTGTTTAAAGTGTTGCCTGTCTGTTCTTCCTCCCCCAGGTCGTCTGATGTTCCACCTCCTCCATATCAAGATTTCACGGATGTGTTCAGTAAAGCTTCAGCTGATATCCTTCCTCCTCATAGAGAATGGGACTGCCCGATTGATCTCGTTCCATGGAAGGTTCCACCTCGAGGCCGAACTTATCCGTTGTCTCTCCCCGAGACGCATTCTATGGAGGAATACATTAAAGAGAACCTAGCAAAGGGGTTCATTCGACCTTCTTCTTCTCCAGCCGGCGCAGGCTTCTTTTTTGTAAAGAAGAAAGATGGTGGTCTGCGGCCGTGCATCGACTACAGAGGTTTGAACGACATTACCATCAAGAACCGCTATCCTTTACCCCTGATTACTGAGCTCTTTGACAGAGTTAGCGGAGCTACCATCTTTACAAAGCTGGACCTGAGAGGTGCATACAATCTCATCCGGATCCGTGAGGGTGACGAGTGGAAGACCGCATTTAACACCCGTGACGGACATTATGAGTACCTCGTCATGCCCTTCGGATTGAGCAATGCTCCAGCTGTCTTCCAGCATTTCGTCAATGAGATCTTCAGAGACATTCTATACCGTCATGTCGTGGTCTATCTAGATGATATCCTCATTTTTGCCAACGATTTAGAGGAACATCGTTTCTGGGTAAAGGAGGTTCTGTCCCGTCTCCGTGTCAATCATCTCTACTGCAAATTAGAGAAATGCGTCTTTGAAGTCAAGTCCATTCCGTTTCTAGGGTACATTGTGTCCGGTTCCGGACTAGAGATGGATCCTGAGAAACTACAAGCAATCCAGAATTGGCCGGTACCCTTAACCCTCAAAGGGGTCCAGAGGTTCTTAGGGTTCGCCAATTATTACCGAAAGTTTATACGAGACTTTTCCACCATTGTGGCGCCTATTACTGCTTTCACCAAGAAGGGTGCTAACCCGTCCAAGTGGTCTGAAGAAGCCATGCAAGCTTTTCATCTTTTAAAACAGAGGTTCATCTCTGCACCTGTCCTGAAACAGCCTGACATCGACTCTCCTTTCATCTTAGAGGTGGATGCCTCCTCCGTTGGAGTAGGAGCGGTGTTATCTCAGAGGGCTAAAGATGGTCATTTACATCCTTGCAGTTTCTTCTCACGGAAGTTCTCCCCAGCGGAGCGCAACTATGCCATTGGCGACCAGGAGTTGCTAGCCATCAAGCTCGCTCTAGAGGAGTGGAGATATCTGTTGGAGGGAGCTTCTCATTCAATCACCATCCTTACAGACCACAAGAACCTTCTATATCTAAAAGGCGCACAATGTCTCAACCCTCGTCAGGCCAGATGGGCACTTTTCTTTTCCAGGTTCGACTTTAAACTCCAGTTCTGTCCGGGCTCTCAGAATCGCAAGGCCGATGCCCTTTCCCGCTCATGGGAGCAAGAAAATGAGTCAGAGTCTTCAGACAAGCATCCTATTATAAATCCGTTGGCATTCTCCACGGTAGGGATGGACTCTACGCCCCCATCAGGGAAAAGTTTTGTGAAGCCGACACTAAGGAAGAAGCTCATGCATTGGGCCCATGCTTCCCGTTTTGCCGGACATACAGGTATCCAAAAAACCCTGGAGTTTATCTCTAGGTCCTATTGGTGGCCAACTCTGAAAAAGGACGTTTTGGAGTTTATTGCATCTTGCCCAAAGTGTGCTCAACATAAAGTATCCCGCCAGTCGCCTGCGGGGCAACTGGTTCCACTATCTGTTCCCCGTCGACCATGGACCCATTTGTCGATGGATTTTATTACAGATTTGCCCATGTGCAACAAGTTCAATACCATCTGGGTGGTAGTTGACCGGTTCACCAAGATGGCACACTTCATTCCTCTCACCGGTCTTCCGTCAGCTTCCAAGTTGGCTCAAGTATTCATACAAGAGATCTTCCGACTCCACGGTCTTCCAGAAGAAATTATCTCAGATCGAGGAGTTCAATTCACAGCCAAATTCTGGCGAAGTTTATGTCAAGTCCTCCAAGTCAAGTTAAAGTTTTCCACGGCTTACCATCCTCAGACCAATGGTCAAACTGAGAGGGTGAATCAGGACTTGGAGGCCTTCCTCCGCATCTATGTGTCCTCCTCTCAAGATGACTGGGTTCAATTACTTCCCTGGGCCGAGTTCTGTCATAACAACCAGTATCATTCTTCATCTTCCTCAACACCATTCTTCACCAACTTTGGATTCCACCCTAAAGTCCCTGAGTTCCAACCGCTTCCAGCAACTTCTGTTCCCGCAGTGGATATCACCTTGCATCAGTTTGCCAATATCTGGAAGAGCGTACGATCAGCTCTGCTCAAGGCATCGTTCAGGTACAAGAAGTTTGCGGATAAGAAGCGTCGAGCAGTTCCTGCTCTCAAGGTGGGTGATCGGGTATGGTTATCCACGAAGAATTTGAGGTTAAGAGTTCCCAGTATGAAGTTTGCACCTCGCTACATCGGTCCTTTTAAAATTGATCAAGTCATCAATCCTGTTGCTTACAGACTCCAGTTACCTCCCTTCTTAAAAATACCCAGGACATTCCATGTTTCCCTGTTGAAACCGCTAATCTTGAATCGGTTTCATTCCTCACTTCCACCAACTCCGAAAGTCCAAACTCAACGAGGCGTTGAGTATGAAGTGGCCAAGATCCTGGACTCACGTCACCGTTACGGTCAACTTCAGTATCTCATTGACTGGAAGGGCTATGGTCCTGAAGAACGCTCTTGGACCAATGCCTCTGACGTCCATGCTCCTGCCTTGGTCCGAAATTTCCACGCAAAGTTTCCTTTAAAGCCTAAGAAGTGTCCTGGGGCCACTCCTAAAGGGGGGGGTGCTGTCACGATCCGGGTATCTGGATGCCATTACTTACCCTTCAGATGCCTCCTAAGGCGGGCTCAGCGTTCCAGGACCGGATTCCGCTGTTCCTGAGTTTCCACATGCAGAGTGGTCTTTTCATCAGCCGCGGCCTCCGCTGTGCCCGCGTGGTTAAATGTGCATCTATCAGCCTGGCGTCTCCTGTCTCCGGTGGCCGGCGCCGCCATTACTGTTTCCCAGACCACATGGATTACAAACCAAACTTCCCTCCAAGTGTCTGCATGGGCGCAGCCATCTTGGATTCTGTCATCTGATCATTTCCACCAATCTGCTGTCTGTGTTGTTGATTTGCATAATTGCCTAGCCAACCCCTTCCTTGCTGCAGGTATAAGTAAGCTGTACCTGAGCAAGGAAGACGTCAGTGCTTTGGTTGTCAAACCTAGTTCCTGTTTGTCTCTCTTCTATGATTGTCTTCCAGGTTCCAGCTCCTGTCTCAAGACTTCCACCATAGAGACCCGCACCAGCATTCCACCTGCGGTGTAGCCTGACTCTCCAATCCATTGTGGATTCATCTGTTTCCAGCTACAACACTACCTGCTTCCAGCCTCAGCTTCCAGCAGAGTACAGCTTCCCTTAAAGGGCCGGTGTCCTTTCTACACTTTACCACTCTCCACCGGAATTATTATTTCTCCGCTCTCAAGTTCTACATTTCAGTTCACATTTCATCGCTCCCAAAGTTCATTTATTATTTAACTGGTTCCAGCCAGTATCCACTCCGTGCTAACAACAGTCTGGTTCCAGCCAGTATCCACAGCAGCTGTTTTACCTTCAGCAACCCAGCTCTTCCTGGAACACCAGCTGGTACAATCCTGGGTTATCTCCATTGCTACAGCCGGGCCTGGTAAGGACTTTCCATCTAGAAGATCATAAGAACTATCTCACACTTCCAGTGCCCTGTGGCTCCTGCCATGCTGTAGTACTCAGGAACTGTATTTATTCTTTGCTGACTTTTACGTTTTCTTTTATTGCTGCTGTGATGCGGAGTTGTCATAATAAACATCATTGACTTTTATTTAAGTTGTCGTGGTCACGCCTTCGGGCAGTTATTATTCATGTTACTTACATGTCCAGGGGTCTGATACAACCTCCCAGGTTCCGGTACATCTCAGCCCCTACAACTGAGGCTGCCTCCCGTCAGCTCAGGCCCTCAGTTGTGACAGTCTGCTGCTAATATATAGACTGGTTGATAAAGAGATAGTATACTCGTAACTAGTATGTATGTATAAAGAAAGAAAAAAAAACCACGGTTAGGTGGTATATACAATTATGGACGGGCTGCCGAGTGCCGACACGGAGGTAGCCACAGCCGTGAACTACCGCACTGTACTGTGTCTGCTGCTAATATATAGACTGGTTGATAAAGAGATAGTATACTCGTAACTAGTATGTATGTATAAAGAAAGAAAAAAAAACCACGGTTAGGTGGTATATACAATTATGGACGGGCTGCCGAGTGCCGACACAGAGGTAGCCACAGCCGTGAACTACCGCACTGTACTGTGTCTGCTGCTAATATATAGACTGGTTGATAAAGAGATAGTATACTCGTAACTAGTATGTATGTATAAAGAAAGAAAAAAAAACCACGGTTAGGTGGTATATACAATTATGGACGGGCTGCCGAGTGCCGACACAGAGGTAGCCACAGCCGTGAACTACCGCACTGTACTGTGTCTGCTGCTAATATATAGACTGGTTGATAAAGAGATAGTATACTCGTAACTAGTATGTATGTATAAAGAAAGAAAAAAAAACCACGGTTAGGTGGTATATACAATTATGGACGGGCTGCCGAGTGCCGACACAGAGGTAGCCACAGCCGTGAACTACCGCACTGTACTGTGTCTGCTGCTAATATATAGACTGGTTGATAAAGAGATAGTATACTCGTAACTAGTATGTATGTATAAAGAAAGAAAAAAAAACCACGGTTAGGTGGTATATACAATTATGGACGGGCTGCCGAGTGCCGACACAGAGGTAGCCACAGCCGTGAACTACCACACTGTACTGTGTCTGCTGCTAATATATAGACTGGTTGATAAAGAGATAGTATACTCGTAACTAGTATGTATGTATAAAGAAAGAAAAAAAAACCACGGTTAGGTGGTATATACAATTATGGACGGGTTGCCGAGTGCCGACACAGAGGTAGCCACAGCCGTGAACTACCGCACTGTACTGTGTCTGCTGCTAATATATAGACTGGTTGATAAAGAGATAGTATACTCGTAACTAGTATGTATGTATAAAGAAAGAAAAAAAAACCACGGTTAGGTGGTATATACAATTATGGACGGGCTGCCGAGTGCCGACACAGAGGTAGCCACAGCCGTGAACTACCGCACTGTACTGTGTCTGCTGCTAATATAGACTGGTTGATAAAGAGATAGTATACTACTAATATTATATATACTGGTGGTCAGGTCACTGGTCACTAGTCACACTGGCAGTGGCACTCCTGCAGCAAAAGTGTGCACTGTTTAATTTTAATATAATATTATGTACTCCTGGCTCCTGCTATAACCTATAACTGGCACTGCAGTAGTGCTCCCCAGTCTCCCCCACAATTATAAGCTGTGTGAGCTGAGCAGTCAGACAGATATATAATATATATAGATGATGCAGCACACTGGCCTGAGCCTGAGCAGTGCACACAGATATGGTATGTGACTGACTGAGTCACTGTGTGTATCGCTTTTTTCAGGCAGAGAACGGATATATTAAATAAACTGCACTGTGTGTCTGGTGGTCACTCACTATATAATATATTATGTACTCCTGGCTCCTGCTATAACCTATAACTGGCACTGCAGTAGTGCTCCCCAGTCTCCCCCACAATTATAAGCTGTGTGAGCTGAGCAGTCAGACAGATATATATAATATTATATATAGATAATAGATGATGCAGCACACTGGCCTGAGCCTGAGCAGTGCACACAGATATGGTATGTGACTGAGTCACTGTGTGCTGTGTATCGCTTTTTTAAGGCAGAGAACGGATTATAAATAAAACTGGTGGTCACTGGTCACTATCAGCAAAACTCTGCACTGTACTGAGTACTCCTAATGCTCCCCAAAATTAGTAAATCAAGTGTCTCTCTAATCTATTCTAAACGGAGAGGACGCCAGCCACGTCCTCTCCCTATCAATCTCAATGCACGTGTGAAAATGGCGGCGACGCGCGGCTCCTTATATAGAATCCGAGTCTCGCGATAGAATCCGAGCCTCGCGAGAATCCGACAGCGTCATGATGACGTTCGGGCGCGCTCGGGTTAACCGAGCAAGGCGGGAAGATCCGAGTCGCTCGGACCCGTGAAAAAAAACATGAAGTTCTGGCGGGTTCGGATTCAGAGAAACCGAACCCGCTCATCTCTAGTTAACAGTATGATAAAACGAAAAGGAGCCTCTGAAAAGATGGCTCACAACAATAATAACCCGAATTTTTTGTAACAATAACTATATACAAGTATTGCAGACAATCCGCACTTGGGATGGGCGCCCAGCATCCACTACGGACTACGAGAAATAGATTTATCGGTAAGTAAAATCTTATTTTCTCTGACGTCCTAGTGGATGCTGGGACTCCGTAAGGACCATGGGGATTATACCAAAGCTCCCAAACGGGCGGGAGAGTGCGGATGACTCTGCAGCACCGAATGAGAGAACTCCAGGTCCTCCTCAGCCAGGGTATCAAATTTGTAGAATTTTGCAAACGTGTTTGCCCCTGACCAAGTAGCTGCTCGGCAAAGTTGTAAAGCCGAGACCCCTCGGGCAGCCGCCCAAGATGAGCCCACTTTCCTTGTGGAATGGGCTTTTACCGATTTTGGCTGTGGCAGGCCTGCCACAGAATGTGCAAGCTGAATTGTACTACAAATCCAACGAGCAATCGTCTGCTTAGAAGCAGGAGCACCCAGCTTGTTGGGTGCATACAGGATAAACAACGAGTCAGATTTTCTGACTCCAGCCGTCCTGGAAACATATATTTTCAGGGCCCTGACAACGTCAAGCAACTTGGAGTCCTCCAAGTCCCTAGTAGCCGCAGGTACCACAATAGGTTGGTTCATGTGAAATGCAGAAACCACCTTAGGTAGAAATTGAGGACGAGTTCTCAATTCTGCCCTGTCAGAATGAAAAATTAAGTAAGGACTTTTATATGATAAAGCCGCCAATTCTGACACACGCCTGGCTGAAGCCAGAGCTAACAGCATCGTCACCTTCCATGTGAGATATTTGAAGTCCACAGTGGTGAGTGGTTCAAACCAATGTGACTTTAGAAAACTCAACACAACATTGAGATCCCAAGGTGCCACTGGAGGCACAAAAGGAGGCTGTATATGCAGTACCCCTTTTACAAATGTCTGAACTTCATGCATTGAAGCCAGTTCTTTCTGGAAGAAAATCGACAGGGCCGAAATTTGAACCTTAATGGACCCTAATTTTAGGCCCATAGATAGTCCTGTTTGCAGGAAATGGAGGAAACGACCCAGTTGAAATTCCTCTGTAGGGGCCTTCTTGGCCTCACACCACGCAACATATTTTCGCCAAATGCGGTGATAATGTTTTGCGGTTACGTCCTTCCTGGCCTTGACCAGGGTAGGGATGACTTCATCTGGAATGCCTTTTTCCCTCAGGATCCGGCGTTCAACCGCCATGCCGTCAAACGCAGCCGCGGTAACTCTTGGAACAGACAAGGCCCCTGCTGGAGCAGGTCCTTTCTCAGAGGTAGAGGCCACGGTTCGTCCGTGAGCATCTCTTGAAGTTCCGGGTACCAAGTCCTTCTTGGCCAATCCGGAACCACGAGTATAGTTCTTACTCCTCTCCTTCTTATGATTCTCAGTACCTTTGGTATGAGAGGCAGAGGAGGGAACACATACACTGACTGGTACACCCACGGCGTTACCAGGGCGTCCACCGCTATTGCCTGAGGGTCCCTTGACCTGGCGCAATATCTGTCTAGTTTTTTGTTTAGACGGGACGCCATCATGTCCACCTTTGGTTCTTCCCAACGGTTTACTATCAGGTGGAAGACTTCTGGGTGAAGTCCCCACTCTCCCGGGTGGAGGTCGTGTCTGCTGAGGAAGTCTGCTTCCCAGTTGTCCACTCCCGGAATGAACACTGCTGACAGTGCTATCACATGATTTTCCGCCCAGCGAAGAATCCTTGCAGCTTCTGCCATTGCCCTCCTGCTTCTCGTGCCGCCCTGTCTGTTTACGTGGGCGACTGACGTGATGTTGTCTGATTGGATCAATACCGCCTGACCCTGAAGCAGGGGTTTCGCTTGACTTAGGGCATTGTAAATGGCCCTTAGTTCCAGAATGTTTATATGAAGAGATGCTTCCATGCTTGACCACAAGCCCTGGAAATTTCTTCCCTGTGTGACTGCACCCCAGCCTCTCAGGCTTGCATCCGTGGTCACCAGGATCCAATCCTGAATGCCAAATCTGCGGCCCTCTAGTAGATGAGCACTCTGCAGCCACCACAGAAGAGACACCCTTGTCCTTGGCGACAGGGTTATCCGCTGATGCATCTGAAGATGCGATCCGGACCATTTGTCCAGTAGATCCCACTGAAAAGTTCTTGCATGGAATCTTCCGAATGGAATCGCTTCGTAAGAAGCCACCATTTTTCCCAGGACCCTCGTGCACTGATGCACTGACACTTGGCCTGGTTTTAGGAGGTTCCTGACTAGCTCGGATAACTCCCTTACCTTCTCCTCCGGGAGAAACACCTTTTTCTGGACTGTGTCCAGAATCATTCCTAGGAACAGTAGACGTGTCGTTGGAATCAGCTGCGATTTTGGAATATTTAGGATCCACCCGTGCTGACGTAACACTACCTGAGATAGTGCTACTCCGACTTCTAACTGTTCCCTGGACCTTGCCCTTATCAGGAGATCGTCCAAGTAAGGGATAATTAAGATGCCTTTTCTTCGAAGAAGAATCATCATTTCGGCCATTACCTTGGTAAAGACCCGAGGTGCCGTGGACAACCCAAACGGCAGCGTCTGAAACTGATAATGACAGTCTTGTACTACAAACCTGAGGTACCCTTGGTGAGACGGGTAGATTGGGACGTGGAGATAAGCATCCTTGATGTCCAGAGACACCATATAGTCCCCTTCTTCCAGGTTTGCTATCACCGCTCTGAGTGATTCCATCTTGAATCTGAACCTCTTTATGTAAGTGTTCAAGGATTTCAGATTTAAAATTGGTCTCACCGAGCCGTCCGGCTTCGGTACCACAAACAGCGTGGAATAATACCCCTTTCCCTGTTGTAGGAGGGGTACCTTGATTATCACCTGCTGGGAATACAGCTTGTGAATGGCTTCCAAAACTGCCTCCCTGTCGGAGGGAGACTTTGGTAGAGCAGACTTCAGGAACCGGTGAGGGGGAAACGCCTCGAATTCCAGTTTGTACCCCTGCGATACTACCTGTAGAATCCAGGGGTCCACTTGCGAGTGAGCCCACTGCGCGTTGAAATTTTTGAGACGGGCCCCCACCGTGCCTGAGTCCGCCTGTAAAGCCCCAGCGTCATGCTGAAGACTTGGCAGAAGCGGGGGAGGGCTTCTGCTCCTGGGAAGCGGCTGCATGGTGCAGTCTTTTTCCCCTTCCTCTGCCCCGGGGCAGGAAGGAATGGCCTTTAGCTCGCTTGTACTTATGGGAACAAAAGGACTGAGTTTGAAAAGACGGTGTCTTTTTCTGCTGATGTGAAGTGACCTGGGGTAAAAAGGTGGATTTTCCAGCCGTTGCCGTGGCCACCAGGTCCGATAGACCAGCCCCAAATAACTCCTCCCCTTTATACGGCAATACTTCCATATGTCGTTTGGAATCCGCATCGCCTGACCACTGTCGCGTCCATAACGCTCTTCTGGCAGAAATGGACATAGCACTTACTCTTGATGCCAGGGTGCAAATATCCCTCTGTGCATCACGCATATATAGTAATGCATCCTTCAAATGCTCTATAGTTAACAGTATATTGTCCCTATCCAGGGTATCAATATTTTCAGTCAGGGAATCCGACCACGCGACTCCAGCACTGCACATCCAGGCTGAAGCGATTGCTGGTCGCAGTATAACACCAGTATGTGTGTATATACTTTTAAGAATATTTTCCAGCCTTCTATCTGCTGGTTCTTTGAGGGTGGCCGTATCAAGAGACGGTAACGCTACTTGTTTAGATAAACGTGTGAGCGCCTTATCTACCCTAGGGGGTGTTTCCCAACGCGTCCTAACCTCTGACGGGAAAGGATATAGTGCCAATAATTTTTTAGAAATTAGCAGTTTTTTGTCGGGGGAAACCCACGCTTTATCAAACACCTCATTTAACTCATCTGACTCAGGGAAAACTATTGGTAGTTTTTTCACACCCCACATAATACCCTTCTTTGTGGTACTTGTAGTGTCAGAAATGTTCAATGCCTCCTTCATTGCCGTGATCATGTAACGTGTGGCCCTACTGGACATTACGTTTGTCTCCTCACCGTCGACACTAGACTCAGTATCTGTGTCTGGGTCTGTGTCGACCCACTGAGGTAACGGGCGTTTTAGGGCCCCTGACGGTGTCTGAGACGCCTGGACAGGCACTAATTGATTTGCCGGCTGTCTCATGTCATCAACCGTTCTTTGCAAAGTGCTGACATTAACACTTAATTCTTTAAATACGATCATCCAGTCAGGTGTCGACTCCCTAGGGGGTGACATCACTAACCCAGGCAATTGCTCCGCCTCCACATCATTTTCCTCCTCATACATGTCGACACACACGTACCGACACACAGCACACACACCGGGAATGCTCTGATAGAGGACAGGACCCCACAAGCCCTTTGGAGAGACAGAGGGAGAGTCTGCCAGCACACACCAAGCGCTATATATATATATACAGGGATAACCTTATATAAGTGTTATTCCCTTATAGCTGCTGTTTATATAATTTTTAGCTGCCAATAGTGCCCCCCCTTCTCTTTTTTACCCTGATTCTGTAGCAAGTCTGCAGGGGAGAGTCAGGGAGCCGTCCTTCCAGCGGAGCTGTGAGGGAAAATGGCGCTTGTGTGCTGAGGAGATAGGCTCCGCCCCTTCACGACGTCCTTATCTCCCGCTCTTTTCTGTAATAATGGCAGGGGTTAAAATACATCCATATAGCCCAAGAGCTATATGTGATGTATTCTTTTGCCAACCTAAGGTATTATCTGTTATATTGCGTCTCAGGGCGCTCCCCCCCAGCGCCCTGCACCCTCAGTGACCGGAGTATGAAGTGTGCTGAGAGCAATGGCGCACAGCTGCAGTGCTGTGCGCTACCTTAGTCTGAAGACAGGATCGTCTTCTGCCGCCGATTTCACCGGACCTCTTCGCTCTTCTGGCTCTGTAAGGGGGCCGGCGGCGCGGCTCCGGGACCCATCCAGGCTGAACCTGTGATCGTCCCTCTGGAGCTAATGTCCAGTAGCCTAAGAAACCCAATCCACTCTGCACGCAGGTGAGTCCGTTTCTTCTCCCCTTAGTCCCACGATGCAGTGAGCCTGTTGCCAGCAGGACTCACTGAAAATAAAAAACCTAAAATAAACTTTTATTCTAAGCAGCTCAGGAGAGCCACCTAGCCTGCATCCTTCTCGTTCGGGCACAAAAATCTAACTGAGGCTTGGAGGAGGGTCATAGGGGGAGGAGCCAGTGCACACCACCTGATCCTAAAGCTTTTATTCTTGTGCCCTGTCTCCTGCGGAGCCGCTATTCCCCATGGTCCTTACGGAGTCCCAGCATCCACTAGGACGTCAGAGAAATATAATGTGGGATGGAGACATTGCATAATTCAATTCCTAATGGATTGCTATTACTTTGTCACAAAACACCAGCTGTGGCCATCCATACCACTCCGCAAGCGCAAGAGATCTCGAAAAACCATAAACTCTCTAAAAATGTTTATCTCCACCCCTCTATAGGACAGTCCATCTTTTCCACCTGGGTCGTCCTTATTGTGCTCTGCACACTGGCTTAATAAAGGAATCAGATTAGTATGTCATGGTGGGTGACACCTGTATATATCTGGGTGACCTGCAATAGAAATGTTGTTACCAGCCTTCCTTTCTCAGTGACCCATTCACTCCTGGAATAGCTTTATCTTGATGGTGGCCATGGTTTCAGCCTTATATTTTTTTTGGTTATTTCATGAGTTTAAGCAAACAGTCAGGGGATGCAGCTTCCAATAGCCTATCTGCAATGACTTTGGCTGTTGAGCTACAGCCCAGGGTGACATACAAAGGTTAATCATGGGGGTGAAATTCATATAATAATTTTATATAATTGTTTTTAGCAACCACTGCTCCCTGTAAGACCCATCACCATTCCACACAATATATGTAAATAGATTAAATGTAAGTATGTTATCGCAGTTTCTTCCTTCCACTCTGTGCTCTATGTTCCATGATCTTTATCAACTGTCCCTGTTCATTCAAGGACCCTGAAAGGGACCGGCTGTGACACCAACTTGGTGTCAGTGAGTAACGGGGAAGCACAGCTGAGTTACTGACGATTACAAAACTAGTGCACAGGACTCCATGGTTACAGCTTTATAGATTGCGCATACCCAGGCCGTGCCCGCATCGAGCTCCACCTTTGGACCACCAGCTAGGCAAGCACAAAGGTGTCAGAGGGAGTCCAGGCCAGGCCCAGTTGCTGGGTAGGCTGCAACCGGCCAGCGGGCCGTATATTGCCCACCCTAACTCCTATATCTTTATGCAAATGAAAGAAAATGCCTATAAGATATGCTATAGGTGGTATCCAGTGACATAATATTACACAAAATATTTGGGTTTACATCTCGCTGTTAGATGTGCTCTGGTGCTTCCTCCATATTTGGAGGACTTGCAATGAGATTACAGCCATTTGGGTAACGTTGCATCCCTTTTAAGCAAGGTGTCCAATGTTACTCAATAAAAATGAAAGATCCTTCCTCCTTGGACTCCCCACAGTGTGTAGACAAACTGACAGATAAATTAGTTACCCAGATTCTCAGCGCAGCTAGATGCCTTGTAGGCTACTTTTGGAAGTGTCTGGACCATCCCACCCAACCCACCCTATGAATGACTACATATGGTTACCAGCAAACTTTGGCACTTTAGGTGTAGGGATGGCCATCGATGATTCAAAATCATCTATGGTTTATGCCCAATGTAGAATATTTTTGCCATAGATGGGGGAGACCCAGATGGTTCCCCTCCATCGATGTCAGGGCATAACCATACTTTATTTTTTTAAACAAGGTTTTAAGCGAGGTGCCAGGACACAGAGCATAGCTCCACCCCCAACACCCGTGAAGCCTCGCCCTGTGTTCTGATTGCCCCCCGGGCTAGTCAGTGAAAGAACAGGGATGACCACCAGTTGTGGAAACCTTCAATGGTCATCCACTGCATTGTTTGGCAGCCATCAATGGTTATTTGTCATATCGCCATCGATGGCAACCACACAGATGGCCATACCTAATTAGGGGCATATGTACTAAGCATTGGAGAGAGATAAACTACCAACCAATCAGCTTCTGTCATTTTTCAAACACAGCATGTAACATGGCAGTAAGAAGCTGATTGGCTGGGAGTTTATCTCTCTCACTTTATAACTCCCCAAAGCTTAGTACATCTCTCCAATAATTCAGCTCAAGATGTCTGTGTTACTATAGACCACTAAATAGTGCTACTTCTCTTGATTAATGTAAAATATAATTTCTTGGTTTCTATTTTACACAGACATCGCAAAGAATTGATTATGAGCCCCAGAATGCTTAGGGCTCATATTCACTAACACTGAAGCTGACAGGACATGCTGTGACTTGTAGTTTTACAGCGACATAATATGCTTATCGCTGTACTCTATTTGCCTTTTTTTCTGGAATGGAATCACACAACATGACCATTTTTAACCATCCTGCCTATAAAATGCAGAAAGCTGAATGCCAGCAGTAGTAATATAATTTCTGCCAGGAAACCAGGCTTGTCTGTTTCCTGGGTGGGTTACACTTATTAGTGCTGCATATTCTCCTATAGGTGAAGATGTACTAAGCAGTGAAAAAGAGTGGAGAAGTGGCCCATGGCAACCAATCAGCAGGAGGGTCTCAGGAGAGCGGAAGTGACACGTAGCGGAAGTGATTCGGGATCGTGCACACAGGACACGCGGACGTGCAGGCGGGACTGGGAGCCGGAGCTGCGACTGGTAATAAGAAGACGGGGAGTGGGCACAAGGTGTCGGACAAGCGGGCGCCAAGTGCCGGGCAGCGGTGCCGGGAGCAGGGTGCGAGGTGCAAGGTGCCGGAGCTGAGTGAGCAAGTGCAGGTGCACTACCAGGAACGGTGCCAAGAGCGGGAGAAAGAAGCTGGGAGCTGTGACCTGTGAGCGGGTGCTGCTGCAGGAAAACCAGGCACTCTCTCTGGACACGCAAGTATCATCACTGTAACACATTCCACTGTTATACACCATTACACATTCCTTTGATTGTACTGATTGTATTACCAATGATTGTTCTGTTGCGAACATTGTTTCGCTCCAATTTTGCACATTCTTTTGATTGTAATTTCCATTTCTGTTCTGTTATTGAATATTGTTTCTCTCCACAGCAAGGCTATGGTACCGTATTGTATTACATAGTTGTATTGTTTTTCTAAAGGTAACAGGGAGTTAGACTTTATAATCGAAATGGGTGGGGCCATGATTGAGAATCTCACTCAGTGCATGTCGTGCAAGATGTACGCACACCTGGAGCAACCGTCCCAGTGTGAATACATCTGCGCAAAGTGTGTGCGAACGGTTGCCCTGAAAGCCCTGGTAACTGATCTAAAGCAAACCGTTACGCGACTGAGGGATATTTACAATCTCGAGCAAAGCTTAGATAGAGCGGTGGAGGAGTTGCAGGAGGGGTCAACGGTAGATTGTTGGGAGGGGCTAGGAACGACCCGCGGGTCTTGGTGCACGTTGGCACCAATGACAAAGTTAGTGGTAGGTGGGATGTCATTAAGAAAGATTATAGGGACTTAGGCCAGAAACTAAAGGCAAGGACATCTAAGGTAATATTCTCCGAAATATTGCCTGTGCCACGCGCTAGTCAAGGGAGGCAGAGGGAGATCAGGGAGGTAAATGTGTGGCTTAGAGACTGGTGTAGGCAGAGCCGGCCCTAGGCATAGACACACTAGGCAAATGCCTAGGGGCACCAGCAGCTTCTGCTAATTAAAATGATATGCGGCATGCCTATATTCTGTGTGTAGCATTTTGTATGCAGATACAGCCACAGTCGCACACAGTATATAGGAATGCTGCATATAATTTTAATCAGCAGATGCTGCTTGTGCATCCTAGCCACATAGCAATGCAAATAAGATGCATTTTCCTTAAAAAAGGCGCCCGACGTTAGCAGAGCTGCCAGCTGACTCACGACAGGCATCTCCTGCTGCATGGCGCATTGAGGCAAGATGTATCAGGACACATCTGTATCCAAGCAGAGGCAGAGGTCACAGTGTTAGCGGCCGTGTGAGTGCTGTGTGTGTGTGGGTAGGTTTGTTGTACAATACTGTTCGGCATATGTGTAAGGGGCATTATGTGTATAAGGGCATTAATAAAGGTTGGAATAATGTGTAAGGCGCATTATGTTTATAAGGACATTAATAATGTGTGTCATATGTGTTAGGGGCATTACTGTGTGGTATTATATGTATAAAGACATTACTAATGTGTGGCATTATGTGTATAAAGGTGCTCTACTGTGTGGTGTTACGTATAGAAAGGGCACTATTGTGTGGTGTTTTGTGAATAAAGAACAATATGGTGTGGTGTAATGTGAATAAGGGGCACTTCTGTGAGGAGTAACGTTTATAAGGTAAATTGGTACTACTGTGGGATGCAATGTGAATAAGGGACACTATCGCATGATAAAATATGAATAAAGTTGCAGTACTGTGTGGCGTAATTTTAATTGGGGGTACTATTGTGTGGCCATGCCCCTTGCCAGCAAAAACACGCCCCTTTTTGGGCTGTGCACCGAATGTGCACTCTGTTCCTATTTAAAATATAGGGGTTAGGAACACCAAAATAAGGACTGCTATGGGTGAGAGGTGACGGTGCTGGGAAAGGGGTGCAGGGTCAGAAGCGGAACAAGTGGTGGTGCTAGGGGGCACCATCCAAAATCTTGCCTAGAGCACCATATTGGTTAGGGCCGGCTCAGGGTGTAGGAAAGAGGGGTTTGTGTTCCTGGAACAGTGGGTGGGTTTCTCAGTCAGGCGACATCTTTTTTGTCACGATGGACTGCACCTGAATGAGGAAGGGGCAGCAGTGCTGGGGGGGGGGGGGGGGGGAAGGATGGTTAGAAGGTTGGAGGAGATTTTAAACTAGGTGCCTCGGGGAGGGTTTAGCTAGAAACTACTGGTCATGCAGTGAGAATAGTAAGGATGGAGGCAGTAAACTAAATGGGGGTGGAGAAGGAGAGGGAAAGAACAGCCGGCAAGGGTACTAATGAGGGTATTACCAAGGGTATTGCCAAAACACTAACTAACGACGATTATGGGTCAACAGTACTGCATATAGAAAATTATGTCCCTAGCACAAGGGGGAGTACTTATCTTAATTGTATGTAAGTAAACGCTAGAAGCCTTACAGGGAAAAGGGGGAAACTATAAGTCCTTCCAGCAAGCAAATGTATGATATTATAGGCATTACTGAAACTTGGTGGGACGAATCTCATGATTGGATGGTCAACGCTGTTCAGGAGAGACAGACTAAATAAATCGGGTGGAGGGGTATGTCTTTATGTAAAGCCGTATTTAAAACCTGATATACGGGAAGATATTCAGGAGGGGACTGTAAATACTGTTAAGATGCTATGGGTAGAAATTGCATGTGGGGGTAAGGGAACAAAACAGATGGTATTAGGACCATGCTGCAAGCCGCCTAGTATTAATATGTCTGATGAGGAATTATTACTGAAGCAAATTGAAAAAGCATCAGGATTAGGTGACGTAATAGTGATGGGAGATTTTAACTATCCGGAGATTAATTGGACAAATGATTCATGTGATACTGCTAAACTGCTAGGTTTTTAAACATGCTAAATGATAACTACTTACTTCAAGTAATCGAGGAACCAACTAGGTACAATGCAATTTTAGACCTGGTATTAACAAACAATGGGGAATTGGTTTCAAATATTATAGTGGGGGAGCCCATGGGAAAGAGCGACCACAATATGGTCACATTCAATATAAATTATCATAAACAGTACTATATAGGCTCAACTAGGACTCTAAACTTTAGCAAAGCCAACTTTGACAAGATGAAGGAAGCTTTAAGGGACATTGAATGGGAAATATTGTTTCAAGGTAAAAATACTACGGAGAAATGGGAGGTACAGTATTAAAAACGCTGCTCGATACTTATACTCGTAAATTTATTCCCATGGGCAGCAAAAGAAGGAATAACAATTCCAAACCAATGTGGCTTAACAAAAAGATTCAGGAACTAATCGGCAAAAAGAGGCGAGCATTCAAAAAAATATAAATCAGACGGGAAAGCGGAGTCATTCCAGTACTATAAGGATTATAACAAAATATGCAAAAAAAAAATAAGAGCGGCTAAAATAGAAACTGAAAAGCTAGTAGCAAAGGAAAGTAAATCAACCCCCAAAAAGTTTTTTTAAATACATCAACAACAAAACATTAAAGAAGGAGAGTATAGGCCCTTTAAAGGACAAGGTGGGCGTCTTAATCAAAGATGATAATGACATAGTGGAAAAACTAAATGAGTTTTTCTCATCAGTATTCACAATAGATGACCAGATGGCAGGATTATACATAACCTCAACAACGATAATGTCCCACTACTAAGTGCTTATTTAAGTGAGGAAGTAGTCAGTGACCGATTAAAAAAAAAAAAGAATTTACTCACCGGTAATTCTATTTCTCGTAGTCCGTAGTGGATGCTGGGGACTCCGTAAGGACCATGGGGAATAGACGGGCTCCGCAGGAGACTGGGCACTCTAAAAGAAAGATTAGGTACTATCTGGTGTGCACTGGCTCCTCCCTCTATGCCCCTCCTCCAGACCTCAGTTAGGGAAACTGTGCCCGGAAGAGCTGACACTACAAGGAAAGGATTTGGAATCCAGGGTAAGACTCATACCAGCCACACCAATCACACCGTATAACTTGTGATAACCATACCCAGTTAACAGTATGAACAACAACTGAGCCTCAATCAACAGATGGCTCATAACAATAACCCTTTAGTAAGCAATAACTATATACACGTATTGCAGAAGAAGTCCGCACTTGGGACGGGCACCCAGCATCCACTACGGACTACGAGAAATAGAATTACCGGTGAGTAAATTCTTATTTTCTCTGACGTCCTAGTGGATGCTGGGGACTCCGTAAGGACCATGGGGATTATACCAAAGCTCCCAAACGGGCGGGAGAGTGCGGACGACTCTGCAGCACCGAATGAGCAAACTCAAGGTCCTCCTCAGCCAGGGTATCAAACTTGTAGAACTTAGCAAATGTGTTTGAACCCGACCAAGTAGCAGCTCGGCAAAGCTGTAAAGCCGAGACCCCTCGGGCAGCCGCCCAAGAAGAGCCCACCTTCCTTGTGGAATGGGCTTTTACTGATTTTGGATGCGGCAATCCAGCCGCAGAGTGAGCCAGCTGAATCGTGCTACAGATCCAGCGAGCAATAGTCTGCTTCGAAGCAGGAGCGCCAACCTTGTTGGCTGCATACAGAATAAACAGCGAGTCAGACTTTCTGACTCCCGCCGTTCTGGAAACATACATTTTCAAAGCCCGGACTACGTCCAGCAACTTGGAATCCTCCAAGTCCCTAGTAGCCGCAGTCACCACAATAGGTTGGTTCAAATGAAACGATGATACCACCTCAGGGAGAAATTGGGGACGAGTCCTCAATTCTGCCCTGTCCATGTGGAAGATCAGATAGGGGCTTTTACATGACAAAGCCGCCAATTCTGACACACGCCTAGCCGAAGCTAAGGCCAATAGCATGACCACTTTCCACGTGAGATATTTTAGCTCCATGGTCTTAAGTGGCTCAAACCAGTGGGATTTCAGGAAATCCAACACAACGTTAACATCCCAAGGTGCCACTGGTGGCACAAAAGGAGGCTGAATATGCAGCACTCCCTTTACAAACGTCTGAACCTCAGGCAGTGAAGCCAGTTCTTTTTGAAAGAAAATGGATAGGGCCGAGATCTGAACCTTTATGGACCCTAATTTGAGGCCCATAGTCACACCTGACTGTAGGAAATGCAGAAAACGACCCAACTGGAAGTCCTCTGTAGGGGCCTTCCTGGCCTCACACCAAGCAACATATTTCCGCCATATGCGGTGATAATGCTTTGCTGTCACATCCTTCCTAGCTCTTATCAGCGTAGGAATACTTCATCCGGTATACCCTTTTCCGCTAGGATCCGGCGTTCAACCGCCATGCCGTCAAACGCAGCTGCGGTAAGTCTTGGAACAGACAGGGCCCCTGCTGCAACAGGTCCTGTCTGAGAGGCAGAGGCCATGGGTCCTCTGTGACCATCTCTTGAAGTTCTGGGTACCAAGTCCTTCTTGGCCAATCCGGAACAATGAGTATCGTTCTCACTCCTCTTTTTCTTACTATTCTCAGTACCTTGTGTATGAGAGGAAGAGGAGAAAACACATATACCGACTGGAACACCCACGGAGTTACCAGTGCGTCCACAGCTATCGCCTGAGGGTCCCTTGACCTGGCGCAATATTTTTTTAGCTTTTTGTTTAGGCGGGACGCCATCATGTCCACCTGTGGCCATTCCCACCGATTTGCAATCTGCTCGAATCTTCTTGATGAAGTCCCCACTCTCCCGGGTGGAGGTCGTGCTTGCTGAGGAAGTCTGCTTCCCAGTTGTCCACTCCCGGAATGAACACTGCTGACAGTGCTTGTACGTGATTCTCCGCCCAACGAAGAATCCTTGTGGCTTCCGCCATCGCCACCCTGCTTCTTGTGCCGCCCTGTCGGTTTACATGGGCGACTGCCGTGATGTTGTCTTGACTGAATCAGCACTAGTTGGTCTCGAAGCAGGGCTCCGCTTGACTCAGGGCGTTGTATATGGCCCTTAATTCCAGTATGTTTATGTGCAGACGAGTCTCCTGACTTGACCACAGCCCCTGGAAGTTTCTTCCCTGAGTGACTGCCCCCCATCCGCGGAGGCTTGCATCCGTGGTCACCAGGACCCAGTCCTGTATGCCGAACCTGCGGCCCTCGAGAAGATGAGCACTCTGCAGCCACCACAGAAGAGACACCCTGGCCCTCGGGGACAGAGCGATCAGACGATGCATCTGAAGATGCGATCCGGACCACTTGTCCAAAAGATCCCACTGAAAGATCCTGGCATGGAACCTGCCGAAAGGAATGGCTTCGTATGACGCTACCATCTTTCCCAGGACTCGCGTGCAGTGATGCACCGACACCTGCTTTGGTCTCAGGAGATCCCTGACCATGGTCACTAACTCCTGAGCCTTCTCCTCCGGGAGAAATACCTCTTCTGTTCTGTGTCCAGAATCATGTCCAGGAAGGGCAGACGCGTCGTAGGAATCAGCTGCGACTTTGGAATATTCAGAATCCAGCCGTGCCGTAGCAACACTTCCTGAGAGTGCGCTACGCTGACCAACAACTGCTCTCTGGACCTCGCCTTTATGAGGAGATCGTCCAAGTACGGGATAACTGTAACTCTTTGCTTCCGGAGAAGTACCATCATCTCCGCCATTACCTTGGTAAAGACTCTCGGTGCCGTGGATAGACCAAACGGCAACGTCTGGAATTGGTAATGACAGTCCTGTACCACAAACCTGAGGTACTCCTGGTGAGGCGGATAAATGGGGACATGCAAGTACGCATCCTTGATGTCCGGAGATACCATAAAATCCCCCTCTTCCAGGCTGGCAATGACCGTTCTGAGCGATTCCATTTTGAACCTGAACTTTTTCATGTAAATGTTCAAGGATTTTAAATTTAGAATGGGTCTTACCGAACCGTCCGGTTTCGGTACCACAAACAGTGTGGAATAGTAACCCCTTCCCTGCTGAAGGGGGGGGTACCATTATTATCACTTGCTGGAGGTACAGCTTGTGAATAGCCGTCAGGACTATCTCCCTCCCCGTGGGAGAAGCTGGCAAGGCGGATTTTAGGTAACGGTGAGGGGGCGTCACTTCGAATTCCAGCTTGTATCCCTGAGATACAATTTGTATAGCCCAAGGATCCACTTGTGAGCGAACCCACTGGTTGCAGAAATTTCGGAGACGCGCCCCCACCGCTCCTGGCTCCGCCTGTGGAGCCCCAGCGTCATGCGGTGGACTTAGTGGAAGCAGGGGAGGACTTTTGTTCCTGAGAACTGGCTGCATGGTGCAGCTTCTTTCCTCTACCCCTGCCTCTGGCAAGAAAGGATGCACCTCTGACTCTCTTGCTTTTTTGAGAACGAAAGGACTGCATTTGGTAATACGGTGCTTTCTTAGGCTGTGAGGAAACCTGTGGCAAGAAAGTCGACTTTCCAGCTGTCGCTGTGGATACGAGGTCCGAGAGACCGTCCCCAAACAATTCCTCACCCTTATAAGGCAAAACCTCCATGTGTTTTTTAGAGTCGGCATCCCCTGTCCATTGCCGAGTCCATAAGACCCTCCTGGCAGAAATGGACATTGCATTTATTCGAGAGCCCAGCAGGCAAATGTCCCTCTGGGCATCCCGCAAATATAAGACGACGTCTTTAATATGGCTAAGTGTTAGCAATACGGTATCCCTGTCCAGGGTATCCAACCCCTCTGACAGAGTATCTGTCCATGCTGCAACAGCACTGCACATCCAAGCTGAAGCAATAGCCGGTCTCAGTAGAGTACCAGAGTGTGTATACACAGACTTCAAGATACCTTCCTGCTTCCTATCCGCAGGTTCCTTTAGGGCGGCCGTATCCTGAGACGGCAGGGCCACTCTTTTAGATAAGCGCGTCAGGGCCTTGTCAACCCTAGGGGAGGATTCCCAGCGTAACCTATCCGTTGGCGGGAAAGGGTACGCCATTAGTATTGTCTTGGGAATCACCACTTTCTTATCAGGGGAAGACCACGCTTCTTCACATAACTCATTTAATTCATGTGACGGGGGAAAAGTCACTGGCTGCTTTTTCTCCCCAAACATATTTACCCTCTTGTCAGGGACAGGGTCTGAAATGTGTAATACATTTTTCATTGCAATAATCATGTATCGGATGGCCTTAGTCATTTTGGGCTGTAATAGTGCCTCATCCTCGTCGACGCTGGAGTCGGACTCCGTGTCGACATCTGTGTCAACCAACTGAGATAGTGGGCGTTTTTGAGACGCTGACGGCCTCTGAGGCGCCTGGGCAGGCCCGGGCTGAGAGCCCGGCTGTCCCCCGGCAGCAACATAATCAAATCTCTTATGTAATGAGTTTACATTGTCATTTAAGACCTTCCACATATCCATCCAATCAGGTGTCGGCACCGACGGGGGCGACACCACATTTATCTGCACTTGCTCCGCCTCCACGTAACCCTCCTCATCAAACATGTCGACACAGCCGTACCGACACACAGCACACACACAGGGAATGCTCTGACTGAGGACAGGACCCCACAAGGTCTATGGGGAGACAGAGAAAGAGTATGCCAGCACACACCACAGCGCTATATACACAGGGATACACACTACCAGAAGTGAATTTTTCCCAATAGCTGCTGTATCAATACACCTTTTTCCTAAATTTATGTGCCCCCCCCTCTCTTTTTACCCTCTTAGTGCCAGGAGACTGCAGGGGAGAGCCTGGGGAGCATCCTTCCACCGGAGCTGTGAAGAGAAATGGCGCTGGTGTGCTGAGGAAGAAGGCCCCGCCCCCTCAGCGGCGGGCTTCTGTCCCGCTGTTTCTGACTAAAAAATGGCGGGGGTTTTACACATATACAGTCACAGACTGTATTATGTGTCTTTTTTATGCCAAAGGTATTCTTATTGCTGCCCAGGGCGCCCCCCCCAGCGCCCTGCACCCTACAGTGACCGGAGTGTGTGGTGTGCAGTGGGAGTAATGGCGCACAGCTGCGGTGCTGTGCGCTACCTTAATGAAGACAGTAGTCTTCAGCCGCCGATTTCTTCACCAACTTCTGATCTTCTGGCTCTGCGAGGGGGACGACGGCGCGGCTCCGGGAACGGACGACCGAGGACCTTTGCCTGTGTTCGAACCCTCTGGAGCTAATGGTGTCCAGTAGCCTAAGAAGCGCAACCTAGCTGTGAACAGGTACGTTTGCTTCTCTCCCCTCGGTCCCACGTAGCAGTGAGTCTGTTGCCAGCAGATCTCACTGAAAATAAAAAACCTAACATTACTTTCTTTACTAGCAGGCTCAGGAGAGCCCACTAGGTGCATCCAGCTCTGGCCGGGCACAGATTCTAACTGAGGTCTGGAGGAGGGGCATAGAGGGAGGAGCCAGTGCACACCAGATAGTACCTAATCTTTCTTTTAGAGTGCCCAGTCTCCTGCGGAGCCCGTCTATTCCCCATGGTCCTTACGGAGTCCCCAGCATCCACTAGGACGTCAGAGAAATTAAGATTAACAAATCACCTGGTCTCGACGGAATTCACCCAAGGGTTCTCATGGAGCTACACTCCGAATTAGCAAGACCCCTATATTTGATTTTCATTGACTCACTTACATCAGGCATGGTTCCCAAAGATTGGCATGTAGCGGAAGTAGTGCCGATATTAAAAAAGGGAAGTAAAGCTGATCCGGGTAACTATAGACTAGTTAGTCTTACATCTATAGTGGGGAAAGTACTAGAAGGTATTTTAAGGGATAGTATACAGAAGTTCCTTGAAGCCAATAAGGTTATTAATAGGAACCAACATGGATTTGTGAAGGATAGATCATGTCAAACAAACTTACTAGGCTTTTATTAAACAGTTAGTGCGAACCTAGATCAGGGTAAGGAGGAGGATGTAATCTTTTTAGACTTTGCTAAAGCTTTCAACACAGTATCGCACATGAGACTTATCTATAAGTTACAAGAACTGGGGCTAGGGAGCACAATATGCACTTGGGTTAGAAATTGGTTAGATAAAATGGAGCAGCGAGTTGTGGTAAATGGAACTTTTTCAAATTGGACTGAAGTACTTAGTGGTGTGCCTCAGGGGTCTGTACTTGGACAACTATTGTTCAACATTTTCATAAATGATCTAGCAGTAGGTCTAAAGAGCATGGTGTCAAGTTTTGCAGACGATATCAAATTGTGTAAGGTTATAAATACGGAGGGGGATGCTGAGTCTCTTCAGAACGATTTATTTAAACTAGAAGCATGGGCACCAAAATGGAGAATGAGGTTTAACACAGACAAGTGTAAGGTAATGCACTTTGGTAGCAAGGATAAAAAATAACACCTACACACTAAATGGGGTAAAATTAGGGGATTCTGTATTGGAAAAGATAGATAACATAGATAACAAACTTAGCAGCAGTACCCAAAGTAAGATTGCAGCAAAAAAAGGCAAACAAGGTACTGTGCATGCATAAAGCGGAGAATTGATGCAAGGGACGAGAGTGTTATACTCCCATTATATAAATCCCTCATGAGGCCACATCTTAAATACTGTGCACAATTTTGGGCACCATACTACAAAAAGGATACTCTGGAGCTAGAAAAGGTTCAGAGGCGGGCGACCAAACTGATTAAGGGGATAGAGACGCTGGAATACGAAGAAAGGCTTGCTAGGCTAGGCATGTTTACCTTGGAAAAGAGGAGATTAAGAGGTGACATGATTAACATATACAAATATATAAGGGGACAATATACAGAGCTTGCAGAGGATCTGTTTTTGATAAGAACGACACAGATGACACGTGGACACCCGCTTAGGTTAGAGGAGTGGAGATTTCGCACACAGAGGCAAAATGGTTTCTTCACAGTACGGACAATACGTGTTTGGAATTCCCTGCCTGAGAGAGTAGTAATGGCAGAGTCGGGCAATACTTTTAAGAATGGGATCGATAAATTCCTAACAGCTGACATTCACAACAAATAACTTTAGTCCTAAAAATAATACAGCGTAGGAGACCACAAATAAGTTGAACTTGATGGACAAATTGTCTTTTTCAGCCTCAAAAACTATGGGCAGCAAATTTGTTAGCAGTTGGGCAAAACCATGGTGGTCATTCCGAGTTGATCGCAGCCAGCAACTTTTAGCTGCTGCTGCTGCGATCAATAGTCCACGCCTATGGGGGAGTGTATTTTAGCTTAGCAGGGCTGCGATCGCTTGTGTAGCCCTGCTAAGCTAAAAAAAATTCAAGCAGAAGAAGAGTATCCCTGGACATACTTACCCTGTGTGATGGATCCAGCGATGATGGGCCCGGCTTTGACGTCACTCCTCCGCCCTCCGTTGTCCTGGACACACCTGCGTTATACTCACCACTCCCCGAAAACGCTCTCCAACGGTCCGTAATCGTCCCTCCACGCCTCCTTGCTGTCAATCTTCTTAGCGGTTGCTCACGTCGGAAGCCGCAACGTAACCCGGCGACCCCTGTCGCCGGGCAACATTGCGCATGCGCCCTGCGCCCACCACGCGTGCACATTCCGCACCCGTTCGCACAGCAGCGAAATACCGCTGCGTGCGAACGGCTCGGAATGACCCCCCCATGTGCACTGCAGGTGTGGCAGATATAACATGTGTAGGGAGAGTTAGATTTGGGTGGGTTATTTTGTTTCTGTGCAGGATAAATACTGGCTGCTTTATTTTTACACTGCAATTTAGATTTTAGTTTGAACACACCCCACCCAAATCTAACTCTCTCTGCACATGTTATATCTGCCCACCCTGCAGTGCCAGGGCCGTAACCAGATGTGTGCGGAGGGGGCACCGCACATAGTACTGCAGGGTAGGGGGCGCTGTCGGTTGTGCTTGTCAATTATATGTCTTCATACCTCCCAACTTTTTCATTCTAGTAAGAGGGACACACGCACGACGAAGCCACGTGTGCTCCCGGAAAAGGAGGTGTGGTCTATTAAAAGGGCGTGGCTTTGCCGGAGAGCCCATGATCGCGAGCCACACCCCGTTTTCGTCACTGAGGGGGCATGCCCAGCGCTCCATGAGCCACTGGGCATGCCCCCTCTCCTTCTGTCTCCACTGGATAGACGCTGTGCGCATGCGCACAGCGTCTATTCAACGCTGGAGTGACAGAGCCTCCCAACTGCCCCCCCCCCCCCACCGCGGGACACTGCGGCCCGCGGGTGGGACAGCAGGACAGTCCCAAAAAAATGGGACAGTTGGGAGATATGTGTCCTCATTACTTTCACCAGAATCCTGACTGTCCCTGGATCCTTCCCCCACCCCTTCTGTCACTAATACCTATACAACATTCATAAACTCAACTTGAGATTTCTTTGTTATTCAGTCACACTGTCCTTTATTACATTTCAAGATGCTGAAATACCTGAGATTTGTTCATTGAGCTATCTGCCCTTACATAGAAAGCTAGATAATTCTCAGCTAGAGAACTCTAACTATTTGATGCTCACCTTGTACTTTGTGAAAAAATGATCAGTATTGCGGCTGAGCAGATCTATGTAGTGTGTGGCTGCAAGAGCATGGTCTTTCTCTGGGATCAATCTTGTCATGCCGCTTACCCACGAAGCATGCGCATTATGTCCCTATTGGAAAAATTAAAGGGGGAGGGGGGAATGCCAATTCTCTCTCTAGCACAGGGCACCAACTGCTAACAAATTTGCTGCTACGATCAGGTGTGAATTATCCCCAATGTGACTATGTTACTATGACGTAACATTTATAATTAGCATACTATGAAATTATACAGAGCAGCTGATTGGTTGCCATGGGCAACTTCTCCACTGCATACCTCCCAACATTTGTAAAACAGTTATCGGGACAAAGGTGCAGGGAAAGGGGGTGTGTCCTGTGTAAAAGGAGCGTGGTTTCAATGGAGTGCAGCAATCGCGAGCCACGCCCCCCGTTTTCATCAGTGAGGGGGCATGTCCAGCGCTGTGTGAGCCGCTGGGCATGCCCCCTTCTCCCTCTGTCTCCAGTGAATAGACGCTGTGCCCCCTCTCCCTCTGTCTCCAGTGAGTGCAGGAGCCTCCCAACTACGGCCCCCCCACCATGGGACACTGCGGCCCGCGGGTGGGACAGCGAGACAATCCCAAAAAAAACGGGACTGTCCGGCGAAAATCGGGACAGTTGGGAGCTATGCCACTGGCTAACTTCTCCACTCTTTTCACCACAGTGAGGGGTCTTACTCTTACATTGACCCATGTTATATTATGAGGCTCGGGGGTCTATTTACGCAGCCTTGGATGGAGATAAAGTCGCTGCAGATAAAGTACCAGCCAATCGGCTCCGAAATGTCATTTTTCAAACACAGCCTGTGACATGGCAGTTAGGAGCCGATTGGCTGGTACTTTATCACCAGCGACTTTATCTCTATCCAAGGCTTAGTAAATAGACCCCTCAGTCTGATGTTTGGCGTGTGAGGGGATTGTTCATGAGATCACCATTGTCTTGCTGGTCTGTGTGTTTATATAATTTAGCATCACCCTCACTACCACCTCCTATCCCATCATATAATACAGTGATTATAGCCCTGGACTGTCTGGATTCCCCCGTTCCTGTGAGCTGGGTAATGGAATCTGCAAGCTGCTTGCGTTAGAGATGTTTATTTTTGGAGAAGCAGTTGTCTTGGTGACACTGAATCGTATGAGATGGCTTCAGTTCCAACGTAGACTGGAATCTTCTACAAATGATCAGAACGAGTATCTTTAACAGCTCTTTTCTCATTCATTTAACAAGCTAATTGTGTCACGCAATTGTGGCGCTCACAGAGACCTCTACCCTGTTCCTGGTGTGGGTGAGAGGGGAGGGGCGGAGGGGTCCTCGCTGGGAATAGGAGTCCTTTTTGACAGCAGCATAATTGTTTTTATAGGATTACATTTTCCTTTACTAACATAATGGGAGATTGATGCGTACAATATTCACCAAGCGGGTGTCGTTTCCATGGCAATGTTCATGATGTTTTATATTGCACCATCTGCACCGTGCCACCTCTATTATTCTGGACATCATGCTCCATATCTGTACTTATTACGTATGTAGGAATAACTACACGATGACACTGTTCCTATAATCTGACCTGCGTTTGTAGTTATAGCCTATGAAAGCGGAGATACTACACAAAGTATGAAAGGTCTTTTACTAAATATTCTATTAAAAAGTATTTATTTCAGATTGAATATAGCCTCTTTTGTTCCTTAAATAAATGATTCTGTGCTGGGCTATCGGAAGAAAAGAGGCATTTTTATTTAGTAATTGTCTTCAGGACAATTTCCTAATTTATTTTATATGGATCACAGATTCACAGGGAAAAAAGGCTGCATTATGGATGTTCTATAAAAGGGACGTTTCACTGTGGTGTTAAATGAGCCATGCCCACTTTGAACTCATTAATATAAGAAGAGGAGAAAGTAGGGTAGCATATGGTGACACCCGGCCCATGTAAAAAATGTGTCCACAGTAAATCCGCAATTTGTGCAAAATGAAGAGCCAATGGTTTCTTAAAATGCATGGGACTGCGCATATGATGCAAAGTGCGCATTTCTGATAATTCCCACGGAACCCCAGGACTTAAGTGAGGAATATACTGGATAACAAGATTTTTTTTTTGTGTGTATGTGGGGGTAGGGGGTAGGGGGGTCAGGGTATATTGGGGAAGGGGAGGGGGGCTGTGTGTGTAATATGGTAAGGGGGGCGCTTAATTTGAAGGAAAAAAAATAATTAGGTGCTTTTGTTTTGTTTTTTTATACTTCATCTCATCTTGGTGCACTACAGGTTCCCGTGTGCCCTGGATGCCAGGGCATGATAGCACGTGCGGACCCTCAGTACCAGCATGCCCTGGCAGCCATGGAGACTGCGGCCAGGGAAATATATTTATTTTTATGTATACATTAAGTAAGCATGTAGGGATGGGGACAGCCCTAGTGATACCAGCATAGGGAGGTCTTTGGGAAGGGAAGGGGGCATTTTGTTTGCATCCCTTAACCCCATGGGGAATACAGCCGTATGTTGACCAGCCTACAGCTGTTGGTGCTATGGCAGGAGGATGCCAAGCTGCAGGTTACTGCTGTATGGACTCCTGCCATTGCCCCCTCCCTTGTCCTGCATTATGAATATAGCTCTTAGGGGACAATCTATAGAAGCAGTCAATAGGATTCAGAAATTTGTATTTTTTTGTGTTCTTTTTTTTATTTTGTTTTTAGGTCTACATAGAAAGAGCTATAATCCTAGCGATGATGTTAGTATCTATTCCTCCTCTCTTTTAGCATAAATCTCTTAATATCTGCTATTATTCTATATGCATCAGCTTCTGCACAGTACCACTTCCCTTGACTTGCATGCAGGGTGGAATTCTCAATATCTGTTCTTATTATCTATGCATAGATAATAGCATAAATCTCTTAATATCTGCTATTATTCTATATGCATCAGCTACTGCACAGTACCACTTCCCTTGACCTGCATGCTGGATAGAATTCTCAGTATCTGTTCTTATTATCTATGCATGGGCGACTCACGGGGGTCATGTTTAATAACATCCACCCATTTAGAATGCGTGTGATGTTAATAACGTTCCCTGGACAACAGCTCTGCTCTTATAATAAGCATTTCCCACCACAGTATCCATAATGTATAACGTATATTGGGGGTCATTCCGAGTTGTTCGCTCGGTAAAAATCTTTGCATCGCAGCGATTTTCCGCTTAATGCGCATGCGCAATGTCCGCACTGCGACTGCGCCAAGTAAATTTACTATGCACTTAGGAATTTTACTCACGGCATTTTCATCGTTCTGGCGATCGTAATGTGATTGACAGGAAATGGGTGTTACTGGGCGGAAACAGGCCGTTTTATGGGCGTGTGGGAAAAAACGCTACCGTTTCCGGAAAAAACGCAGGAGTGGCCGGAGAAACGGAGGAGTGTCTGGGCGAACGCTGGGTGTGTTTGTGACGTCAAACCAGGAACGACAAGCAGTGAACTGATCGCAGATGCCGAGTAAGTCTGGAGCTACTCAGAAACTGCTACGAGGTGTGTAATCGCAATATTGCGAATACATCGTTCGCAATTTTAAGATGCTAAGATTCACTCCCAGTAGGCGGCGGCTTAGCATGAGCAAATCTGCTAAAATCCACTTGCGAGCGAACAACTCGGAATGACCCCCCATTGTGTGTGCTGCAAGTCACTACCTTGTTCTATGGTTTACATACCAGCTATTAGTGTACGTAGTGATTTTTTATTTTTTATTAACCCCCTAAGAAAAAAAAAAGAAATAAAACTTAAAAACGTTCAATTAAATTAAAAACATAAAGGATTTTCCTGGCATATTTGGTTAAAAATAAAAATAGCCCAAAATCTGGACCATCTGGGATACAGGTCAATGCATCAGATTGCCCAATCTCTGCCCCTCCTGAAGTGGAAGCGAACAACATCGCCAATTGGAGGTGGTTAATGGAACAGATTGGGCGCTGACTGATTTGGAAATGACAGTGAGATTTGTAATCAGCTGCTGTATGGGCCTAATTCAGAGTTGATCGCAGCAGCAAATTTGTTAGCAGTTGGGCAAAACCATGTGCACTGCGGGGGGGGGGTCAGATATATTATGTGCAGAGAGAGTTAGATTCGGGTGGGGTGTGTTCAAACTGAAATCTAAATTGCAGTGTAAAAATAAAGCAGCCAGTATTTACCCTGCACAGAAACAACATAACCCACCCAAATTTCACTCTCTCTGCACATGTTATATCGGCCCCACCTGCATTCACATGGTTTTGCCCAACTGCTAACAAATTTTCTGCTGCGATCAGTTCTGAATTACCCCCAATGCCGACTGGAGCACTGATGTGAAGACCAGAAGGTCATCTTCTCAACATTTCTCCACTGCATGGGACATACGAGGGAGAAGTAGATGAGTGTAGAAGTTGCCCATAACAACCAATCAGGTTTGAGGCACCATTTTTTTTTAGAACATTCTATAGCAGTCTTTTCACTACTTGATACATCAGCTCCATTAGGTGCGTAGTGGAGAACTCCCATAGTCCGCTGTGCAGGAATACATCCCAGCCTGGCAGTACAGATCCTCTCCTCTGTTGTCATTTTCTTTTTCCATTTATTCTTTTTTTTTTTTTGTAACACATAAAAATTGAATACTCAGCTTAATTTGTTGCTGTTATTATTAGTTATGATTGTTACCACTGTCATAATCTGACTCTATGACATCAATTTTAATGAATTATAACATTTTATCTTTATAATTAAAATTGAATATAATATTTTATGATAATTGCAAATTGGCAGTGCAAGATTGACTGTTAACCTTGTTACCTCTTCCTGGAGTTAATCAACCCTTTTTTATCCCCTGTTCAAGCCAGATAAATGTAATGATCAGTGGGCCTGACTCAGATGTTTTTGGAGCAGGTGTCACTTACTTGGAAGCAGCAGTGATAGCGCTGTATGGCAGTGCAGCAGGAGGCGTCTGTTACATACAGATGCCTCCTGCTTCAGTAGTGATCCAACCTGTGACCTAAGATGCAGCATCGGATCACTCAGTCACGCAGGGGCTCCGGCAGCTATGCTGGGCCCAGGTACTCGGAGGGAGGTATGGCCAATGCAGGGAGGTGTGGCCACCCCCCCTCTTTATGGAATATTTAAAAACAGTTTCTGTGCGGCCACATAGGTAAGGAGCAGGTGGAGGCAGGGACGGGTGCTGGGGGGCTGGGGCAGGTTGTGGTTGGTGGTTGCGATGATCTTACAAACCCCCCCTTGCAGCCATCTTTCTCCCCAGCACTGCACACAGCAGGGTGGCCCCGAGCCCCCCCAACAGTACCTGCCCACCCCCCCTCTTGGCACCACTGACCATAGGGTGTTTTGCAGCACAAATGGTGATGCGCAAGCCGTCCACAGCAGAGGTCTCCATCCACAGACCAAGAACCCTGGCCTCTTCCCTCTCCCTAAACAGAGGCCACACAGTTTTGTAAACTGGGACCCCTAGTTACAGTATAAGGGACTACTTATAAGGGGGAATGTAAAATAAGAATTTACTTACCGATAATTCTATTTCTCATAGTCCGTAGTGGATGCTGGGACTCCGTCAGGACCATGGGGAATAGCGGGCTCCGCAGGAGACAGGGCACATCTAAATAAAGCTTTTAGGATCACATGGTGCGTACTGGCTCCTCCCCCTATGACCCTCCTCCAAGCCTCAGTTAGGTACTGTGCCCGGACGAGCGTACACAATAAGGAAGGATCTTGAATCCCGGGTAAGACTCATACCAGCCACACCAATCACACCGTACAACTTGTGATCTGAACCCAGTTAACAGTATGATAACAACAAATGAAGTAGCCTCTGAAAAGATGGCTCACAACAATAGTAATAACCCGATTTTTGTAACAATAACTATGTACAAACATTGCAGACAATCCGCACTTGGGATGGGCGCCCAGCATCCACTACGGACTATGAGAAATAGAATTATCGGTAAGTAAATTCTTATTTTCTCTAACGTCCTAGTGGATGCTGGGACTCCGTCAGGACCATGGGGATTATACCAAAGCTCCCAAACGGGCGGGAGAGTGCGGATGACTCTGCAGCACCGAATGAGAGAACTCCAGGTCCTCCTTAGCCAGAGTATCAAATTTGTAAAATTTTACAAACGTGTTCTCCCCTGACCACGTAGCTGCTCGGCAAAGTTGTAATGCCGAGACCCCTCGGGCAGCCGCCCAAGATGAGCCCACTTTCCTTGTGGAGTGGGCCTTTACAGATTTAGGCTGTGGCAGGCCTGCCACAGAATGTGCAAATTGGATTGTGCTACAGATCCAACGTGCAATCGTCTGTTTAGACGCAGGAGCACCCATCTTGTTGGGTGCATACAATATAAACAACGAGTCAGATTTTCTGACTTCAGCTGTCCTTGAAATATATATTTTTAATGCTCTGACAACGTCCAGTAACTTGGAGTCCTCCAAGTCGCTAGTAGCCGCAGGCACCACAATAGGCTGGTTCAAGTGAAAAGCCGAAACCACCTTAGGGAGAAAATGAGGACGTGTCCGCAGTTCTGCCCTGTCCGAATGGAAAATCAGATATGGGCTTTTGTACGATAAAGCCGCCAACTCTGAAACTCTCCTGGCTGAAGCCAGGGCCAATAACATGGTTACCTTCCATGTAAGGTATTTTAAATCTACCGATTTTAGAGGCTCAAACCAATGAGATTTGAGAAAATTCAAAACTACGTTCAAATCCCACGGTGCCACTGGAGGCACCATTGGGGGTTGTATATGTAGTACACCTTTGACAAAAGTTTGTACTTCAGGAACTGACGCCAATTCCTTCTGGAAGAAGATTGATAAGGCCGAAATTTGAACTTTAATGGACCCCAATTTTAGGCCCATAGACAATCCTGCTTGCAGGAAATGTAAGAATCGACCCAATTGAAATTCTTCCGTTGGGGCCTTTTTGGCCTCACACCACGCAACATATTTTCGCCAAATGCGGTGATAATGTTGTACAGTCACTTCCTTCCTAGCCTTCATCAAGGTAGGAATAACTTCCTCTGGAATGCCCTTTTCTTTTAGAATCCGGCGTTCAACCGCCATGCCGTCAAACGCAGACGCGGTAAGTCTTGGAACATACAAGGTCCCTGCTGAAGCAGATCCCTTCTTAGAGGTAGAGGCCACGGATCCTCCGTGAGCATCTCTTGAAGTTCCGGATACCAAGTTCTTCTTGGCCAGTCCGGAGCCACTAGTATTGTTCTTACTCCCCTTTTCCGTATAATTCTCAGTACCTTTGGTATGAGAGGCAGAGGAGGGAACACATACACTGACTGGTACACCCACGGTGTTACCAGAGCGTCCACAGCTATTGCCTGAGGGTCTCTTGACCTGGCGCAATATCTGTCCAATTTTTTGTTGAGGCGAGACGCCATCATGTCCACCTTTGGTTTTTCCCAACGGTTCACAATCATGTGGAAGACTTCTGGATGGAGTCCCCACTCTCCCGGGTGAAGGTCGTGTCTGCTGAGGAAATCTGCTTCCCAGTTGTCCACTCCCGGGATGAACACTGCTGACAGTGCTATGACATGATTTTCCGCCCAGCGCAGAATCCTTGCCGCTTCTGTCATTGCTCTTCTGCTTCTCGTGCCGCCTTGTCGGTTTACGTGGGCGACTGCCGTGATGTTGTCCGACTGGATCAACACCGGCTGACCCTGAAGCAGCGGTTTTGCCAGGCTTAGAGCATTGTAGATCGCTCTTAGCTCCAGTATATTTATGTGAAGGGACGTCTCCAGGTTTGACCACACGCCCTGGAAGTTCCTTCCCTGTGTGACTGCTCCCCAGCCTCGTAGGCTGGCATCCGTAGTCACCAGGACCCAGTCCTGTATGCCGAATCTGCGGCCCTCTAACAGATGGGCACTCTGCAACCACCACAGGAGAGACAACCTTGTTCTTGGTGACAGTGTTATCCGCTGATGCATGTGCAGATGCGATCCGGACCATTTGTCCAGCAGATCCCACTGAAATGTTCGTGCATGGAATCTGCCAAATGGAATTGCTTCGTAAGAAGCCACCATCTTTCCCAGGACTCTTGTGCATTGATGTACTGACACAGTTCCTGGTTTTAGGAGGTTCCTGACAAGTTCGGATAACTCCCTTGCTTTCTCCTCCGGGAGAAACACCTTTTTCTGAACCGTGTCCAGAATCATTCCCAGGAACAGCAGACGTGTTGTCGGGGTCAATTGAGATTTTGGAAGATTCAGAATCCACCCGTGTTGCTGAAGCACTACCTGGGTTAGTGCTACACCGACTTCCAGCTGTTCTCTGGACTTTGCCCTTATCAGGAGATCGTCCAAGTAAGGGATAATTAATACGCCTTTTCTTCGTAGAAGAACCATCATTTCGGTCATTACCTTGGTAAAGACCCAAGGAGCCGTGGACAAACCAAACGGCAGCGTTTGAAACTGATAATGACAGTCTTGTATCACGAACCTGAGATACCCTTGGTGTGAGGGGTAAATTGGGACATGCAGATAAGCATCTTTTATGTCCAGGGACACCATGAAGTCCCCTTCCTCCAGATTCGCTATCACTGCTCTGAGTGACTCCATCTTGAACTTGAATTTCTGTATGTACAGGTTCAAGGATTTCAGGTTTAGAATAGGTCTTACCGAACCGTCTGGCTTCGGTACCACAAATAGTGTGGAATAATACCCCTTTCCCTGTTGTAGGAGGGGTACCTTGACTATCACCTGCTGAGAATACAGCTTGTGAATGGCTTCCAATACCGACGTCCTTTCTGAGGGAGACGTTGGTAAAGCAGACTTTAGGAACCGGCGAGGGGGAGACCTTTCGAACTCCAACATGTAACCCTGAGATATTATCTGCAGGATCCACGGGTCCACTTGTGAGCGAGCCCACTGATTGCTGAAAATCTTGAGTCGACCCCCCACCGCTCCTGAGTCCGCTTGTAAAGCCCCAGCGTCATGCTGATGGCTTTGTAGAACCCGGGGCGGGCTTCTGGTCCTGGGCAGGGGCTGCTTGCTGCCCTCTCTTACCCTTTCCTCTGCTTCGCGGCAGATAAGACTGTCCTTTTGGTCGCTTGTTTTTATAGGAGCGAAAGGACTGCGGCTGAAAAGACGGTGTCTTTTTCTGTTGGGAGGGGGTCTGAGGTAAAAAAGTGGATTTGCCGGCAGTTGCCGTGGCCACCAGGTCCGAAAGACCGACCCCAAATAATTCCTCTCCTTTATATGGCAATACTTCCATATGCCTTTTGGAATCCGCATCACCTGACCACTGTCGCGTCCATAAACTTCTTCTGGCAGATATGGACATCGCGCTTACCCTTGATGCTAGAGTACAAATATCCCTCTGAGCATCTCGCATATAAAGAAACGCATCCTTTAATTGCTCTAGAGTCAATAAAATACTGTCCCTATCCAGGGTATCAATATTTTCAGTCAGGGAATCCAACCACACTACCCCAGCACTGCACATCCAGGCTGAGGCTATTGCCGGTCGCAGTATAACACCAGTATGTGTGTATATACTCTTCAGTGTAGTTTCCAGCCTCCTATCTGCTGGATCCTTGAGGGCGGCCGTATCAGGAGACGGCAACGCCACTTGCTTTGATAAACGTGTGAGCGCCTTATCCACCCTAGGGGGTGTTTCCCAGCGCGCCCTAACCTCTGGTGGGAAAGGGTATAATGCCAAGAACTTCTTGGAAATTAGCAGTTTTCTATCTGGGTTAACCCACGCTTCATCACACACGTCATTCAATTCCTCTGATTCTGGAAAAGCTACAGGTAGTTTTTTCACCCCCCACATAATACCCCTTTTTGAGGTACCAGCAGTATCAGAGATCTGCAAAGCCTCCTTCATTGCCGTGATCATATAACGTGTGGCCCTATTGGAAAATACGTTTGTTTCTTCACCGTCGACACTAGATTCATCTGTGTCGGTACCCGTGTCGACTGACTGAGGTAAGGGACGTTTTACAGCCCCTGACGGTGTCTGAGACGCCTGAGCCGGTACTAACTGGTTTTCCGGCCGTCTCATTTCGTCAACTGACTTTTGTAATGTGCTAACATTATCACGTAATTCCATAACTAAAGCCATCCATTCCGGTGTCGACTCCCTAGGGGGTGACATCACCATTACCGGCAATTGCTCTGCCTCCACACCAACATCGTCCTCATACATGTCGACACACACGTACCGACACACAGCAGCCACACAGGGAATGCTCTAATCGAAGACAGGACCCTCTTAGCCCTTTGGGGAGACAGAGGGAGAGTTTGCCAGCACACACCAAAAGCGCTATAAATGTATATAAACAACCCTAGAAGGTGTTGTTTTTGATATAGGCGCTTTTAATATATCAATATCGCCAAATTATGCCCCCCTTCTCTTTGTTACCCTGTTTCTGTAGTGCAGTGCAGGGGAGAATCCTGGGAGCCTTCCTCACCAGCGGAGCTGAGCAGGAAAATGGCGCTGAGTGCTGAGGAGAATAAGCTCCGCCCCTTTTTCGGTGGGCTTTTCTCCCGGGTTTTAAGAAAACTGGCCTGGGTTAAATACATACATATAGCCTTAATGGCTATATGTGATGTATTTTTCGCCACTAAAGGTATTTAATATTGCTGCCCAGGGCGCCCCCAGCAGCGCCCTGCACCCTCCGTGACTGAATCAGTGAGACGTGTAGCAACAATGGCGCACAGCTGCAGTGCTGTGCGCTACCTTCATGAAGACTGAGGAGTCTTCTGCCGCCTGCTTTCCGGACCTCCGATCTTCAGCGTCTGTAAGGGGGGTCGGCGGCGCGGCTCCGGGACGAACCCCAGGATGACCTGTGTTCCGACTCCCTCTGGAGCTAAGTGTCCAGTAGCCTAAGACTCCAATCCATCCTGCACGCAGGTGAGTTGGAAATCTCTCCCCTAAGTCCCTCGATGCAGTGATCCTGTTGCCAGCAGGATTCACTGAGATTTAAACCTAAAAAAACTTTGTCTAAGCAGCTCTTTAGGAGAGCCACCTAGATTGCACCCTTCTCGGACGGGCACAAAAACCTAACTGAGGCTTGGAGGAGGGTCATAGGGGGAGGAGCCAGTACGCAGCATGTGATCCTAAAAGCTTTATTTAGATGTGCCCTGTCTCCTGCGGAGCCCGCTATTCCCCATGGTCCTGACGGAGTCCCAGCATCCACTAGGACGTTAGAGAAAAGGATGGTTCAATAAGTAATGTAACTAGATCTCTCACATGTATAATGTTCTCTATTTCATTCTAACTTCCCGCCAGGCCAGAGCAGGTAGGCCACTGCTTCCCCTCACGGCCATTACACTGCGCCTCATATCAGTCATACTGTCCCAGCATCAGGTGTAACATGGGCTGGCGGAGACATGGTCACACATTGAGGTGCGTAGTGTGATCAGATTTCTGTGTCTAAAGGGCACATCAGCAGCTGACATTCATCGCCAACTTGCTGAGGTGTACGGTGATAATGTCATGTCACGGAGACTGGTTTGGGTATGGAGCGCTGCCTTTGATAACGGCAGGACAGACATTCAAGATGAGTAGTGACCCAGCCAGCCAAGCCCGTCAACCACAGATGACAATATGAAATCTATATTGCAGTGTAATATAAAGCTAACATTTGTGGGCTACGTGCAAAAGCAGCCAGTATTTACCCTGCACAGAAAAAATTTATGTATTTGCCCCCCTTGCAGGGCAACATGTTTTGTTCCAGATACAAAATGATTTGCTTTACTTCCAAATCAGAATCAGGCCATTGGTCAGGACCACCATTAGAAATGTTGGGACCCCAGTACGTAGCCAAGCCATTATGGGACTAAATTCATAGATGCTGCTCCACTGTTGTGGATGGAAGGGTTGTGCACACCATTTTGGATGCAACAATGTGCCTCTTTGGCAGGCCCAGACCACGGTACTTTGTAGCTGCCCCCCACCCTGGTATCTCTGCATATAATGGGTATAAAATGTCTACATATCCTCATTAAAATTGCTATTTCTTTTTTAAATACTGTAAATCACGGAATCAAAATAAATCATATCCGACTTTTTCAAACCTTTAACATGACACTAAAACCAACAATAGTGAAGAAGAAACCAAATAAATTTAGGAAGAAGAAGTGTAAAAACCTACAATGCTGCGATTTGCGACAGTGTGCGCACCCTTTCACAACGGAGATGGGCCGTGTTTTGAATTAACCAATCACATTCAAAATCATGTTCCAAGGTAATTCCGGTACACCTGCCTGCAATGTCAGTGATTGTGATAACTCCATATAAAGATCAGCTGTTTCAGTGGGATCTCCTTGCAGTTTTATTGGTTGCATCCTACTGGGACAGCCCCGGAAGGAGCTTTTCGGAACAACTATGGGATCTTGTGGTTAAAAGTTGCTGACCAAGAGAGGATTTGTAAAGTAAATTCAAAGTCAGTACATCTAGCATGGAACACTCATCAATAAGTGGGGAATGTGGCAACAGGGATATTGCCAAGACTTCAATCAGACTGGCTCTCTGTGGAATTGCCGGAATGTGCTGCCAGTCTCTATATGCTGGGACAATGGGCCTAATTCAGGTCTGATCGCTGTTGTGCGAAGTCACACAGCGGCCGATTATTGAATGATTGCGCATGCATATGCACCGCAATGCGCAGGGGAGAGCCCAAACAGCGACAGAATGGTGCGAGAATTTGGATCGCTAGGCATACGCAAGGTGATTGACAGGAAGCGGATGTTTCTGGGTGGTAACTGGCCGTTTTCTGGGAATGTCGGGAAAAACGCAGGCGTTCCGACCCCGATCACACTGTTTGTATCGTACTGTAGGAGTAAGTCCTGGGCTACGCACAGACTGCGCAGACTGGAAAAATCATTAGATGGTGAGTGAGTTGCATGGCGTGCACATGCATTTGCACACTTGCACAGGGCGGGTTTTCACTCTCTATGGGCGGCGACTATCTGATCGCAGACCTCTGCAAATTTGCAGCACAGCGATCAGGTCTGAATTAGGCTCAATGTTTAGATGCATATGGTTTAAATGTTTTGCAAATGTTGCAATAAGTGTGTGAATGGAAAAGGGTTACTACAGATCACGTAAAAAGTAATTATACCTGTGTAAATAAAAAAGTATATTGATACAACTTAGGGGATGTATCTTGCCTATACTTGTACTGTATGTATGTATGTATGTATGTATGTATCTTGCCTGTAGATGTATGCATGTATCTTGCCTTTACTTGTGCTTGCCCATGCATGAACCGCCGCATTAGTTGAACGGACACTGGCATTAATGTGAGGTAGTAAAACAGGCTTCCGTGGGTGCCCGCACCTACAGCCACCTTTCCTGCAACTCAGAATCAGGCCCCTATGTCTTAAGTCACTGACTTGTATGAGTAATACAACTGCCTTGTTAACAGCAGTGTTCCGTGCAGCAGACTGTTATGTGCCTCATTTACATATTACACCTTTTAACATGCAAACAAATCTAGCACAGCATTTCATTAGATTGCTGTCTTCTTGGTACATAGAGAATAGTAGCACCCACTCAGCCATCACCATAGAAGCCCCATTCAGCAAATGCTTGTACAACTGATCTACACATAGTCTACACAGGCATAAGTCTATTGGCAGAGAAAATGTTCTACTCAGTATTCTTTTGCCCCATACTTATTGATAGCCCAGTGACATTTATACCTCAGGACCTGTTCCCTGGTCAAGCTCCAAATCCTCATCAGATTCCAGTTTACACTCCTCGGTCCTCATATAAAGCCCTAACCCACTCTTCCCCTGCTACTTCTCCAACCTCATCTCTGTCCACACTCCATCCTGCCCTCTGTGCTCCTGCTCCATCTGCCCCTGACCTTCACCCCAGGGTCTTAGAGAGCAATGACAGGCCCAAGTGATGGGGAAGCCATGTCCAAATCATGGAAGGCATGGCCACACCCACCTAAAAAAACTATATAAAAACTATGTGCAAGGTGGAGGGGGCATACTTAACCCTGCAGAGCTGGCACGGGTCCCTTAGTACCTGCCCCAACCTCCCTCTCCCCGCACCCCTGCTCCCCCTGCCACTTACTCTTACCCTTACCTCTAAGACTTTGTCCAGCCATCCTCATAAATGACCACTTATCTGCTCAACCTCCTCCCTGATCTTTTTCCCTCCCACTGTTCACCCCTCCCCTTAGTATGTATGCTCTCACAGGCAGGTCCCTCTTTCCTCTTGCTCCTCTCCTAGCACACTCCATGTCACTAGTTCCTTATGTGTCACTCCTCTTCACCGACTCTGACGCTGTGTGCCGACCCATAAATCCTGTGTAGAATCCCCCCCCCCCAATACATACTCCTTCAAGCTACAGCAAGTTTCCCTTCCCTTCCCCATTGTCTGTCACTAATGTGTGTATTTATGCTACATGCTTGTGCTATAGTTAGCTGTTGTGTACTGTCCTTAGGTTCTGGTACTCTATTTTCTTGCAGTGTTTTGTCCTCCCCCTTGTACAGTACTGTGGACACTTTGTGGCATATTTTAAACAAAAGCTAAAAATAATAATAGAAATAATATGCCGTCATTGCCATGCAGAAAATAAGAATTTACTTACCGATAATTCTATTTCTCATAGTCCGTAGTGGATGCTGGGGACTCCGAAAGGACCATGGGGAATAGCGGCTCCGCGGGAGACTGGGCACAAAAGTAAAAGCTTTAGGACTACCTGGTGTGCACTGGCTCCTCCCCCTATGACCCTCCTCCTAGCCTCAGTTAGGATACTGTGCCCGGACGAGCGTACACAATAAGGAAGGATTTTGAATCCCGGGTAAGACTCATACCAGCCACACCAATCACACCGTACAACTTGTGATCTGAACCCAGTTAACAGCATGATAACAGAGGAGTCTCTGAAAAGATGGCTCACAACAATAATAACCCGATTTTTGTAACAATAATTATGTACAAGTATTGCAGACAATCCGCACTTGGGATGGGCGCCCAGCATCCACTACGGACTATGAGAAATAGAATTATCGGTAAGTAAATTCTTATTTTCTCTGACGTCCTAGTGGATGCTGGGGACTCCGAAAGGACCATGGGGATTATACCAAAGCTCCCAAACGGGCGGGAGAGTGCGGATGACTCTGCAGCACCGAATGAGAGAACTCCAGGTCCTCCTCAGCCAGGGTATCAAATTTGTAGAATTTAGCAAACGTGTTTGCCCCTGACCAAGTAGCTGCTCGGCAAAGTTGTAAAGCCGAGACCCCTCGGGCAGCCGCCCAAGATGAGCCCACTTTCCTTGTGGAATGGGCTTTTACAGATTTTGGCTGTGGCAGGCCTGCCACAGAATGTGCAAGCTGGATTGTACTACAAATCCAACGAGCAATAGTCTGCTTAGAAGCAGGAGCACCCAGCTTGTTGGGTGCATACAGGATAAACAGCGAGTCAGATTTTCTGACTCCAGCCGTCCTGGAAACATATATTTTCAGGGCCCTGACTAAGTCCAGTAACTTGGAATCCTCCAAGTCCCTAGTAGCCGCAGGCACCACAATAGGCTGGTTTAAGTGAAATGCTGAAACCACCTTAGGGAGAAATTGAGGACGAGTCCTCAATTCTGCCCTGTCCGTATGAAAAATTAGGTAAGGGCTTTTATAGGATAAAGCCGCCAATTCTGAAACACGCCTGGCTGAAGCCAGGGCTAACAGCATTACAACTTTCCATGTGAGATATTTTAAGTCCACAGTGGTGAGTGGTTCAAACCAATGTGATTTTAGGAACCCTAAAACTACATTGAGATCCCAAGGTGCCACTGGAGGCACAAAAGGAGGCTGTATATGCAGTACTCCCTTGACAAACGTCTGAACTTCAGGAACTGAAGCTAGTTCTTTTTGGAAGAATATTGACAGGGCCGAAATTTGAACCTTAATGGACCCTAATTTTAGGCCCATAGACAGTCCTGTTTGCAGGAAATGCAGGAAACGACCCAGTTGAAATTCCTCTGTAGGGGCCTTCCTGGCCTCACACCACGCAACATATTTACGCCAAATACGGTGATAATGTTGCACAGTTACATCCTTCCTGGCTTTGATCAGGGTAGGGATGACTTAATCCGGAATGCCTTTTTCCTTCAGGATCCGGCGTTCAACCGCCATGCCGTCAAACGCAGCTGCGGTAAGTCTTGGAACAGACATGGTCCCTGCTGGAGCAGGTCCTTTCTTAGAGGTAGAGGCCACGGGTCTTCCGTGAGCATCTCTTGAAGTTCCGGGTACCAAGTCCTTCTTGGCCAATCCAGAGCTACGAGTATAGTCCTTACTCCTCTCCTTCTTATGATTCTCAGTACCTTGGGTATGAGAGGCAGAGGAGGGAACACATACACTGACTGGTACACCCACGGTGTTACCAGAGCGTCCACAGCTATTGCCTGAGGGTCCCTTGACCTGGCGCAATATCTGTCCAGTTTTTTGTTGAGGCGGGACGCCATCATGTCCACCTTTGGTTTTTCCCAACGGTTCACAATCATGTGGAAGACTTCTGGGTGAAGTCCCCACTCCCCCGGGTGGAGGTCGTGTCTGCTGAGGAAGTCTGCTTCCCAGTTGTCCACTCCCGGAATGAACACTGCTGACAGTGCTATCACATGATTTTCCGCCCAGCGAAGAATCCTTGCAACTTCCGTCATTGCCCTCCTGCTTCTTGTGCCGCCCTGTCTGTTTACGTGGGCGACTGCCCTGATGTTGTCCGACTGGATCAACACTGGCTGACCCTGAAGCAGAGGCCTTGCCTGACTTAGGGCATTGTAAATGGCCCTTAGTTCCAGGATATTTATGTGAAGTGACGTTTCCATGCTTGACCACAAGCCCTGGAAATTTCTTCCCTGTGTGACTGCTCCCCAGCCTCTCAGGCTGGCATCCGTGGTCACCAGGACCCAGTCCTGAATGCCGAATCTGCGGCCCTCTAGAAGATGAGCACTCTGTAACCACCACAGGAGAGACACCCTTGTCCTTGAAGACAGGGTTATCCGCTGATGCATTTGAAGATGCGATCCGGACCATTTGTCCAGCAGATCCCACTGAAAAGTTCTTGCGTGGAATCTGCCGAATGGAATCGCTTCGTAAGAAGCCACCATTTTTCCCAGGACCCTTGTGCATTGATGCACTGACACTTGGCCTGGTTTTAGGAGGTTCCTGACTAGGTCGGATAACTCCCTGGCTTTCTCCTCCGGGAGAAACACCTTTTTCTGTACTGTGTCCAGAATCATCCCTAGGAACAACAGACGTGTCGTCGGAATCAGCTGCGATTTTGAAATATTTAGAATCCATCCGTGCTGTCGTAGTACTACTTGAGATAGTGCTACTCCGACCTCTAACTGTTCTCTGGACCTTGCCCTTATCAGGAGATCGTCCAAGTAAGGGATAATTAAGACGCCTTTTCTTCGAAGAAGAATCATCATTTCGGCCATTACCTTGGTAAAGACCCGGGGTGCCGTGGACAATCCAAACGGCAGCGTCTGAAACTGATAGTGACAGTTCTGTACCACAAACCTGAGGTACCCTTGGTGAGAAGGGCAAATTGGGACATGGAGGTAAGCATCCTTGATGTCCAGAGACACCATATAGTCCCCTTCTTCCAGGTTCGCTATCACTGCTCTGAGTGATTCCATCTTGAATTTGAACCTTTGTATGTAAGTGTTCAAGGATTTCAGATTTAAAATAGGTCTCACCGAGCCGTCCGGCTTCGGTACCACAAACAGCGTGGAATAATACCCCTTTCCCTGTTGTAGGAGGGGTACCTTGATTATCACCTGCTGGGAATACAGCTTGTGAATGGCTTCCAATACTGCCTCCCTGTCGGGGGGAGACGTTGGTAAAGCAGACTTCAGGAACCGGCGAGGGGGAGACGTCTCGAATTCCAATTTGTACCCCTGAGATACTACCTGCAGGATCCAGGGGTCCACTTGCGAGTGAGCCCACTGCGCGCTGAAATTCTTGAGACGGGCCCCCACCGTGCCTGAGTCCGCTTGTAAGGCCCCAGCGTCATGCTGAGGACTTGGCAGAAGCGGGGGAGGGCTTCTGTTCGTGGGAAGAGGCTGTCTGCTGCAGTCTTTTTCCCCTTCCTCTGCCCCGGGGCAGATATGAGTGGCCTTTTGCCCGCTTGCCCTTATGGGGACGAAAGGACTGAGCCTGAAAAGACGGTGTCTTTTTCTGCTGAGAGGTGACCTGGGGTAAAAAGGTGGATTTCCCAGCCGTTGCCGTGGCCACCAGGTCCGATAGACCGACCCCAAATAACTCCTCCCCTTTATACGGCAATACTTCCATATGCCGTTTGGAATCCGCATCACCTGACCACTGTCGCGTCCATAACCCTCTTCTGGCAGAAATGGACAGCGCACTTACTCTTGATGCCAGAGTGCAAATATCCCTCTGTGCATCTCGCATATATAGAAATGCATCCTTTAAATGCTCTATAGTCAATAATATATTGTCCCTGTCCAGGGTATCAATATTTTCAGTCAGGGAATCCGACCAAGCCACCCCAGCACTGCACATCCAGGCTGAGGCGATTGCTGGTCGCAGTATAATACCAGTATGTGTGTATATACTTTTTAGGATATTTTCCAGCTTCCTATCAGCTGGTTCCTTAAGGGCGGCCGTATCAGGAGACGGTAACGCCACTTGTTTTGATAAGCGTGTGAGCGCCTTATCTACCCTAGGGGGTGTTTCCCAACGCGCCCTAACCTCTGGCGGGAAAGGGTATAATGCCAATAATTTTTTAGAAATTAGCAGTTTTTTATCGGGGGAAACCCACGCTTCATCACACACCTCATTTAATTCATCTGATTCAGGAAAAACTACGGGTAGTTTTTTCACACCCCACATAATACCCTTTTTTGTGGTACTTGTAGTATCAGAAATGTTCAAAACCTCCTTCATTGCCGTGATCATGTAACGTGTGGCCCTACTGGAAAATACGTTTGTTTCCTCACCGTCGACACTGGAGTCAGTGTCTGTGTCTGTGTCGACCATCTGAGGTAACGGGCGCTTTAGAGCCCCTGACGGTGTTTGAGACGCCTGTACAGGTATTAACTGATTTGCCGGCTGTCTCATGTCGTCAACAGTCTTTTGTAAAGTGCTGACACTATCACGTAATTCCTTCCATAAGACCATCCAGTCAGGTGTCGACTCCCTAGGGGGTGACATCACTAATACAGGCAATTGCTCCGCCTCCACACCATTTTCCTCCTCATACATGTCGACACAACGTACCGACACACAGCACACACACACACACAGGGAATGCTCTGATAGAGGATAGGACCCCACTAGCCCTTTGGGGAGACAGAGGGAGAGTTTGCCAGCACACACCAGAGCGCTATATATATACAGGGATAACCTTATATAAGTGTTTCTCCCTGTTATAGCTGCTGTATATATTTATCTGCCAAATTAGTGCCCCCCCTCTCTTGTTTTACCCTGTTTCTGTAGTGCAGGACTGCAGGGGAGAGTCAGGGAGCTTTCCTCCAACGGAGCTGTGAGGAAAAAATGGCGCCAGTGTGCTGAGGAGATAGGCTCCGCCCCCTTATCGGTGGCCTTTCTCCCGCTTTTTTATGGAAAAATTGGCAGGGGTTAAATGCATCCATATAGCCCAGGAGCTATATGTGATGTATTTTTTGCCATATAAGGTGTTTTTATTGCGTCTCAGGGCGCCCCCCCCCCAGCGCCCTGCACCCTCAGTGACCGGAGTGTGAAGTGTGCTGAGAGCAATGGCGCACAGCTGCGGTGCTGTGCGCTACCTTATTGAAGACAGGACGTCTTCTGCCGCCGATTTTCCGGACCTCTTCAGTCTTCTGGCTCTGTAAGGGGGCCGGCGGCGCGGCTCTGGGACCCATCCATGGCTGGGCCTGTGATCGTCCCTCTGGAGCTAATGTCCAGTAGCCTAAGAAGCCCAATCCACTCTGCACGCAGGTGAGTTCGCTTCTTCTCCCCTTAGTCCCTCGGTGCAGTGAGCCTGTTGCCAGCAGGTCTCACTGAAAATAAAAAACCTAACTTAAACTTTTACTCTAAGCAGCTCAGGAGAGCCCCTTAGTCTGCACCCTTCTCGTTCGGGCACAAAAATCTAACAGAGGCTTGGAGGAGGGTCATAGGGGGAGGAGCCAGTGCACACCAGGTAGTCCTAAAGCTTTTACTTTTGTGCCCAGTCTCCTGCGGAGCCGCTATTCCCCATGGTCCTTTCGGAGTCCCCAGCATCCACTAGGACGTCAGAGAAACATAGGTTATGTATTCACGCTGCATGCACAATGTTTCATTGTGTCATAGTTATTCACCAAATAACACTCCTGTAAATCAACTCAGCTATTTTTTTCCTCAATTTGCATTACTTAAAATAATCCCTTACCGCCCCGCTCAGTGAATGGAACAATTTTATTCCACAAGAGAGGTGGAGAGTGGGAGGCTTCACAACAGATGTGCCTTCGTCACAACACACAGATGGTAGGAGTGTAAGTCACATTCAGCCAGATCCCTCCAACGGGTGTCATAAATGTTCTAGTGTGTGGTGACTGAGGGCACACAAATGCCCAATCCTTGAATAAGGGATGCCCTATCATAGCCAATCCAAGGAATCAGTATAAGAAGGGTCATGGCTGATGTGTTTCATAGTTACTAAATGAACCCCACTGTTCATGGAGAATAATGATAAAACGCTGCACCAGTATAATAAAACAACTCAGTATTACAGGAACACGTGTTACCATATCAAGCCCCAGAAGAGCCAACACTTTAACAGTCACATTCTACCAGCTGATCAGAGGAGTCTCATATTTAAAATGTAATTGCTGATCGTTTAACTGAAATAATCATTAGTCTATTACCAGAGGAAAGCTGTAGCGTCAGGAAGGAGCTGTCCATCATTTCAGCATTGCAGCTACAAGCTGTCTCAGCAGGCATCCGCATGATAGTTTGACAGTTAAAAGGTCGACACCAAATGGTCGACGTGCGTATGGCCGACATGGTCAATTGGTTGATAGGTTCAAATGGTCCACGTGACAATGGTCGACAGGTGAAAAGGTCAACATGAGGTTTTTTTTTTTATTTAGCACTTTTTCATACTTTACCATCCACGTGGATTACAATTGGGAATAGTAACCTTGCTCAAAGCAAGGGGACACGGTGCACTAATTGGGGGTCCACGTGCTGGAAGGGAAATTTTGACACAGAAAACCCCATCATAAACAGATGTCGTCCTTTTCATATGTCGACCTTTTCATGTGTCGACCATGTCCATGTCTGCCTGTCGATCTTTTGACCATTTGGTGTCGACCTAGATATTGACGACCCTTTGAACCATAACCATCTCAGACACACGCCCTGGGGTAATTTACTAAAGCAAGAGTTTTTAGAAGTGGAGATGTTGCCCATAGCAACCAATCAGATTTTACTTATCACTTATCTAGCAACTTCTAGAACACAGGTTCTCAAACACGGTCCTCAGGACCCCACACAGTGCATGATTTGCAGGTCTCACAGAATCACAAGTGAAATAATTAGCTCCACCTGTGGACCTTTTAAAATGTGTCAGTGAGTAATTAATACACCTGTGCACTTGCTGGATTACCTGCAAAACATGCACCGTGTGGGGTCCTGAGGACCGAGTTTGAGAACCACTGTTCTAGAAGATAATAGCTAGAATCTGATTGGCTTCATCTCCACTTCTAAAAACCCACACTTTACTAAATATACCCCTCTGTACTCCACTTCTTACAGAACAACTGATACAATGCCACTTTTCCTAAACACAGGGCTAATAGGTAGCGGCCAAACTCTACCGTTCCAAGAGGTTCCAAACACTGCTGTAACAAGGCGGCAATGTGCCCTGGGCCAGCCCTGCCCCCTGAACATACAGTATGATGTCACACCGAGTGTACTCAGATCCTTCCACACTGTCCAGGCTCTGCAGGGCATGTGCCCAGAGCGTGCAAGCAGTGATAGCGACTGAGCGGCACCCAAGAGCCGTGGAGGCAATGGCAACGCTAGCACACACCTAGTGACGGCCCTGATTCCATCCACAGGAGCTGATGTAGAGTTGGACATAAGTGCATTTTGGGGTTTTATTCACTTGCTGGTAAATTCTGATGCATTTATGCCGCTTTACAATTAGCTAATACGGAGGACAGAGGGGCCATGCAAGCATTGGCCAAATACAGCGGGGCCATGTTCATGCCAACAAGTCCCATACAGACCACAACAAAGGAACCTATGTACCCATCAGGAAACGTATCACTGGCGGATGCTCGTCCCCTGAAGATGATGATGATTGGCAGCCACATTAGAATGCACCGCTGATACTATTACTGTCATTCCTGTGGCTGCTGTCATCTATTCCCATTAATTAGCTATGTGCAATCGATCCGTGGCAGGAAAGCAAATTCCCAGTTCTTTTTGTTGTTGTTTTTTTTAAAGGGAAAGAAAATAGTTCTTAGTATTTACCTGAATTTAATTAGTACTTTAATGTTGTACGTGTTTCTGTACATAAATGTATTTGACATGGTATGACTTATTATGTATCAATCACACTGTCCGTGTCTGGCAGACTTATGTACATAACACAGCACTGTATACTGTAAATTTTACTACTTCCACTGCCAAGCCACGTCACCTGGCGTAAACAGGCGCATGTGTTAGTTTCCCCTGCCATACGCACTCTGAACATGACGCATCTTGACTTATGTCCAGCTTTGCATGCCGAGCAAAATGCGTCTTTTTATTGGGCGCGCTTTACCTCTGTGTTTCTGGCACAAAAGGTCCCCAACTTGCAGGGAATTTCACAATGAACACAACACGTGTACATGGTCACACCGCCATACAGAGGTTTGTACTGAGGATAATACACTGACTTACACATATACAATCATAAATACATGAATTCCCATACAGCTCACACAACTACGCATATATACTGTACATGTATTAAGTGACATTAATGGTAAGATAGGCATACATGGAATCATGTATGCAGTGATAACAGATACACGGTCGAGCTAATCGCCAGAGTAACCGCCGTGTGCAGCACGGACAGCAGCTAGATGTTTGTTGAACTATCATTTTAGACACACGTCTGGTATCCCCCAGATTCCTTTTGACGGTGAGCTGCTCCAATGTAGCGCGTCGGTCGGCCCTCACGCACCTTCGTAGCTGACGTCCACCTTTCACATCATTGGCATGTGGGGCTCCACAGTTTCCACCTTGGTTATTCGCAATGGTGTCATTTGTCCAGTCCCGATACACCTTCACCAGAGTAGCACGCGTAACTGTGCTTTGTCAGAAATACTGCCACCCTTGGCCCGAAAAGCCGATAATCACCCCTTTTTGCAACTCTGATAAATCGCCCCTTTTACCCATGATAGCAACGAGTGATGTGTGCAGACGGCCTATCGCACACCTTATATACCCAACAAGCCAGCGCACGACACGTGACGTACTACCGACGCCAAATGTAGGAGGTGGTCATAATAATGTGACTCGACCGTGAAGTATTCAAGCTTGGATTTATAGAGATATTCACAAATACATGCAATCACCCACATAGGGTATGCCATACTTCCATGGAATCCCACACATATGGTATAACATACATGGTGAAACATACATGCATAGAACCACAGAGATTGGTCACACACGGATAAATGAATTCACACACTTGACCCCGATGACCCCTCCATCTTCATTCTCCCTAGCAACAAGCTTTCTTCAGACATTCTGTGCATAGCAATACGTCCTCCCAGCATGACAAGTGATACCATTGCCCAAATAACAGGATTAGTTGTGCTAGATCAGCAAGCGAAGGTCCATGTCAGAAAGAGAGTAAACAGCTCACAATGCAATCATTTCTTCACAATGTGTCTATGCTTCTATATCCACGCACAGAGAATGGGGAGGGCAGACTGAGATTATTCACTACATTAGAGGTTAATAAGCTGTGTTCTAGACACTCTGCATGTGCTACCAATATAGAAAGTGATAGCAGAAAATAACCGAGTGGTTCATCTCGCCTAGCTGTTACATTGACTATTTTACAGTATATCTGTTCCCTGCATTCTGGATGGTTAAGTAAATGTCACTCCATCCAATTTCCAAGTATGCCCCCTTGTTCTACAGTAGAAATGATCTGTTAACACCTGCAATATATTTGTATGTGTCCGTCATGTCATTTCTGTATCCTCTCTCCATTATATATGTTACGTTCTTTCATTATTTCCTACATTTTCTGCTTTGCAGTCTATAGACTGGTTAAGTAGCTGATGGAATAGGTTTTAGCTCTAGAACTGAACACAACACCGGCAACAAAATCTCACCCATGACCTATAAAGTGACAATATCACCCCCTGCTTCTTACTACTAATACCTCTCTCCTTATTCCCCCAGAGTATTCTTCTGGCTTTTCCTACTACATGCTACTGTTCATCATCCTACCCTGTAGCTCACAGGTTCCGTCCCCCTGTTGCTACTGGCAGTATATCACCTTTCGCTATGTATTCTGCATCTAAATTCCACAAAGTACATTACACATCTCCACATTCTGATTATAAAGCCATAACGTATATCATATATTTATCACAAGAGACGTTGACCACTGAACCGGCGCTGAAGTCCACCTTCTCCAAGGGTCATCTCTGGGCAATTAACCAAATTCATTCCATCAGAGAGGTGATAGTGACGGAGAAGGGTTGCAAAGGCCAATTCCTCTGCTCAGTATAGACTGCAGTTGTCCTATTCCCGACCACCACTGGGTGTTACGGTACACCTACCTATCACATCAAACACTGGACATTATGCCCTGGACAGAGCACACTGCCACCATTTACCTCTTATTGGGGTAGTAGGCTGATAACAGACCTGAGCTGTATAAGGAGGGGGGGGGGGGGGGGAGTAGCATTCCGCCTGTCATTAAGTGCTTCAGTGAAATCCATTATTTTCCCCCACGTGCTCCACACTTCATTTGGGGAGCGGGGGTTGCCACTTGTGGACTGGTTCTTGGAAATGAATTAAGAAACGCAGCAGGGGATATAGAGGGGTCCAGTTATGTGCTTCCAGTAATGGAGGATGGAATTCTCCCTCAGTGTTGGGTGCATGGATAATACACACAGGGCAGTGTCCACCTAGAAATCAGCCTGCTCAGACCGCCACACTGGACATCATGGGTCCCTCAGATGGATAGATAGGGAGGGAGGGAGGGTCAGAGGGATGAAGGAAAGGTATAGGGACAGGTAGTGCAGCGTGACAGAGTGATGGGGAATATCTGGATGACACATGGAGAGCTCCCTGTGCATTGGAGGACAGAGCGCAGAGTGATTATGAGAGATAATGTGCTGTTTGTGTGAGAGGGAGGCAGATGAGGAGAGGTGCAATTACACAAATTAAGATGAGGGAGGAGGATGACAGAAAGCACAAAGTGGATAGAGAGGCAGATGTGGGGAGAGAGAACTGGGAAGGAGGGAAAGCCGGAGACAGCAGCTATTGTGGGGATATTGAATGAAGAAGCAGAGAGGATGATGCCAGGCACAGCCACACACAGAAAGCAAGATACAGACATATGCAGGCTGAAACAATACTGAGGAGAAGAAGAGACACTCTGACAGACAGACAGACATCTCACCTGCTCCCTGGTCTCTCTGCCCACATCACACGCTCCAATGCATGTCTGTCCTTCTCCTGCTCAGTGTGGGGGTCCCTTGCTGCCTTGAGAAGGGGGGTTTGCAGGAGTATCAGTGTCTGCGGAAAAGCCTCAGCTCCCACCCCCCTGCACTCTCCTCTCCTCCACAGCTGTTGCGCCTCCAGCTTCTCTCCACCTCCACTCCCTCTCCCTTGCCTTGCCTGTCTGGATCCGCATATTGCTTCTCCCCTCCCTGTGTCTCCACCCTCTACTCCCCTCCACACATCACCCACCTCCCCTCTGTCAGCTCTCCCTCTCCCCTTGCTAGCTGCTCCTCTGCTCTCAATTTCAGCAGCTGGACAGCGCCAAAGAGCAGTCACTATAGTCACACTGTATATGTTACACCTGGCTATTTCATACACAGCATAGCAGAGCACAGGGCAATGGCTTATACAGGATAATAGGAGGGGTTACAGGGAGAGGTTTTACGGGGAAATAGGAGGTGTTGTAGGGAGGGGTTATATGGAGTAATAGGAGGTGCTAACAGAAAGGGATTATATACAATAATAGGAGGAATTATAGGGAGGGATTATATGGAATAAAGAGTTATAGGAGAGGTTATAGGGAGCTATGGATGGATTTACATTGAGGAATCAAATAAAATATAGGCAATATAGTGAGGGAGCGATACAGAGTAATATAACACCAACATATTAGGTAGCACTTTGCAGAGAATAATCATTCACATCAAACGTACACTAAATAAGGTTCATTTAATCAGAAGCAGAATAAGCTACCAGTATGTCTTACATAGCGAGGACACACAAACTTAATACAGATAGGACGCTGGTGGGAAGCATTGCTGGCCACTGTGCCACCATGCTGGGAAGTGTACTAAGGAGATGTTTTATAATGTAAGAAAGCAAGCTATAAGGAGGGGTTATATGAAGTAATAAGATGAGATATAGGGAGGGGTTATGTGAGTAATAAGAAGAGTTTGAATGTTAAATGCAGTAATAGGATGTGTTATGCAGAGGAACAGATAAAGCAGAGGGCTTATATGCAGAAGTCATATGTGGTGATCAGGGGAAATATAAACAGAGTTACAGGTGAGAATAAAAAAAAGTAAATTTGTGTATACTTGATAGACACATTACAGATGGGGTGAGATTGCATACATTTATTTTACTGATATAATGCTCAAAAATACATTGTTAATAATAATATAAAGTGCATGTATGGCTATATATATATATATATATATATATATATATATATATATAAATATATATATATCTTGACCTGGATAAATAGTTAATATATGAAACATGTGAATGCTGTTCAGAATACAGGTTTGGATTGGAATGCTGCCGGTCAAGATGCCGGCAGACAGAATACTGACCACGGCATCCCGATGTACAGATGCCCAACAAGGGAAGGCAAGTATACCTGCCTTTCCCTAATGGCCCCCTAACCCTCCCTTCCCGCAGCCTAAACCTAACCCCACCCCCTGCAGCCTAACCCTAGCCCTCCCGGGTGGCACCTAATCACAACCCACCCCTGCCTAAACCTAAGCCCCCCTCCCTCGCAGCCTAACCTTCCCCAGGGGTGCCTAAACCTTACCCCCCTCCCCGCAGCCTAAACCTAACCCCCAGCTCTGCAGCATAACCCTCCCCTTGCAGCCTAAACCTAACCTCCCCCCCCCCCCATAGATTAGCTGTCAGTCAAGCTGGAAGCTGCTCATTCGGAATCCCGGCGGTCGGGGGTTTCCGGTGCTGGGCTTGTGACCCTATTCAGGGTTGCCAGTGTAAGCATTCTGAGCAGTGTCGGGTTTCCAGTGGATCCCCAAAATACAAAACAAATGTGTCTCTTTTTTAGCAAGGTTTAATTTTACCGCGTCCACATAGGTCTCCTATTTAGAAAGTGGTGAAGATACCAGGGTAAAGGGTGAGGACATGTAGATCCCTTTGCAGCTTTGTGCAGTCCCGCTCTATGGTATAGCAATTTGCCAGTGTGCAGAGGGGTAACTTTTCCCATGGAGAGCCCAAATGATGAGTTAGTGTCACAACTGAGGGCCTGAGCTGACGGGAGGCAGCCTCAGTTGTAGGGGCTGAGATGTACCGGAACCTGGGAGGTTGTATCAGACCCCTGGACATGTAAGTAACATGAATAATAACTGCCCGAAGGCGTGACCACGACAACTTGGGTAAAAGTCAATGATGTTTATTATGACAACTCCGCAACACAGCAGCAGTAAAAGAAAACGTAAAAGTCAGCAAAGAATAAATACAGTTCCTGGGTACTACAGGATGGCAGGAGCCACAGGGCACTGGTAGTGTGAGATAGTTCTTATGATCTTCTAGATGGAAAGTCCTTACCAGGCCCGACTGTAGCAATGGAGATAACCCAGGATTGTGCCAGCTGGTGTTCCAGGAAAAGCTGGGTTGCTGAAGATAAAACAGCTGCTGTGGATACTGGCTGGAACCAGACTGTTGTTAGCACGGAGTGGATACTGGCTGGAACCAGTTAAATAATAAATGAACTTGGGAGCGATGAAATATGAACTGAAATGTAGAACTTGAGAGCGGAGAAATAATAATACCGGTGGAGAGTGGTAAAGTGTAGAAAGGACACCGGCCCTTTAAGGGAAGCTGTACTCTGCTGGAAGCTGAGCTGGAAGCAGGTAATGTTGTAGCTGGAAACAGATGAATCCACAATGGATTGGAGAGTCAGGCTACACCGCAGGTGGAATGCTGGTGCGGGTCTCTATGGTGGAAGTCTTGAGACAGGAGCTGGAACCTGGAAGACAATCACAGGAGAGAGACAAACAGGAACTAGGTTTGACAACCAAAGCACTGACGCCTTCCTTGCTCAGGCACAGTGTATTTATACCTGCAGCAAGGAAGGGATTGGCTAGGCAATTATGCAGATTATCAATACTGAGAACAGATTGGTGGAAATGATCAGCTGACAGAATCCAAGATGGCTGCGCCCATGCAGACACTTGGAGGGAAGTTTGGTTTGTAATCCATGTGGTAATGAAAACAGTAATGGCGGCGCCGGCCACCGGAGACAGGAGGCGCCAGGCTGACAGACGCACATCCAACCACGCGGACACAGCGGAGGCCGCGGCTGACGTAATCGCCACTCAGACACTCTGCATGCAGAAGTTCAGGGACGGCAGCGGAGGCCGCGGGAGACGCCATGCCAGGTGTAATATGGCGTTTACTGTGACAGCGTCCCAGAGTGACAGGAGAGGATACAGGAATGTACACATCAGGATAACAGATGGGATCCGGTCCTGGAGCGCTGAGCCAGCCTTAGGAGGCATCTGATGGGTAAGAAATGGCGTCCAGATACCCGGATCGTGACAGCACCCCCCCCCTTTAGGAGTGGCCCCAGGACACTTCTTTGGCTTTTGAGGAAACTTGGAATGGAATCTCCGGACCAAGGCAGGAGCATGGACATCAGAAGCATTGGTCCATGAACGTTCCTCAGGACCATAACCCTTCCAGTCAATAAGATATTGTAGTTGACCGTAACGGTGACGTGAGTCCAGGATCTTGGCCACTTCATACTCAACGCCTCGTTGAGTTTGGACTTTCGGAGTTGGAGGAAGTGAGGAATGAAACCGATTCAAGATCAGCGGTTTCAACAGGGAAACATGGAATGTCCTGGGTATTTTTAAGAAGGGAGGCAACTGGAGTCTGTAAGCAACAGGATTGATGACTTGTTCAATCTTGAAAGGACCGATATAGCGAGGTGCAAACTTCATACTGGGAACTCTTAACCTCAAATTCTTCGTGGATAACCATACCCGATCACCCACCTTGAGAGCAGGAACTGCTCGACGCTTCTTATCCGCAAACTTCTTGTACCTGAACGATGCCTTGAGCAGAGCTGATCGTACGCTCTTCCAGATATTGGCAAACTGATGCAAGGTGATATCCACTGCGGGAACAGAAGTTGCTGGAAGCGGTTGGAACTCAGGGACTTTAGGGTGGAATCCAAAGTTAGTGAAGAAAGGTGTTGAAGCAGATGAAGAATGATACTGGTTGTTATGACAGAACTCGGCCCAGGGAAGTAATTGAACCCAGTCATCTTGAGAGGAGGACACATAGATGCGGAGGAAGGCCTCCAAGTCCTGATTCACCCTCTCGGTTTGACCATTGGTCTGAGGATGGTAAGCCGTGGAAAACTTTAGCTTGACTTGGAGGACTTGACATAAACTTCGCCAGAATTTGGCTGTGAATTGAACTCCTCGATCTGAGATAATTTCTTCAGGAAGACCGTGGAGTCGGAAGATCTCTTGTATGAATACTTGAGCCAACTTGGAAGCTGACGGAAGACCGGTGAGAGGAATGAAGTGTGCCATCTTGGTGAACCGGTCAACTACCACCCAGATGGTATTGAACTTGTTGCACATGGGTAAGTCTGTAATGAAATCCATCGACAAGTGGGTCCATGGTCGACGGGGAACGGATAGTGGAACCAGTTGCCCCGCAGGCGACTGGCGGGATACTTTATGTTGGGCACACTTTGGGCAAGATGCAATAAACTCCAAGACGTCCTTTTTCAGAGTTGGCCACCAATAGGACCTAGAGATAAACTCCAGGGTTTTTTGGATACCTGTATGTCCGGCAAAACGGGAAGCATGGGCCCAATGCATGAGCTTCTTCCTTAGCATCGGCTTCACAAAACTTTTCCCTGATGGGGGCGTAGAGTCCATCCCTACCGTGGAGAATGCCAACGGATTTATAATAGGATGCTTGTCTGAAGACTCTGACTCATTTTCTTGCTCCCATGAGCGGGAAAGGGCATCGGCCTTGCGATTCTGAGAGCCCGGACAGAACTGGAGTTTAAAGTCGAACCTGGAAAAGAAAAGTGCCCATCTGGCCTGACGAGGGTTGAGACATTGTGCGCCCTTCAGGTATAAAAGGTTCTTGTGGTCTGTAAGTATGGTGATTGAATGAGAAGCTCCCTCCAACAGATACCTCCACTCTTCTAGAGCGAGCTTGATGGCTAGCAACTCCTGGTCGCCAATGGCATAGTTGCGCTCAGCTGGGGAGAACTTCCGGGAGAAGAAACTGCAAGGGTGTAAATGGCCATCTTTAGCCCTCTGAGATAACACCGCTCCTACTCCAACGGAGGAGGCATCCACCTCTAAGATGAAAGGAGAGTCGATGTCAGGCTGTTTCAGAACAGACGCAGAGATGAACCTTTGTTTTAAAAGATGAAATGCTTGCATGGCTTCTTCAGACCACTTGGACGGGTTAGCACCCTTCTTAGTGAAAGCAGTAATAGGCGCCACAATGGTGGAAAAGTCTCGTATAAACTTTCGGTAATAGTTGGCGAACCCTAAGAACCTCTGGACCCCTTTGAGGGTTAAGGGTACCGGCCAATTTTGGATTGCTTGTAGTTTCTCAGGATCCATCTCTAGTCCGGAACCGGACACAATGTACCCTAGAAACGGAATGGACTTGACTTCAAAGACGCATTTTTCTAATTTGCAATAGAGATGATTGACACGGAGACGGGACAGAACCTCTTTAACCCAAAAACGATGTTCCTCTAAATCGTTGGCAAAAATGAGGATATCGTCTAGATAGACCACGACATGACGGTATAGAATGTCTCTGAAGATCTCATTGACAAAATGCTGGAAGACAGCTGGAGCATTGCTCAATCCGAAGGGCATGACGAGGTACTCATAATGTCCGTCACGGGTGTTAAAGGCGGTCTTCCACTCGTCACCCTCACGGATCCGGATGAGATTGTATGCACCTCGCAAGTCCAGCTTTGTAAAGATGGTAGCTCCGCTAACTCTGTCAAAGAGCTCAGTAATCAGGGGTAAAGGATAACGGTTCTTGATGGTAATGTCGTTCAAACCTCTGTAGTCGATGCACGGCCGCAGACCACCATCTTTCTTTTTTACAAAAAAGAAGCCTGCGCCGGCTGGAGAAGAAGAAGGTCGAATGAACCCCTTTGCTAGGTTCTCTTTAATATATTCCTCCATAGAATGCGTCTCAGGCAGAGACAACGGATAAGTTCGGCCTCGAGGTGGAACCTTCCCTGGAACGAGATCAATCGGACAGTCCCATTCTCTATGAGGAGGAAGGATATCAGCAGAAGCTTTACTGAACACATCCGTGAAATCTTGATATGGAGGAGGTGGAACATCAGACGACCTGGGGGAGAAAGAACAGACAGGCAATACTTTAAACAAACATGTCTCAGCACAGGAGGAACCCCATGCCAGGATTTGCGTAGTCGTCCAATCAATTGTAGGATTGTGAAGACGGAGCCATGGAAGGCCCAGGACCACAGGATGTGTGGCTCTTGGAATCACTAAAAAAGAAATAAGTTCGGAATGAAGAACTCCCACTCTCAGACGAACTGGTAGAGTCCTTAAAGAAATAACTGCATCAAAAATTTTGCTGCCATCCACGGCAGTTAAAGAAATGGACGAAGGAAGTCTCTCGGTGGGTAGGGACCACCGTTTAACATAGGCTTCGGTAATAAAGTTCCCAGCTGCTCCGGAATCAAGGAGGGCAATGACGTTCCGATAACGTTGAGCAACTTGAAGCGAGACTGGGAGATTACAATCTTGAGGAGATGGAGAGGAGATCATTACTCCTAGCCGGCCCTCTCCTTGGCGAGCTAGGATTTGGAGTTTCCCGGACGTTTGGGACAGGCATTAATGGTGTGAGACGGAGCTGCACAATAGAGACAGAGAAACTCGGAGAGACGTCTTCGGCGCTCAGCAGGAGTTAAACGGGAACGGCCAAGTTGCATGGGCTCATCTTTAGATGGTGACAGTTGACGAGGAGGAGGAGCAGAAGATTTTGGAGCAGATGATCTTCCACGCTCAGTTGCTCTCTCTCTGAAACGTAAATCAACTTTCGTGCAGAGTGAGATTAGCTCATCTAACTTAGAAGGTAAGTCTCTGGTAGCTAACTCATCTTTAATACGCTCAGATAAGCCATGCCAGAATGCAGCATACAGGGCCTCGTCGTTCCATGCCAGTTCGGATGCCAGGATCTGGAACTGTATCAGATATTGTCCTACAGTACGTGACCCCTGGCGTAAACTGAGAATCTCGGATGAAGCTGAGGTTACCCGGCCTGGCTCGTCGAAGATGCGCCTGAATGTTGACACGAAGGCAGTGTAGGAAGATAGCAGGGTGTCGGACCTCTCCCATAACGGTGATGCCCAATCAAGGGCTGAGCCACTGAGAAGAGAAATAATGTAGGCAATTTTTGTACGGTCACTGGGAAAATTGCCAGGTTGTAGCTCAAACTGAATCTCACACTGGTTGAGAAATCCCCTGCAGAATCTTGGAGATCCGTCAAATTTTGCTGGCGTTGGAAGATGAAGACGTGGAGCAGAAATGGGTAAGGTGGGTGGGGTTATAGCTGGAGTCACTGTGGTTGACGCACCAGACGCGCCTGATCCACGGAGAGTTGTCTGAATCCCATCCAGCCGAGTAGAGAGATCCTGGAGACAGCGGATGATGTGGCCCTGTGCAGCCTCCTGATGTTCTAGTCGGGCTGCCAGTTCTTGCATCGGCCTGGCCGCTTGATCCTGGTCTCCGGCTGGATTCATTAGGTCAGTGCTTACTGTCACAACTGAGGGCCTGAGCTGACGGGAGGCAGCCTCAGTTGTAGGGGCTGAGATGTACCGGAACCTGGGAGGTTGTATCAGACCCCTGGACATGTAAGTAACATGAATAATAACTGCCCGAAGGCGTGACCACGACAACTTGGGTAAAAGTCAATGATGTTTATTATGACAACTCCGCAACACAGCAGCAGTAAAAGAAAACGTAAAAGTCAGCAAAGAATAAATACAGTTCCTGGGTACTACAGGATGGCAGGAGCCACAGGGCACTGGTAGTGTGAGATAGTTCTTATGATCTTCTAGATGGAAAGTCCTTACCAGGCCCGACTGTAGCAATGGAGATAACCCAGGATTGTGCCAGCTGGTGTTCCAGGAAAAGCTGGGTTGCTGAAGATAAAACAGCTGCTGTGGATACTGGCTGGAACCAGACTGTTGTTAGCACGGAGTGGATACTGGCTGGAACCAGTTAAATAATAAATGAACTTGGGAGCGATGAAATATGAACTGAAATGTAGAACTTGAGAGCGGAGAAATAATAATACCGGTGGAGAGTGGTAAAGTGTAGAAAGGACACCGGCCCTTTAAGGGAAGCTGTACTCTGCTGGAAGCTGAGCTGGAAGCAGGTAATGTTGTAGCTGGAAACAGATGAATCCACAATGGATTGGAGAGTCAGGCTACACCGCAGGTGGAATGCTGGTGCGGGTCTCTATGGTGGAAGTCTTGAGACAGGAGCTGGAACCTGGAAGACAATCACAGGAGAGAGACAAACAGGAACTAGGTTTGACAACCAAAGCACTGACGCCTTCCTTGCTCAGGCACAGTGTATTTATACCTGCAGCAAGGAAGGGATTGGCTAGGCAATTATGCAGATTATCAATACTGAGAACAGATTGGTGGAAATGATCATCTGACAGAATCCAAGATGGCTGCGCCCATGCAGACACTTGGAGGGAAGTTTGGTTTGTAATCCATGTGGTAATGAAAACAGTAATGGCGGCGCCGGCCACCGGAGACAGGAGGCGCCAGGCTGACAGACGCACATCCAACCACGCGGACACAGCGGAGGCCGCGGCTGACGTAATCGCCACTCAGACACTCTGCATGCAGAAGTTCAGGGACGGCGGCGGAGGCCGCGGGAGACGCCATGCCAGGTGTAATATGGCGTTAACTGTGACAGCGTCCCAGAGTGACAGGAGAGGATACAGGAATGTACACATCAGGATAACAGATGGGATCCGGTCCTGGAGCGCTGAGCCAGCCTTAGGAGGCATCTGATGGGTAAGAAATGGCGTCCAGATACCCGGATCGTGACAGTTAGTAATGTGTCTTAGCAGCTTTATGCAGACCAGCAAATAGATGGCTCCTTGTACTCTGTGGCATCACTAGCTGTTCTATCCTCTCCCATGAAGGTTACTTACTTGCTACAACAATCCATCTTTACACATAACTGTATATCTAACAGGCTGGAAAGGGTTCTCTGCCCCATTACCTCTTGTTACAGCTCTATATGTTCACGATAATGGTATCGCACAAAATCCTGTAAGAGGAACTATCCTGGTATGAAGTTACAGTCCTCCCCTCTTGCTTCCACCGACAGTGTTCCATCCATGGTTTCTCCCAGCAAGAAATCACAGCGCCTATCTCTGTTCTTGCAACACTTTCATTCAAGGGTTTTCCATGGTTTGTCCATCACGTATTTCAGCTTACGTCCCGGAAGTGTAGCTCAATCAAACTAATGGGCCTGATTCAAGCTTGTTAGTAAAGCCATAAAGAACCCAACTGGGCAAAACCATGTTGCACTGCAGGTGGGATAGATTTAACATGTCCAGAGAGATTTAGATTGGGTGGGTTATATTGTTTCTGTGCAGGGTAAATTCTGGCTTAATTTGCATGTAGCCCACAAATATTATACAGCTTTATTTTTATACTGCAATTTAGATTTAAGTTTGAACACATCCCACCCAAATCTAACTCTCTCTGCACATGTTATATCTGCCCCACCTGCAGAGCGACATGGTTTTGCCCAGTTGTGTGCTTTTTTGCTTTGCTAAAAAACCTGAATCAGGCCTTACTTGCTAAATGAGAATGTCATCTTACCCCAAAATAAGAGAAAACGGTAGCTCTGGTACTATGGTGGCCATATACCTCAGTAATTCTGCATATACAATGAACCTGAAACTTACTAAATTGTACAGTTGATTACATAAGTGTGACCAGTGTGTTTACTTCCAGAGCCCACTAAGTCCACCAAGACTTTTGTGTCCAGCTCTACAGTCACCTGTAGCAGCTAGGGCTCCCCTACTGTTGACTTTTAGTTTAATAGACAGGGTAAACCAGACCAACACGAGACAGACTAAAGTCTCCTGTAGCATGAGACTTTGTGCCTATAAATTACCCGCAACTCTGCATATACAGGCCCGGTTACTTCCTTTGCAGGCCCCTTTTCCATCATGGTGCTCTTATGTCAGAGGGCATTCGGGCCACTAACTCACTGTTTTTGACGTGGCATGGACCTAGGTAAAAACACCACTGGTTTAAACATCTGCTGCACGGCTCTAAATCTTCCACAACGATGGTGAGTTCCTCAAACGTTTGTGGATCACTCTGCAAGATCCACCTGTGCAGTCCCCGGTCCAGACCTCAGGTGAAATGGTCTGTCAGGTAAAAGCCTTCTTAATAACTTTAGACAAATAAGAAAGCTGCAACCTAACTGGTTTCTCTCTTTCAAAGTACCAGTCATGAAATTGTTGGGTTCTCCAACGTGAGCCAAAATGTCTTGTTTTAGTTGTTGATAGTCCTGTAGTTGTACTAAATTGCAGCTCGATTCCCCGCACACTACTATATCTTCTTTTCTTCACGTACACCCCTTTTATCACCCATCCCTCATCCATTTCCCGCTACCCTCATTCCCCCTTCCCTTCACTCACAACAACTTTACACCCCATGTGATTTAATCAGAGACGAGTATACAAGTTGACACAATTGATGTGACTGAGCACAACACCTCTATTTTTGTACTTCTACATGTATTATGTTTCTGTTCTTTGTAATGCTACTGCTTTCTGCTTTGGTTTATGTTCTGATTGTTCCACAAAGAGATTGAGGGATCTACTTATGAAGCAGTGAAACGAGTGGAGAAGTGAGCCAGTGAAGAAGTTCCCCATGGCAACCAATCAGCACTGAAGTAAAATTTAACAGGTGCATTCTATAAAATTATATGTAGCAGCTGATTGGTTGCCATGGGCAACTTCTCCACTGGCTCACTTCAAATGAATCGGGATCGTATGATGTCACCACTCCGAAAATACCAACAACCTAAAACTTTTGTTAATGACCTTGGGAATAAATGCTATTCATTTCTAGGTAACTATTCACTGACAATTTCAAAAAGTTACCCTTTTGGATGTATCATCTCTTTCAAGTACCAATGATTTGAATCTTCTATACTGATTCTACCTTATTTCAGACTGTAGTCCATTTATTCTTTGTCCCCTCCAAACAGAGTGACTCCAATTTGTTACAAAAGCCTGCTATACTGGCTATACAGACTCTTTCCCCTATTAACTGGCAGTCTCTTTAATAGGAAATAAGATGTCTTCACATCCCTCCACCAATCTGGACTATTATCATAAAAATCCATCCTTTCCAAGATGACAATGGGAGAACGGGCATCTAATGTCTTAAAGGGCCTGCTGAAGAATGTCTTATTTTATCTAATGTTATCTTATTTCAGTGTCTCACACAGAGCACACAAATGTCTTGAACATGGGTAATTTGCCAGATTCTTGAAATACAAGCATCTATGCTTCATAGAGAAATGTAATTTCCTGTAGGGGAGAATGTAAATGCCCCTGCACAATACAATCGATTTACAGACTGGCATTATGTCTCCATAGACCTTTGCCTACTTGCACCCAAGCAGAAATACAGTCCCGCATGATTTGAATAAGGAAATCATTTTTCAGCCATCATTTTAATGACTTCTGCAGGACTCACAAAAGCTGAAGTCTATCTTGCGGCTTCAGAGCAGAACAGCTAGTGAAGCCTGGCTTTCTGTCATCTTGTCCAACATATTATATGAGCCAGTTTACAAAATAATTCTATTGAGGACCTTGAAGTCTCTGGTCACTGTTCTGCAGAAGGATCTGTCACTTGGTGTCCTAGCAACATTGATACTCTAGCATAATCACTGCTTTACTTAATGGAATAAACAGGTTTTATGTCTCTGTCTGCGGACAGTAAATATTGATGGGGTAGAAGAGTAACCTCTTACAACAGCTACTTGCTCATCACTAAAGGGGCTATAGGGGTCATTCCGAGTTGTTCGCTCGTTGCCGATTTTCACAACGGAGTGATTAAGGCAAAAATGCGCATGCGCATGGTACGCAGTGCGCATGCGCTAAGTATTTTAGCACAAAACTTAGTAGATTTACTCACGTCCGAATGAAGAATTTTCATCGTTGAAGTTATCGGAGTGTGATTGACAGGAAGTGGGTGTCTCTGGGCGGAAACTGACCGTTTTCTGGGAGTGTGCGAAAAAACGCAGGCGTGCCAGGATAAAACGCGGGAGTGTCTTGAGAAACGGGGGAGTGGCTGGCCGAACGCAGGGCGTGTTTGTGACGTCAAACCAGGAACGAAATGGGCTGAGCTGATCGCAGTGTAGGAGTAAGTCTCGAGCTACTCAGAAACTGCTAAGAATTTTCTATTCCCAATTCTGCTAATCTTTCGTTCGCAATTCTGCTAAGCTAAGATACACTCCCAGAGGGCGGCGGCCTAGCGTGTGCAATGCTGCTAAAAGCAGCTAGCGAGCGAACAACTCAGAATGAGGGCCTATGTACTAAGCCGTGGAGAGAGACAAAGTGGACGGAGATAAAGTAGATATCTACAGTATGTCCACTTTATCTCTCTCCACGGCTTAGTACATTGGGGGTCATTCCGAGTTGATCGCTAGCTGCATTCGTTCGCTGTGCAGCGATGAGGCAAAAAACAGCACTTCTGCGCATGTGTATGCGGCGCAATGCGCACGCGCTACATACTTTTACAACGGCCGATGCAGTTTCACACAGGGTCTAGCGAAGCTTTTCAGTCGCACTGCTGACCGCAGAGTGATTTACATAAAGTGGGCGTTTCTGGGTGTCAACTGACCATTTTCAGGGAGTGTTTGAAAAAACGCAGGCGTGCCAGGAAAAACGCAGGCGTGGCTGGGCGAACGCAGGGCGTATTTGTGACGTCAAAACAGGAACTGAATAGTCTGAAGTGATCGCAAGCACTGAGTAGGTATTGAGCTACTCTAAAACTGCACAAAAAAACTTTGCCACTGCTCTGCGATCCTTTCATTCGCACTTCATCTAAGCTAAAATACACTCCCAGTGGGAGGCAGCATAGCGTTTGCACGGCTGCTAAAAACAGCTAGCGAGCGAACAACTCGGAATGACCACCATAGACCTCCGTTAAGCTAGGCGTAATGACGCAGCTTCACAGCAAACAGCCAGAAAGCTGTTGCTGTTTGTCGTGCTTTCTGAGTTTCATGTAACTGCCCCACTCCAAAGTGCCTCCATTAGCATCTAGATAATGCAGATGGCCTTAGACTATGGGGTAAATTACACTGGTGGCGATGTGTCTCCGAGCAGCATGACGATGCTGGGCTGCGCACATATCAGCGAGCTATGGTACTGCCGACATTGCAAAGTTTGTGATGTGGATGGGTGAGATTTGCAGTTCTGGAATGGCATATTGCGTCTATCGTGCTGACTTGAGTTTGCTCCTATATGTCTAGCTGTCCTAAGGGTATACGTCCAAGATCTCGGCTGTCGGGATCCTGGAAGTCGAAAATAAGAATTTACTTACCGATAATTCTATTTCTCGTAGTCCGCAGTGGATGCTGGGGACTCCGTCAGGACCATGGGGATTAGCGGCTCCGCAGGAGACAGGGCACAAAAGTAAAAGCTTTAGGATCAGGTGGTGTGCACTGGCTCCTCCCCCTATGACCCTCCTCCAAGCCTCAGTTAGGATACTGGCCCTCATTCCGAGTTGATCGGTCGCAAGGCGAATTTAGCAGAGTTACACACGCTTAGTCTACGCCTACTGGGAGTGTATCTTAGCATCTTAAAAGTGCGAACGAAGTTTACGCAATATTGCAAACAAAAAAAACTTAGCAGTTTTAGAGTAGCTCCAGACTTACTCTGCCTGTGCGATCAGTTCAGTGCTTGTCGTTCCTGGTTTGACGTCACAAACACTCCCAGCGTTCGCCCAGACACTCCCCCGTTTCTCCGGCCACTCCTGCGTTTTTTCCGGAAACGGTAGCGTTTTCAGCCACACGCCCATAAAACGCCGTGTTTCCGCCCAGTAACACCCATTTCCTGTCAATCACACTACGTTCGCCGGTGCGAACAAAAAGCCGTGAGTAAAAATCCTTTCTTCATAGCAGAATTACTTAGCGCAGTCGCAGTGCGAACATTGCGCATGCGCTCTAAGCTGATTTTCACTGCGATGCGAAAAAAAAGAACGAGCGAACGACTCGGAATGAGGGCCACTGTGCCCGGACGAGCGTACACAATAAGGAAGGATTTTGAATCCCGGGTAAGACTCATACCAGCCACACCAATCACACTGTACAACCTGTGATCTGAACCCAGTTAACAGCATGATAACAGCGGAGCCTCTGAAAAGATGGCTCACAACAATAATAACCCGATTTTTGTAACAATAACTATGTACAAGTATTGCAGACAATCCGCACTTGGGATGGGCGCCCAGCATCCACTACGGACTACGAGAAATAGAATTATCGGTAAGTAAATTCTTATTTTCTCTGACGTCCTAAGTGGATGCTGGGGACTCCGTCAGGACCATGGGGATTATACCAAAGCTCCCAAACGGGCGGGAGAGTGCGGATGACTCTGCAGCACCGAATGAGAGAACTCCAGGTCCTCCTCAGTCAGGGTGTGCCCCTGACCAAGTATCAGCTCGGCAAAGTTGTAAAGCCGAGACCCCTCGGGCAGCCGCCCAAGATGAGCCCACCTTCCTTGTGGAATGGGCATTTACATATTTTGGCTGTGGCAGGCCTGCCACAGAATGTGCAAGCTGAATTGTACTACACATCCAACTAGCAATCGTCTGCTTAGAAGCAAGAGCACCCAGTTTGTTGGGTGCATACAGGATAACAGCAAGTCAGTCTTCCTGACTCCAGCCGTCCTGGAAACTATATTTTCAGGGCCCTGACAACATCTAGCAACTTGGAGTCCTCCAAGTCCCTAGTATCCGCAGGTACCACAGTAAGCTGGTTCGGGTGAAACACTGACACCACCTTAGGGAGAAACTGGGGATGAGTCCGCAGCTCTGCCCTGTCCGAATGGACAATCAGATATGGGCTTTTTTGAGACAAACGCCGCCAATTCTGACACTCGCCTGGCCGAGGCCAGGGCCAACCGCATGGTCACTTTCCCTGTGAGATATTTCAAATCCACAGATTTGAGCGGTTTAAACCAATGTGATTTTAGGAATCCCAGAACTACGTTGAGATCCCACAGTGCCACTGGAGGCACAAAAGGGGGTTGTATATGCAGTACTCCCTTGACAAACTTCTGGACTTCAGGAACTGAAGCCAATTCTTTCTGGAAGAAAATCGACAGGGCCGAAATTTGAACCTTAATGGACCCCAATTTGAGGCCCATAGACACTCCTGTTTGCAGGAAATGCAGGAAACGACCGAGTTGAAATTTCTTCATGGGGCCTTCCTGGCCTCACACCACGCAACATATTTTCGCCACATGTGGTGATAATGTTGTGCGGTCACCTCCTTCCTGGCTTTGACCAGGGTAGGAATGACCTCTTCCGGAATGCCTTTTTCCCTTAGGATCCGGCGTTCAACCGCCATGCCGTCAAACGCAGCCGCGGTAAGTCTTGGAACAGACATGGTACTTGCTGAAGCAAGTCCCTTCTTAGCGGCAGAGGCCAATGATCCTCTGTGAGCATCTCTTGAAGTTCCGGGTACCAAGTCCTTCTTGGCCAATCCGGAGCCACGAGTATAGTTCTTACTCCTCTACGTCTTATAATTCTCAATACCTTGGGTATGAGAAGCAGAGGAGGGAAGACATACATCGACTGATACACCCACGGTGTTACCAGAACGTCCACAGCTATTGCCTGAGGGTCTTTTGACCTGGCGCAATACTTGTCCAGTTTTTTGTTCAGGCGGGGGGCCATCATGTCCACCTTTGGTCTTTTCCAACGGTTCACAATCATGTGGAAGACTTCCCGATGAAGTCCCCACTCTCCCGGGTGGAGGTTGTGCCTGCTGAGGAAGTCTGCTTCCCAGTTGTCCACTCCCGGAATGAACACTGCTGACAGTGCTATCACATGATTTTCCGCCCAGCGAAAAATCCTTGCAGTTTCTGCCATTGCCCTCCTGCTTCTTGTGCCGCCCTGTCTGTTTACGTGGGCGACTGCCGTGATGTTGTCCCACTGGATCAATACCGGCTGACCTTGAAGCAGAGGTCTTGCTAAGCTTAGAGCATTGTAAATTGCCCTTAGCTCCAGTATATTTATGTGGAGAAAAATCTCCAGACTTGATCACACTCCCTGGAAATTTTTTCCCTGTGTGACTGCTCCCCAGCCTCTCAGGCTGGCCTCCGTGGTCACCAGCATCCAATCCTGAATGCCGAATCTGCGGCCCTCTAGAAGATGAGCGCTCTGTAACCACCACAGGAGAGACACCCTTGTCCTTGGAGATAGGGTTATCCGCTGATGCATCTGAAATGCGATCCGGACCATTTGTCCAGCAGATCCCACTGAAAAGTTCTTGCGTGGAATCTGCCGAATGGAATCGCTTCGTAATAAGCCACCATTTTTCCCAGGACTCTTGTGCAATGATGCACTGACACTTTTCCTGTTTTTAGGAGGTTCCTGACTAGCTCGGATAACTCCCTGGCTTTCTCCTCCGGGAGAAACACCTTTTTCTGGACTGTGTCCAGAACCATCCCTAGGAACAGTAGACGTGTCGTCGGAAACGGCTGCGATTTTGGGTATTTAGAATCCACCCGTGCTGTCGTAGAACTACTTGAGATAGTGCTACTCCGACTTCCAACTGTTCTCTGGACCTTGCCCTTATCAGGAGATCGTCCAAGTAAGGGATAATTAAGACGCCTTTTCTTTGAAGAAGAATCATCATTTCGGCCATTACTTTGGTAAAGACCCGGGGTGCCGTGGACAATCCAAACGGCAGCGTCTGAAACTGATAGTGACAGTTCCGTACCACGAACCTGAGGTACCCTTTGTGAGAAGGGCAATTTGGGACATGGAGGTAAGCATCCTTGATGTCCAGGGACACCATATAGTCCCCTTCTTCCTGGTTCGCTATCACTGCTCTGAGTGACTCCATCTTGATTTGAACCTTTGTATGTAAGTGTTCAAAGATTTCCCATTTAGAATAGGTCTCACCGAGCCGTCTGGCTTCAGTACCACAATATAGTGTGGAATAATACCCCTTTCCTTGTTGTAGGAGGGGTACTTTGATTATCACCTGCTGGGAATACAGCTTGTGAATTGTTTCCAATACTGCCTCCCTGTCGGAGGAAGACGTTGGTAAAGCAGACATCAGGAGCCTGCGAGGGGGAGACGTCTCGAATTTCCAGTCTGTACCCCTGGGATACTACTTGTAGGATCCAGGGGTCCACTTGCGAGTGAGCCCACTACGCGCTGAAACTCTTGAGACGACCCCCCACCGCACTTGAGTCCGCTTGTACGGCCCCAGCGTCATGCTGAGGACTTGGCAGAAGCTGTGGAGGGCTTCTGTTCCTGGGAATGGGCTGCCTGCTGCAGTCTTCTTCCCTTTCCTCTATCCCTGGGCAGATATGACTGGCCTTTTGCCCGCTTGCCCTTATGGGGACGAAAGGACTGAGGCTGAAAAGACGGTGTCTTTTTCTGCTGAGATGTGATTTGGGGTAAAAAAGGTGGATTTTCCAGCTGTTGCCGAGGCCACCAGGTCCGATGGACCGACCCCAAATAACTCCTCCCCTTTATACGGCAATACTTCCATGTGCCGTTTGGAATCTGCATCACCTGATCACTGTCGTGTCCATAAACATCTTCTGGCAGATATGGACATCGCACTTTACTCTTGATGCCAGAGTGCAAATATCCCTCTGTGCATCTCGCATATATAGAAATGCATCCTTTAAATGCTCTATAGTCAATAAAATACTGTCCCTGTCAAGGGTATCAATATTTTCAGTCAGGGAATCCGACCAAGCCACCCCAGCGCTGCACATCCAGGCTGAGGCGATCGCTGGTCGCAGTATAACACCAGTATGTGTGTATATACCTTTTTAGGATATTTTCCAGCCTCTCAGCTGGCTCCTTGAGGGCGGCCCTATCTGGAGACGGTACCGCCACTTGTTTTGATAAGCGTGTGAGCGCCTTATCCACCCTAAAGGGTGTTTCCCAACGCGCCCTAACTTCTGGCGGGAAAGGGTATACCGCCAATAATTTTCTATCGGGGGAAACCCACGCATCATCACACACTTCATTTAATTTATCTGATTCAGGAAAAACTACAGGTAGTTTTTTCACACCCCACATAATACCCTTCTTGTGGTACTTGTAGTATCAGAAATATGTAACACCTCCTTCATTGCCCTTAACATGTAACGTGTGGCCCTAAAGGAAAATACGTTTGTTTCTTCACCGTCGACACTGGAGTCAGTGTCCGTGTCTGTGTCGACCGACTGAGGTAAATGAGCGTTTTACAGCCCCTGACGGTGTTTGAGACGCCTGGACAGGTACTAATTTGTTTGCCGGCCGTCTCATGTCGTCAACCGACCTTGCAGCGTGTTGACATTATCACGTAATTCCTTAAGTAAGCCATCCATTCCGGTGTCGACTCCCTAGAGAGTGACATCACCATTTCAGGCAATTGCTCCGCCTCCTCACCAACATCGTCCTCATACATGTCGACACACACGTACCGACACACAGCACACACACAGGGAATGCTCTGATAGAGGACAGGACCCCACTAGCCCTTTGGGGAGACAGAGGGAGAGTTTGCCAGCACACACCAAAAACGCTATAATTATACAGGGACAACCTTTATATAAGTGTTTTTCCCTTATAGCATTTTAATATATATAGTCATATCGCCAAATAAGTGCCCCCCCTCTCTGTTTTAACCCTGTTTCTGTAGTGCAGTGCAGGGGAGAGCCTGGGAGCCTTTCCACCAGCATTTCTGTGAGGGAAAATGGCGCTGTGTGCTGAGGAGAATAGGCCCCGCCCCCTTTTTGGCGGGCTTCTTCTCCCGTTTTTCTGAGACCTGGCAGGGGTTAAATACATCCATATAGCCCCCAGGGGCTATATGTGATGTATTTTTAGCCAGAATAAGGTACTATCATTGCTGCCCAGGGCGCCCCCCCCAGCGCCCTGCACCCTCAGTGACCGCTGCTATGAAGTGTGCTGACAACAATGGCGCACAGCTGCAGTGCTGTGCGCTACCTTATGAAGACTGAAGAGTCTTCTGCCGCCGTTTCTGGACCTCTTCACTTTTCGGCATCTGCAAGGGGGGTCGGCGGCGCGGCTCCGGGACGAACCCCAGGGTGAGACCTGTGTTCCGACTCCCTCTGGAGCTAATGGTGTCCAGTAGCCTAAGAAGCCAATCCATCCTGCACGCAGGTGAGTTCACTTCTCTCCCCTAAGTCCCTCGTAGCAGTGAGCCTGTTGCCAGCAGGACTCACTGAAAATAAAAAACCTAACAAACTTTTACTCTAAGCAGCTCTTTAGGAGAGCCACCTAGATTGCACCCTTCTCGGCCGGGCACAAAAATCTAACTGAGGCTTGGAGGAGGGTCATAGGGGGAGGAGCCAGTGCACACCACCTGATCCTAAAGCTTTTACTTTTGTGCCCTGTCTCCTGCGGAGCCGCTAATCCCCATGGTCCTGACGGAGTCCCCAGCATCCACTTAGGACATCAGAGAAATACAGACACCAAAATCCCAGCATCTGTCAGAACACTGATGCCGGAATCCCGACAATTTAGCATCCTGACGCTGAAATAGCTGGGATCTCGATGGCAAGTGTTGCTGGGAGTGTTAGGATTTTGTTGCAGCGGGTAAGGTTAGGTTTGGGAAACACCTGGGGGGTTAGGATTAGATGCGGGGGGGATTTAGGGTTATGCAGGGGGGGGGGGGGGGGGATAGGTTTAGGCACTAAGGGGGGAGGTTAGGGTTAGGTTGAGGGAGAGTTAGCGTTAGCCTGCGGGTGGGGGTGGGGAGTTAGGGTTAGGCTGCTGGAGGGGAGGTTAGGATTAGTTTAGGGTTAGGCTGCGGGAGGTGAAGTTGGGGTTGGGCACTAGGGGTAGGGTTAGGGATACTTACCACAAGACATTATTAGGATGTCATCGCTGGACATGGAAGACACAGCTGCAGCCACCATACAGGGTTAGTGACTGCTAGATCACCAGGGATGTTTTGTAAAATTCTAATGAACTCAACAGTTGATCATGCTGTTGCTGAATACTGCCCCCTGGTGCTTGTGGTGATTGTACAGGTACAGAATCTTTCTCCCACTGTTGCTAAATACTGCCCCCTGGTGCTTGTGATTGCACATGTACTGCATCTCTCTCCTGCTGGTGTTGAATACTGCCCCCTGGTGCTTGTGGTGATTGCACATGTACTGCATCTCTTTCCTGCTGTTTCCAAATACTGCCCCCACCACCGCCCACCCATGGTGTTTATGATGATTGCACAGGTACTGTATATCTCTCCTGCTGTTGCTGAATACTGCCCCCTGGTGCTTGTGGTGATTGTACAGGTACAGAATTTGTCTCCCACTGTTGCTAAATACTGCCCCCTGGTGCTTGTGATTGCACATGTACTGCATCTCTCTCCTGCTGTTGCTGAATACTGCCCCTGGTGCTTGTGGTGATTGCACATGTACTGCATCTCTTTCCTGCTGTTGCTAAATACTACCCCCCCCCCCCCCGTGTTTATGATGATTGCACAGGTACTGTATCTCTTTCCTGCAGTTACTTAATACTGCCCCCTAGTGCTTGTGGTGATTGCACATGTACTGCATCTCTGTCCTGCTGTTGCTAAATACTGCCCCCTGGTGTTTATGATGATTGCACAGGTACTGAATCTCTTTCCTGCTGTTGCTGAATACAGACCCCTGGGGCTTGTAGTGATTGTACAGGTACTGCACCTCCCTCGTGCTGTTGCTGAATACTGTCCCCTGGTGCTTGTGGTGATTGCACAGGTACTGCATCTCTCTCCTGCTGTTGCTGAATACTGCCCCCTTGTGCTTGTGATTGCACATGTACTGCATCTCTTTCCTGCTGTTGCTAAATACTGCCCCCCCCCCCCCCCTCCCATGGTGTTTATGATGATTGCACAGGTACTGCATCTCTTTCCTGCTGTTGCTGAATACTGCCCCCTGGTGCTTGTGGTGATTGCACATGTACTGCATCTCTTTCCTGTTGTTGCTGAATACTGCCCCTCCTGGTGTTTATGATGATTGCACAGGTACTGCATCTCTTTCCTGCTGTTGCTGAATACTGCCCCCTAGTGCTTGTGGTGATTGCACATATACTGCATCTCTTTCCTGCTGTTGCTGAATACTGTCCCTCCTGGTGTTTATGATGATTGCACATGTACTGCATCTCTCTCCTGCTGTTGCTGAATATGGATCCCCGGGCGCTTGTTGTGATTGTACAGGTACTGCATCTCCCTCCTGCTGTTGCTGAATACTGCCCCCTGGTGCTTGTGGTGATTGCACATGTACTGCGTTGCATTCCTGCTGTTGCTGAATACAGACCCCTGGCGCTTGTTGTGATTCTACAGGTACTGCATCTCCCTCCTGCTGTTGCTAAATACTGCCCTTTGGTGCTTGTGGTGATTGCACATGTACTGCACCTCTCTCCTGCTGCCGCTGAATACTGCCCCCTGGTGTTTATGATAATTGCACATGTACTACATCTCTCTCCTGCTGTTGCTGAATACGGACCCCTGGCGCTTGTTGTGATTGTACATGTATTGCACCGTTCTCCTGCTGCCGCTGAATACTGCCCCCTGGTGTTTATGATAATTGCACATGTACTGCATCTCTCTCCTGCTGTTGCTGAATACGGACCCCTGGCGCTGGTTGGGATTGTACAGGTACTGCATCTCTCTCCTGCTGTTGCTGAATACTGCCCCCTGGTGCCTGTGGTGATTGCACATGTACTGCATCTCTTTCCTGCTGTTGCTGAATACTGCCCCTCCTGGTGTTTATGATGATTGCACAGGTACTGCATCTCTTTCCTGCTGTTGCCGAATACAGACCCCTGGTGTTTATGATGATTGCACAGGTACTGCATCTCTTTCCTGCTGTTGCTGAATACTGCCCCTCCTGGTGTTTATGATGATTGCACAGGTACTGCATCTCTTTCCTGCTGTTGCCGAATACAGACCCCTGGTGTTTATGATGATTGCACAGGTACTGCATCTCTTTCCTGCTGTTGCTGAATACTGGTCCTCCTGGTGTTTATGATGATTGCACAGGTACTGCATCTCTTTCCTGCTGTTGCTAAATACAGACCCCTGGTATTTATGATGATTGCACAGGTACTGCATCTCTTTCCTGCTGTTGCCGAATACAGACCCCAGGTGTTTATGATGATTGCACAGGTACTGCATCTCTTTCCTGCTGTTGCTGAATATGGACCCCTGGCGCTTGTTGTGATTGCACAGGTACTGCATCTCTCTCCTGCTGTTGCTGAATACTGCCCCCTGGTGCTTGTGATTGCACATGTACTGCATCTCTTTCCTGCTGTTGCTAAATACTGCCCCCCCCCCTCCCATGGTGTTTATGATGATTGCACAGGTACTGCATCTCTTTCCTGCTGTTGCTGAATACTGCCCCCTGGTGCTTGTGGTGATTGCACATGCACTGCATCTCTTTCCTGTTGTTGCTGAATACTGCCCCTCCTGGTGTTTATGATGATTGCACAGGTACTGCATCTCTTTCCTGCTGTTGCTGAATACTGCCCCCTAGTGCTTGTGGTGATTGCACATATACTGCATCTCTTTATTGCTGTTGCTGAATACTGTCCCTCCTGGTGTTTATGATGATTGCACATGTACTGCATCTCTCTCCTGCTGTTGCTGAATATGGATCCCCGGGCGCTTGTTGTGATTGTACAGGTACTGCATCTCCCTCCTGCTGTTGCTGAATACTGCCCCCTGGTGCTTGTGGTGATTGCACATGTACTGCGTTGCATTCCTGCTGTTGCTGAATACAGACCCCTGGCGCTTGTTGTGATTCTACAGGTACTGCATCTCCCTCCTGCTGTTGCTGAATACTGCCCTTTGGTGCTTGTGGTGATTGCACATGTACTGCACCTCTCTCCTGCTGCCGCTGAATACTGCCCCCTGGTGTTTATGATAATTGCACATGTACTACATCTCTCTCCTGCTGTTGCTGAATACGGACCCCTGGCGCTTGTTGTGATTGTACATGTATTGCACCGTTCTCCTGCTGCCGCTGAATACTGCCCCCTGGTGTTTATGATAATTGCACATGTACTGCATCTCTCTCCTGCTGTTGCTGAATACGGACCCCTGGCGCTGGTTGGGATTGTACAGGTACTGCATCTCTCTCCTGCTGTTGCTGAATACTGCCCCCTGGTGCCTGTGGTGATTGCACATGTACTGCATCTCTTTCCTGCTGTTGCTGAATACTGCCCCTCCTGGTGTTTATGATGATTGCACAGGTACTGCATCTCTTTCCTGCTGTTGCCGAATACAGACCCCTGGTGTTTATGATGATTGCACAGGTACTGCATCTCTTTCCTGCTGTTGCTGAATACTGCCCCTCCTGGTGTTTATGATGATTGCACAGGTACTGCATCTCTTTCCTGCTGTTGCCGAATACAGACCCCTGGTGTTTATGATGATTGCACAGGTACTGCATCTCTTTCCTGCTGTTGCTGAATACTGGCCCTCCTGGTGTTTATGATGATTGCACAGGTACTGCATCTCTTTCCTGCTGTTGCTAAATACAGACCCCTGGTATTTATGATGATTGCACAGGTACTGCATCTCTTTCCTGCTGTTGCCGAATACAGACTCCAGGTGTTTATGATGATTGCACAGGTACTGCATCTCTTTCCTGCTGTTGCTGAATATGGACCCCTGGCGCTTGTTGTAATTGCACAGGTACTGCATCTCTCTCCTGCTGTTGCTGAATACTGCCCCCTGGTGCTTGTGATTGCACATGTACTGCATCTCTTTCCTGCTGTTGCTAAATACTGCCCCCCCCCCTCCCATGGTGTTTATGATGATTGCACAGGTACTGCATCTCTTTCCTGCTGTTGCTGAATACTGCCCCCTGGTGCTTGTGGTGATTGCACATGTACTGCATCTCTTTCCTGTTGTTGCTGAATACTGCCCCTCCTGGTGTTTATGATGATTGCACAGGTACTGCATCTCTTTCCTGCTGTTGCTGAATACTGCCCCCTAGTGCTTGTGGTGATTGCACATATACTGCATCTCTTTATTGCTGTTGCTGAATACTGTCCCTCCTGGTGTTTATGATGATTGCACATGTACTGCATCTCTCTCCTGCTGTTGCTGAATATGGATCCCCGGGCGCTTGTTGTGATTGTACAGGTACTGCATCTCCCTCCTGCTGTTGCTGAATACTGCCCCCTGGTGCTTGTGGTGATTGCACATGTACTGCGTTGCATTCCTGCTGTTGCTGAATACAGACCCCTGGCGCTTGTTGTGATTCTACAGGTACTGCATCTCCCTCCTGCTGTTGCTGAATACTGCCCTTTGGTGCTTGTGGTGATTGCACATGTACTGCACCTCTCTCCTGCTGCCGCTGAATACTGCCCCCTGGTGTTTATGATGATTGCACAGGTACTGCATCTCTTTCCTGCTGTTGCTGAATACTGGCCCTCCTGGTGTTTATGATGATTGCACAGGTACTGCATCTCTTTCCTGCTGTTGCTAAATACAGACCCCCGGTATTTATGATGATTGCACAGGTACTGCATCTCTTTCCTGCTGTTGCCGAATACAGACCCCAGGTGTTTATGATGATTGCACAGGTACTGCATCTCTTTCCTGCTGTTGCTAAATACAGACCCCTGGTATTTATGATGATTGCACAGGTACTGCATCTCTTTCCTGCTGTTGCCGAATACAGACCCCAGGTGTTTATGATGATTGCACAGGTACTGCATCTCTTTCCTGCTGTTGCTAAATACAGACTCCTGGTGTTTATGATGATTGCACAGGTACTGCATCTCTTTCCTGCTGTTGCTGAATACAGACCCCTGGCGCTTGTAGTGATTGTACAGGCACTGCTTCTCTTTCCTGCTGTTGCTGAATACTGCCCCCTGGTGTTTATGATGATTGCACAGGTACTGCATCTCTTTCCTGCTGTTGCTGAATACTGCCCCTCCTGGTGTTTATGATGATTGCACAGGTACTGCATTTCTTTCCTGCTGTTACTAAATACAGACCCCTGGTGTTTATGATGATTGCACAGGTACTGCATCTCTTTCCTGCTGTTGCTGAATACAGACCCCTGGCGCTTGTAGTGATTGTACAGGCACTGCTTCTCTCTCCTGCTGTTGTTGAATACTGCCCCCTGGTGTGTATGATGAGTGTACTGGTAGTGCAGCCCTCACCTGCTTACACTACTCATCTTTATGTACAGTATCTTTCTAACAGCTCTCAACAAAATCAATGTCCCTTACAATAAATGTAAGACCCATGCTTAGTGAAGAAAGTTTATCACGTAAAGCTTTTTGCTTGGATTTAAGCATTTACATTATAAACTCAGGTAATCTAATGTCAGTTTGGTTTTCTTTAAAGCCTCTAATTTGTGTCTATCATTGCATTAATGTGATAATGTGAGGCATGGCTCGGATGCACCCTCTTTCCCTTTAACAGTGCACTGATAGTTATCCTGTATGAAAGCACTCAGCCTCTCAATGTTCCTGGCCTTGAAGATTTACTTCCATTAAGCAAACATCCATCTTTCCCGTGTCACCGCTCACTCCTGTCACATGTCTCTCCCCTACAGATGGACAGGCTTGCCGTGTCTTGCAAGGCATGGCCTTCTTCACTGTTTCTCCCGTTGGGACTTTTGTCCAATCCCATCACAATAACCATTGGTTCTGAAACCACAGCTATTTCAGCCTTTCAAGTTGCCTCCCAATACAGGCTTTGTAGTTTGGGCATTGCCTGGAGAGGCTTGCCATCCTTGGTGGCCCAATCCTGGACTGGTATCAAGCAGGCTTTCCATGAACATTTATACAGGGAGGTAGTATGGAGCGAAAGGGAAGTTATAGGGAAGCGCTATATGGAGTAATAGTAGGGGTAACAGTCAGGGGATGCAGTCGTAATACTGACATTTGCAATGTCGACATTGTTAAAATGTTAACATTAAACATGTCAGCATATGCAGACTGTTAACATGCTCAGTGTCAATATGTGAAATGTCAACAATCTGCACAGACTGACAGTGGAGGGTTAGGTTGAGGGAGGGAGGTTAGGTTGCTGTGAGGGGAGGGTTACCCTGTGGTAGGGGAGGGTTAAGCAGTGAGCGGGGAGGTTAGGTTGCATCTAAGGGAGGGTTAGGCTGTTGTGAGAGGAGGGTTAGGCTGTAGGAGGGGAGGGTTAGGGTTAGGCTGCATCTGGGGAGGGTTAGGCTGTTGAGAGGGGAAGGCTGGGGTTAGGCTGTGCCAGGGGAGTGTTAGGCTGCTGAGAGGGGAGGGCTGGGGTTAGGCTGTGCCAGGGAAGTGTTAAGCAGAGGGCAGGGAGGTTAGGGTTAGGCTGCATCTGGGGAGGGTTAGGATGTGGGAAGGGAGGATTAGGTTGTGGGAGGGAGGCAAGGGTTAGGCTGTGGGAGGGGAGGTTAGTGTTAGCCTTTGGGAGGGGAGGTTAGGCTGTAGGAGGCAAGGGTTAGGTAAGGCTGCTGGGGAAGGGTAGGGTTAGGCTGAGGGAGGGGAGATAAGGGTTAGGCTGTGGGAGGGAGGTTATGGTTAGGCTATGGGAGGGGAGGGTATGGTTAGGCTGCAGGAGGGCAGGATTAGGCTGAGGGGGGGGTAGGGTTAGACTGAGGGAGGGGGGTTAGGCTGAGGGAGGGGAGGTTAGAGTTAGGCTGAGGAAGGCTATTTTAGGGTTAGGCTGCAGGTAGGGAGGGTTAAGGTTAGGCTGTGGGAGGGGAGGTTAGGATTAGGCTGCGTCTGGGGAGGGTTAGGCTGCGGGAGGGGAGGGTTAGGCTGCGGGTGGGAAGGGTTAAGGTTGGCTTGCAAGAGGGGAGGTTAGGGTTAAGCTGCATCTGGGGAGGGTTAGGCTGTGGGAGGGGAGGGTTAGGGTTAGGCTGCAGGAGGGTTAAGCTACGGGCAGGGAGGTTAGGGTTAGGCTACAGGTGAGGAGGGCTAGGGTTAAGCTACAGGAGGGTAGGTCAGGCTGAGTCTGGGGAGGGTTAGGGTTAGGCTGCGGGAGGGGAGGTTAGGGTTAAGCTGAGTCTTGTGGGGGATTATGCTGGGGGCGGGGAGGTTAGGGTTAGGCTGCAGGTGGGGAGGGCTAGGGTTAAGCTGCAGGGAGGGAAGGTTAGGGTTATGCCGAGTCTGGGGAGGGTTACAGTTAAGCTGCAGGCAGGGAGGTTAGGAAGAGGCTGAGTCTTGTAGGGGTTAGGCTGTGCGAGAGGAGGTTAGGGTCAGGCTGTGGCTAGGGAGGTTAGGCTGACGGAGGGGAGGTTAGGGGTAGGCTGCGGGAGGGAAGGACAGGGTTAAGCATCGGGAGGGGAGGTTAGGGATGGTCATCGGACATCAATAATTTTAAATCATCGGTGGTTTATGGCTGATAGTGAATAATTTTGGCATCCATGGGGGAGAACCAGATGGTTTTCCGCCATCGATGCTACAGATGGTTCTTTTTTTTTTTGTTTAACAAGGTGCTGGGGCACGGAACATAGCCCCCTCCCCACAAACCCTTCTTCCTGGTTCTTATTGGCCACTGGAGCAGTCATTGACGGATTAGGGATGACTATTGGTTAGTGAAGCCATCGATGGCCATACATTACAACGTTTTCTACCATTGATGGTTACTTACCATTTTCCCATTCGTCCCTATTTAGGGTTAAGCTGTGGGAGAGGAGGTAAGGTTAGGCACTGAGGTTAGGGATACTTACCACATGAAGTTATTAGGACATCATCACCAGACACAGAAGCTACAGCTGCAGACGCCATACAAGGTTAGTCACTGCTAGAACACCAGGGTTGTTTTGTTGACATTCTAATCTAGTCAACATTTGATCAGTGATGACATGATGAATTTGACAAAATATACCAGCCCCATAGGGAGATGTTATCTGAAGTCATAGGAGCCATTATGTAGAAGGTGCATTTGGAGTCTATGAGGAGATACTGTATAAGCATACCTCCCGTAGCAGCACTCCCTTACGCCCCTGCTTTCACCCTGTCCCAATTCTCTGATTTATATTGTTGGGAGATATGTAATAAGTCACAGTAAAAGTTCAAAGGAGGGGGTCGTATGGGCAGATAAAAGTTACTTGAAAGAGTTATAGGGAGGACAAGTATGATGTAAGGAGGAAATAGAGGGGAGGGATATATTGTGTAGTGAGAGGAACAGTTTGTAGTAATTGGCGCAGCTTTATGTCAAATCACAATAAATAAATATTCCAAAACCTTTCCACAAATTACAAAAAATGCTAAACAAAGGAACTTAGTAAAGTGCGCATAACCCCCCCAGTAAGTTACAGTTTGCGCAGGTACAATATAATAAACCTGTAAAAAAAATCCCACCGTTTGTTCCTTGACTCCACCTGTGAAAGAAATGAGTGGATCACCTATTTCAATTCTTTTCAGAAATATAAATAGCTCTCTCTCTCTATGTGGTCCTAGAAATTAGAGATGAAAGAGCAGTCCATACGAGCCCATACATGATCACAGAGTGTCAGAATCCTGGGGAAGGGTACAGACCACTGGATAGGTAGTGAACATATAGTGGAGCATGTAGGCACCTGTGGGAGCACTGCTGTATAAAGTAATGGCATTCCGGCATTTGGATATAATAATAAAGCTGTGGATGAAGTCAGGGCCATCTTAATGTACTGGTACACTTGGCAGTTGAAGAGGGCCCCACAATTCTAAGGACCTTCGAGCAGGATGGGTGGTGGTCACGCAGAGTGGCGAGACAGCGGTCTCCTCCTGCCGCCCACCCTGCAGCCACACAGTGAATTGCTGTCAGCATGCTGATCAGTGGATGGCTGGAGCTATCCACCAATCAGAGTGCTCACAGACATTCACTGTATGGAAGTATGTAGAGAGATGGTGTGGGACCGCAGGAGGGGCAAGTTTGGATTTGTTTTTAGAATTGGTTCCTGTGAATGGTTGCATAGGGGCCCCAGTGTATTGCTGTGCCCAGGGCCTACAATGCTGTTAAGATGGCCCTGCATGAAGTATATGTCCGCCTCCAGTGTCTGGCCTTTCACAGATGTACTAAGTGATATTGGTGCCATTATAAGGTACGACCACTAGACATGCTCATGGAATATTTATATTTTACTGTAGACACCTTCTGTTAAACGATATTTGTAAATCACATACTGTAGACCCTCTTTGAAAGCCTTTGAGAAACGGAAATTGTCTGGTTGTATATAATCTTTACTGATTGCTACATGGTATAATCATCAGGCAGCAGCATATTTCACGGTGTTCTACAAACACATGTAGGGAAGGTATTTCTAAGTGAAGTAATTGTCCTTAATATTTAATACAGCAGTCCTTGACCCTGGATGTGGGAAGCCTTTGCCCTCTTCCCTGGGGAATCCTTAAAATCTGCTTCATATGATGACCCTGTGTCCTTTGCCATACATTATGTAGGATAACAAACTCAGAGAGAGTGTTTATGTAATCTGACCTTAGGTAATGATATGAAGCAGTCTCCCATTTCACAAGGCACCATAGCAACCCCAGACCTGTCAATCAGCAGCATGGAAGGGTATGTATGGATTATCCGGGGGAGGGTATAGTACACAGTTAACTGCACAAGAACATCAGACCCTGTCTGATAAAAAGTCACCCGTTCCATGTATTATTGAATGCTTTAAACTCCTATGATTGCTGCTGGAAGAAAATCCCCTGAATTTGGAATGGCCTCCTTCTATCTTATTAATAATGTCAGAGATGTTTAAAAAAAGCAAACCCAAGCTGTATAGCTTCAAGTCTGTTTCTTGAAAAGGCAGGGGAAAATGACAAGTAAAAGTAATTATCCAAACTGGCCTGGATAATGCTGACACCATCCCAATACTAGTTTATCATCACCAATTTGTCATTTATGATGATGAATATGGTTTGGTGTTAGAAGCCGTAATCCATAACATTTATAAATAATATCTGACTGTATATTAAACATAATAAATGAGTTCTCAATCTTAGGGGGCAATTCCACTTGGTTGTAAGGTGCCGGTGATCCGATCATTTCCCCGGCACTTTGCAGATTCTTCCTCGCCGACCATAGAGGTACAATGAAAATCTGCAATGCTGCTTCACCGTAATTCTCGTGGATGAGCGCATCTGAACCGCTCATCAGGACCGCTCATCCCCGGAAATCCAATACGGGCCTTAATGTATACATGTCATCTAGACTGGAGGCAGCCATTTTGCAGGACAACCCAATATTGAGAAAGCAGTCCTTTAATTATTAACGAGCAACTTCAGTGAGGCATGTGCTGCTTTGTACATATTGATTACTCTTTAAGTATAGAGAGAAACTATTTCACATGACTTATGCTACAGGTTACACCCCAAAGCCTGGGAATAAGCCACCATGATGTATGCTTACTCTGCAAGAACCAAAGAAGTAAAAAAATAGCAAATACATAAATATTTAACAAACAACTATTTTGTCACTTTATAAAAATAAAAATAAAAAACTTAAAAGTGAGTAAAAAGGCTGCAAACTCCGCTAATTCTATTGGCAATACTGACTTATGTAGGTCACTCTGTTTATTCCCCCACATCCTGGACATATTCTTTGCTTCATTGATCTTAAAAGTGATCTGGGTAAAGAGAACGCCAAATTAAGGTTGTGTCGCAAAGGCTTTTGGGCACAGCATTTTTCAATCTACAGAAAATCATTGTGCAGCTGGCGGAGGACAGTATAGGGACACGAATACATTTACATGGAAAGTATATGGAGCATTGCATGAGATTTTGGGGAAAAAGGAAACAGCATTATATCAATAGATTTCAGTCTGCTCTATAACCTTGTACTTTTAGGAATTGCAAAACACCCAGATGACGTTAGCCTTAAGTTGCCAATCTAGCCTCATAACTTTGTCTTGCTGTGTCTACTGCAGGTGAAATGTATAGTACACTATGGTACAAATTGCAACTGCCAGGCTATTGACCAACCAGCCCCGTTCCAGCAGCAGAACACCCATTCTCTACTGCTCTCACTGGCTGCCTGTAAGTTGGCGAAACGTTTCCAAAGCCCTACATGACCAGAGCCCAAGGTACCTGAAGCAGCTTCTAATTCCTTACCGTCCCACTCGATTACTGAGATCTGTAGATGAAGGACCCTTAGCAGTACCCAGAACCTCTCTGAAGAATTCATCCTTGGGGGGCTTTCAGCTTTGTGGCTCCGACTCTATGGAACTCCATGCCCCACGCAGTGCGAGAGACCCCCACTCTGGAATCTTTCAAAATTAGACTCAAGACTTTCCTGTTTACTCAGCATTTCACTAATGTCCCTTGTTAAGCTTGTATTGTATTTTCTGTCTTAAAGACAAATGTAAAGCACTTTGAGTCCTATTGGGATAAAAGCACGATATAAATAACATTACTTTTATTATATACTAGGCAGTATTGTGGACAGCGTGTGAGCAAACTTCTCCAGTCCACAAACACTGCAGTCCTGGTATAGAGGGCAATTGTGGGCACAAAACAAACAATTAGCATTTACTGAAATTATAAAAGGATTATTGGCCCTGTGGAAACATGCTGTAGATAGCTTACAACTATACTCCTCAGTGTTTGGTCATCACCTGGTAGCCCCAATAGGTCCCAGTGTTTGGCCTCCAAAACTCATCTAGATTTGTCATCATCGTGTGTGGCCAGGTTGGAAAGTAATTTTGCCGTTCGGTACTCATAGTGTGTGTGGTCAGTATTTTGGGTGTGCTGCTGCCTCCCATTTACCGGCTTCTACATTTTCACAATTCTGACAAGACTGTACCCTTCAAGAATATCACACTTACCACATGCCAATGTTCCCAAGCTACTGTAAGGCGGTTGTCATCCTCAGCAAGACAGGAGACCTTTGAGAGAATAGAAACTGGGGACAGAGACAAAAGAATGGCATTATGCGTGAAGAAATAGGGTGCTTTGAGCAAGCAGAAGATTATACAGGTGGAGTAGTTAAAATATAATATTCACTTCTAAATAATTACTGTAGCCAAATGCATAGTGAAAATAAACCTATATATTTAAGGTGCTGGCACTGGCTTGTTTGTAAAAAAAAAAAAAAAATAATGAACCCCCCCTACTTGAGAAAATAAAAAAGTTTACAGATGAACCCAGCGTGTGTGTACATCAGGTAGGGAATATATCTGTGGGATCTGGCTTTGGACCCTAACGGCAGGCTTCACGACCCGGCAATACGCCGGGTCGGTTGCCATAGCGGCGGGGAGACGGAGGCGACGCTGAGAGATGAGCACATCTCCGCGCTGCCTCTCCCTATGTAGTGATGCGACCCGAGAACCCGTTTACACTGCCACTGACCCGGTATTCAACCGGGAATAACCCTTCTTATTACCCGGGTTCAATTTCCGGGTCAGACGACCCGGGAATTTTCCATGGCCCCTTTCACATCGTACAGTGGGGGTCATTCCGACCCGTTTGCATGCTGCGGTTCATCGCAGCGGTGCGAACGGGTCGGAACTGCGAATGCACGGCGGCCGCATTGCGCAGGCATGTCATGCCATTGCCGGCAGCAACGAGGTGTACAAAGAAAGCGGTCTCAGCGGCGACCGCAAGAAGATTGACAGGAGGAAGGCATTCCGGGGCGTCAACTCACCGTTTTCCGGGCATGGAGAACCGAACGCAGGCGTGTCCAGGCGTTTGGAGGGCGGATGACTGACGTCAATTCCGGGACCTTCATCACTGGATCCATCGCACAGGGTAAGTAACTGCAGGGCTAGTCTTGTTTTACACACAACTTTTTTAGCATAGCAGGGCGTCTAGTTGATCGCACGAGCAGCAAAAAGTTTCTACGTGCGATCAACTTGGAATGACCCCCAGTGACCAGTGTCGACTCGGCAATATGCCCGGTCGATACCGGATTATTTTTGCGATGTGAAAGGGGTATTAAGCAGCCAGTATTTACACTGCACAGAAACAATATAACCCAACCAAATCTAGCTCTCTCTGCACGTGTTATATCTGCCCCCCCCCCCCTACAGTGCACATGGTTTTGCCCATTAGAGGAAAATGTTGTTATGCAATCAACCTTGAATTAGGCCCATAGTCTATAAAAGTGTCGTGTTGTTGTGACATTAATCTCTCCCACATTTTACTAATTAGCATAAAATGGAGCAAGACTTCAAGGTAAATAGTGATATAGCATAACTATAGAATATGAAGAAGCACGCGGTAAGGCAAGACTTTTATGTGTCTTGTATAAGAACATCCTCCTATACGTCACTAGGTGAGCAGAAGCTGACAAGTCCTCTGCAGGGTATAAAGTGAATGCCATCTTTCTGTAAATGATAAGTATTTACGGTTTATTTGCAGATTTTTAGAGATTACAGTAACAGTAACTTTGGCGTATGACATTTTTGTGCTCCTTAGTAGTTGGTACTTTGTATCACCATCTGCTTCCAAAAGCTTCCACCATTTTCTTCAAATGCTTCACCTTTCTCTTCTCAACATGGACCTGGTGATGGATTGGTTCCATTTCTTCACCCCAATCAAGGTTTTATTTTTCATATCGCAGACTTCCAATTTTCTCTACGGGGTTATTGAAAAGGCTTCCTGCTGACAGTTTTCCTATGTGCATCATGGTTGCACGGTTGCCTAGACCTGTAGTGAAAGCAGAATGGACATTTCCATTAAGCCAATGGCTTCTTATAAAATCTACATAGGGAGTGAGAGTGGCAACGAATACAGTTGATACCTGTAAAGTTTGCAAATGAGGCCCAATAACACCATCTAACTGCTGCTTAAGCATTGCACATAGAAGGTGGGAAGACGTTACCTATGTAATCACTGCCTGAGGCATTCATGAAGGAGAGGAGGTGGCAATACCCAACGAATCAATACATGGACAGTTCAGAAACAAGATGGAGCAGTGACAGCAAGCCAATCACTGCCACAAGAGTACACAAAGGGGGTGGGATAGGCAACAATTAAGCAATGAAAGCCTGGAGAGTTTACAACGAGTATGGAACATCCAACCAATCAAATCCTGGAGAGTTCACAAATGTGATGGGACAATGACACCCAACCAGCCAATGTCGCAACAATTCACAAGGGGATGGGACAGCCAAAACCAATGAATCAATGCCTGAAGAGTTCACAAAGGGGCACGGTATAAACAGCCCATCAATTTGCTGCTGGGGCTTTCCACAAAAGGGTTAGAGTGCCACTACCCACCTATGGCCTGAAAGCCATGCTGTGGGCATGATGGCATAACTTATCCATGTGCTGCATGAACAACTCGCTCTTCCAGTCTGTGGCGGTGGAAAGTAACCAACTTCCCATTTCTGCCTGGGAAAACAAGTGAATGATTACCAGGATTTGTCATAGGTTTCTCTAGTATGTACATAACGCGTAATCCTTCAGCCTGCGAGCAGCTAAATAATAAGATTTTACTCACCGGTAAATCTATTTCTCGTAGTCCGTAGTGGATGCTGGGAACTCCGTAAGGACCATGGGGAATAGCGGCTCCGCAGGAGACTGGGCACAACTAAAAGAAAGCTTTTAGACTACCTGGTGTGCACTGGCTCCTCCCACTATGACCCTCCTCCAAGCCTCAGTTAGGATACTGTGCCCGGAAGAGCTGACACAATAAGGAAGGATTTTGAATCCCGGGTAAGACTCATACCAGCCACACCAATCACACCGTATAACTCGTGATACAATACCCAGTTAACAGTATGAAATACAACTGAGCCTCACAACAGATGGCTCAACAATAACCCTTTAGTTAACAATAACTATGTACAAGTATTGCAGACAATCCGCACTTGGGATGGGCGCCCAGCATCCACTACGGACTACGAGAAATAGATTTACCGGTGAGTAAAATCTTATTTTCTCTGACGTCCTAGTGGATGCTGGGAACTCCGTAAGGACCATGGGGATTATACCAAAGCTCCCAAACGGGCGGGAGAGTGCGGATGACTCTGCAGCACCGAATGAGAGAACTCAAGGTCCTCCTCAGCCAGGGTATCAAATTTGTAGAATAAGGCAAACGTGTTTGCCCCTGACCAAGTAGCATCTCAGCAAAGTTGTAAAGCCGAGACCTCTCGGGCAGCCGCCCAAGATGAGCCCACCTTCCTCGTGGAGTGGGCTTTTACTGATTTTGGATGCGGCAGTCCAGCCGCAGAATGCGCCAGCTGAATTGTGCTGCAAATCTAGCGAGCAATAGTCTGCTTAGAAGCAGGAGCACCCAGATTGTTGGGTGCATACAGGATAAATAGCGAGTCAGTTTTCCTGACTCCAGCCGTCCTGGAAACATATATTTTCAGGGCCCGGACTACGTCCAGTAACTTGGAATCCTCCAAGTCCCTAGTAGCCGCAGGCACTACAATAGGTTGGTTCAAGTGAAAAGCTGATACCACCTTAGGGAGAAACTGAGGACGAGTCCTCAATTCCGCCCTATCCATATGGAAAATCAGATAAGGGCTTTTATATGACAAAGCCGCCAATTCTGAAACACGCCTGGCCGAAGCCAAGGCCAATAACATGACCACTTTCTACGTGAGATATTTCAGATCCACGGTTTTTAGTGGCTCAAACCAATGTGATTTTAGGAAACTCAACACCACGTTGAGATCCCAAGGTGCCACTGGAGGCACATAAGGGGGCTGAATATGCAGGACTCCCTTAACAAATGTCTGAACTTCAGGTAGTGAAGCCAGTTCTTTCTGGAAGAAAATGGACAGAGCCGAGATCTGGACCTTAATGGAACCCAATTTTAGGCCCATAGTCACTCCTGACTGTAGGAAGTGCAGAAATCGACCCAGCTGAAATTCTTCTGTTGGGGCCTTCCTGGCCTCACACCACGCAACATATTTTTGCCAAATACGGTGATAATGGTTTGCGGTTACTTCTTTCCTGGCTTTTATCAGCGTAGGAATGACTTCCTCCGGAATGCCCTTTTCCTTCAGGATCCGGTGTTCAAACGCCATGCCGTCAAACGCAGCCGCGGTAAGTCTTGGAACAGACAGGGCCCCTGCTGTAGCAGATCCTGTCTGAGCGGTAGAGGCCATGGGTCCTCTGATATCATTTCTTGAAGTTCTGGGTACCAAGCTCTTCTTGGCCAATCCGGAACCACGAGTATCGTTCTTACTCCTCGTTTTCTTATTATTCTCAGTACCTTTGGTATGAGAGGCAGAGGAGGGAACAAATAAACCGACTGGTACACCCATGGTGTCACTAGAGCGTCCACAGCTATCGCCTGAGGGTCCCTTGACCTGGCGCAATATCTCTCTAGTTTTTTGTTTAGGTGAGACGCCATCATGTCCACCTGTGGCCCTTCCCAACGGTTTACCATCAGTTGGAAGACTTCTGGATGAAGTCCCCACTCTCCCGGGTGTAGGTCGTGTCTGCTGAGGAAGTCTGCTTCCCAGTTGTCCACTCCCGGAATGAACACTGCTGACAGTGCTAAGACGTGATTTTCCGCCCATCAGAGAATACTTGTGGCTTTTGCCATCGCCATCCTGCTTCTTGTGCCGCCCTGTCGGTTTACATGGGCGACTGCCGTGATGTTGTCTGATTGGATCAGTACCGGCTGGTTTTGAAGCAGGGGCCTTGCCTGACTTAGGGTATTGTAAATGGCCCTCAGTTCCAGAATATTTATGTGTAGGGACGACTCCTGACTTGACCAAAGTCCTTGGAAGTTTCTTCCCTGTGTGACTGCTCCCCAGCCTCGAAGACTGGCATCCGTTGTCACCAGGAACCAGTCCTGTAAGCCGAATCTGCGGCCCTCTTGAAGATGAGCACTCTGCAGCCACCACAGTAGAGATACCCTGGTCCTTGGAGACAGGGTTATCAGCCGATGCATCTGAAGATGCGATCCTGACCACTTGTCCAAGAGGTCCCACTGAAAGGTTCTTGCATGGAACCTGCCGAATGGAATTGCTTCGTAGGAAGCTACCATTTTTCCCAGGACTCGTGTGCAGTGATGCACCGATACCTGTTTTGGTTTCAGGAGGTCTCTGACTAGAGATGACAGCTCCTTGGCTTTCTCCAGCGGGAGAAACACTTTTTTCTGTACTGTGTCCAGAACCATCCCCAGGAACAGTAGGCGTGTGGTAGGAACCAGCTGTGACTTTGGAATGTTTAGAATCCATCCGTGCTGTTGTAGCACTTCCCGAGAGAGTGCTACCCCGACCAACAACTGCTCCCTGGACCTCGCCTTTATAAGGAGATCGTCCAAGTACGGGATAATTAAAACTCCCTTTTTTCGAAGGAGTATCATCATTTCTGCCATTACCTTGGTAAACACCCTCGGTGCTGTGGACAGCCCAAACGGCAGTGTCTGGAATTGGTAATGGCAATCCTGTACCACAAATCTGAGGTACTCCTGGTGAGGATGGTAAATGGGGACATGCAGGTAAGCATCCTTGATGTCCAGGGATACCATGTAATCCCCCTCGTCCAGGCTTGCAATAACCGCCCTGAGCGATTCCATCTTGAACTTGAATTTTTTTATGTATGTGTTCAAGGATTTCAAATTTAAAATGGGTCTCACCGAACCGTCCGGTTTCGGTACCACAAACAGTGTGGAATAGTAACCCCGTCCTTGTTGAAGTAGGGGCACCTTGACTATAACCTGCTGGGAATACAGCTTGTGAATTGCCGCTAGCACAGCCTCCCTGCCTGAGGGAGTTATCGGCAAGGCAGATTTTAGGAAACGGCGGGGGGGAGACGCCTCGAATTCCAGCTTGTACCCCTGAGATACTACTTGAAGGATCCAGGGATCCACCTGTGAGCGAGCCCACTGATCGCTGAAATTTTTGAGGAGGCCCCCCACCGTACCTGGCTCCGCCTGTGGAGCCCCACCGTCATGCGGTGGACTTGGAAGAAGCGGGGGAGGACTTTTGTTCCTGGGAACTTGCTGTTTGTTGCAGCCTTTTTCCTCTACCTCTGCCTCTGGACAGAAAAGACCCGCCTTTTCCCCGCCTGTTTTTCTGGGTACGAAAGGACTGTACCTGATAATACGGCGCTTTTTTAGGCTGTGAGGGAACCTGGGGCAAAAATGCTGACTTCCCAGCTGTTGCTGTGGAAACTAGGTCTGAGAGACCATCCCCGAATAACTCCTCACCCTTATAAGGCAAAACTTCCATGTGCCTTTTTGAATCTGCATCCCCTGTCCACTGCCGAGTCCATAAGCCTCTTCTAGCAGAAATGGACAATGCACTTATTTTAGATGCCAGCCGGCAGACCTCCCTCTGTGCATCTCTCATGTATAAGACTGAGTCTTTTATATGCTCTATGGTTAGCAGAATAGTGTCCCTGTCTAGGGTGTCAATGTTTTCCGACAGGGAATCTGACCACGCAGCTGCAGCACTGCACATCCATGCTGAGGCAATAGATGGTCTAAGTATAATGCCTGCGTGTGTATATACAGACTTCAGGATCGCCTCCTGCTTTCTATCAGCAGGTTCCTTTAGGGCGGCCGTATCCGGGGACGGTAGTGCCACCTTCTTTGACAACCGTGTAAGCGCTTTATCCACCCTAGGGGGTGTTTCCCAACGTGACCTATCCTCTGGCGGGAAAGGGAACGCCATTAGTAACTTTTTAGAAATTACCAATTTTTTATCGGGAGAAGCCCACGCTTCTTCACACACTTCATTTAATTCTTCAGATGGGGGAAAAACTATTGGTAGTTTTTTCTCCCCAAACATAATACCCTTTTTTGTGGTACCTGGGTTTATGTCAGAAATGTGTAATACCTCTTTCATTGCCTCAATCATGCCACGAATGGCCCTAGTGGACATTAAATTAGACTCATCGTCGTCGACACTGGTATCAGTATCCGTGTCGACATCTGTGTCTGCCATCTGAGGTAGCGGGCGTTTTAGAGCCCCTGATGGCCTTTGCGACGCCTGGGCAGGCACGAGCTGAGAAGCCGGCTGTCCCGCATTTGGCATGTCGTCAAATTTTTTATGTAAGGAGTCGACACTTGCACGTAATTCCTTCCATAAATCCATCCACTCAGGTGTCTGCCCCGCAGGGGGTGACATCACATCTATAGGCATCTGCTCTGCCTCCACATAAGCCTCCTCATCAAACATGTCGACACAGTCGTACCGACACACCGCACACACACAGGGAATGCTCTAACAGAAGACAGGACCCACAAAAGCCCTTTGGGGAGACAGAGAAAGAGTATGCCAGCACACACCAGAGCGCTATATAATACAGGGACTAACTGAATATAAGTTATACTGCGCCTAAATTTAGTGCCCCCCCTCTCTTTTTTACCCTTTCTGTAGTGCAGACTGCAGGGGAGAGCCAGGGAGCTTCCTTCCAGCGGAGCTGTGAGGGAGAAATGGCGCCAGTGTGCTGAGGGAGATAGCTCCGCCCCTTTTTCGGCTGACTTTTCTCCCGCTTTTTTATGGATTCTGGCAGGGGTAATTATCACATATATAGCCTCTGGGGCTATATATTGTGATTATTTTGCCAGCCAAGGTGTTTTTTAGAGATGAGCGGGTTCGGTTCCTCGGAATCCGAACCCGCCCGAACTTCAGCTTTTTTTACACGGATCCGAGCGACTCGGATCTTCCCGCCTTGCTCGGTTAACCCGAGCGCGCCCGAACGTCATCATGACGCTGTCGGATTCTCGCGAGGCTCGGATTCTATCGCGAGACTCGGATTCTATATAAGGAGCCGCGCGTCGCCGCCATTTTCACACGTGCATTGAGATTGATAGGGAGAGGACGTGGCTGGCGTCCTCTCCATTTAGATTAGAAGAGAGAGAGTGAGATTGAGACAGAGACACTTGATTTACTGGAGCTTAGGAGTACTAGAGAGTGCAGAGTTTACTAGTGACTGACCACTGACCAGTGACCACCAGTGCAGTTTTATTTAATATAATCCGTTCTCTGCCTGAAAAAAACGATACACAGTGACTCAGTCACATACCATATCTGTGTGCTCAGCCCAGTGTGCTGCATCATCTATGTATAATATCTGACTGTGCTCACACAGCTTAATTGTGGGGGAGACTGGGGAGCAGTTATATAGGTTATAGCAGGAGCCAGAAGTACATATTATTAAAATTAAACAGTGCACACTTTTGCTGCAGGAGTGCCACTGCCAGTGTGACTGACCAGTGACCTGACCACACTGACCACCAGTATAGTATACTATATTGTGATTGCCTGAAAAAGTTAAACACTCGTCGTGTGACTTGTGTGGTGTTTTTTTTTTTATTCTATAAAAAACTCATTCTGCTGACAGACAGTGTCCAGCAGGTCCGTCATTATATAATATATACCTGTCCGGCTGCAGTAGTGATGTATATATATTTTTTATATCATTATTTATCATCCAGTCGCAGCAGACACAGTACGGTAGTTCACGGCTGTAGCTACCTCTGTGTCGGCACTCGGCAGTCCATCCATAATTGTATACCACCTACCCGTGGTTTTTTTTTCTTTCTTCTTTATACATACTACATCTCATTATCATCCAGTCTATATTAGCAGCAGACACAGTACAGTACGGTAGTCCACGGCTGTAGCTACCTCTGTGTCGGCACTCGGCAGTCCGTCCATAATTGTATACCACCTACCCGTGGTTTTTTTTCTTTCTTCTTTATACATACATACTACATCTCATTATCAACCAGTCTATATTAGCAGCAGACACAGTACAGTACGGTAGTCCACGGCTGTAGCTACCTCTGTGTCGGCACTCGGCAGTCCGTCCATAATTGTATACCACCTACCCGTGGTTTTTTTTTCTTTCTTCTTTATACATACATACTACATCTCATTATCAACCAGTCTATATTAGCAGCAGACACAGTACAGTACGGTAGTCCACGGCTGTAGCTACCTCTGTGTCGGCACTCGGCAGTCCATCCATAATTGTATACCACCTACCCGTGGTTTTTTTTTCTTTCTTCTTTATACATACTACATCTCATTATCATCCAGTCTATATTAGCAGCAGACACAGTACAGTACGGTAGTCCACGGCTGTAGCTACCTCTGTGTCGGCACTCGGCAGTCCGTCCATAATTGTATACCACCTACCCGTGGTTTTTTTTTCTTTCTTCTTTATACATACATACTACATCTCATTATCATCCAGTCTATATTAGCAGCAGACACAGTACAGTACGGTAGTCCACGGCTGTAGCTACCTCTGTGTCGGCACTCGGCAGTCCGTCCATAATTGTATACCACCTACCCGTGGTTTTTTTTTCTTTCTTCTTTATACATACATACTACATCTCATTATCAACCAGTCTATATTAGCAGCAGACACAGTACAGTACGGTAGTCCACGGCTGTAGCTACCTCTGTGTCGGCACTCGGCAGTCCATCCATAATTGTATACCACCTACCCGTGGTTTTTTTTTCTTTCTTCTTTATACATACTACATCTCATTATCATCCAGTCTATATTAGCAGCAGACACAGTACAGTACGGTAGTCCACGGCTGTAGCTACCTCTGTGTCGGCACTCGGCAGTCCGTCCATAATTGTATACCACCTACCCGTGGTTTTTTTTTCTTTCTTCTTTATACATACATACTACATCTCATTATCATCCAGTCAATATTAGCAGCAGACACAGTACAGTACGGTAGTCCACGGCTGTAGCTACCTCTGTGTCGGCACTCGGCAGTCCATCCATAATTGTATACCACCTACCCGTGGTTTTTTTTTCTTTCTTCTTTATACATACTACATCTCATTATCATCCAGTCTATATTAGCAGCAGACACAGTACAGTACGGTAGTCCACGGCTGTAGCTACCTCTGTGTCGGCACTCGGCAGTCCGTCCATAATTGTATACCACCTACCCGTGTTTTTTTTTTCTTTCTTCTTTATACATACATACTACATCTCATTATCATCCAGTCTATATTAGCAGCAGACACAGTACAGTACGGTAGTCCACGGCTGTAGCTACCTCTGTGTCGGCACTCGGCAGTCCGTCCATAATTGTATACCACCTACCCGTGGTTTTTTTTTCTTTCTTCTTTATACATACATACTACATCTCATTATCAACCAGTCTATATTAGCAGCAGACACAGTACAGTACGGTAGTCCACAGCTGTAGCTACCTCTGTGTCGGCACTCGGCAGTCCATCCATAATTGTATACTAGTATCCATCCATCTCCATTGTTTACCTGAGGTGCCTTTTAGTTGTGCCTATTAAAATATGGAGAACAAAAATGTTGAGGTTCCAAAATTAGGGAAAAATCAAGATCCACTTCCACCTCGTGCTGAAGCTGCTGCCACTAGTCATGGCCGAGACGATGAAATGCCAGCAACGTCGTCTGCCAAGGCCGATGCCCAATGTCATAGTACAGAGCATGTCAAATCCAAAACACCAAATATCAGTAAAAAAAGGACTCCAAAACCTAAAATAAAATTGTAGGAGGAGAAGCGTAAACTTGCCAATATGCCATTTACCACACGGAGTGGCAAGGAACGGCTGAGGCCCTGGCCTATGTTCATGGCTAGTGGTTCAGCTTCACATGAGGATGGAAGCACTCAGCCTCTCGCTAGAAAAATGAAAAGACTCAAGCTGGAAAAAGCACAGCAAAGAACTGTGCGTTCTTCGAAATCCCAAATCCACAAGGAGAGTCCAATTGTGTCGGTTGCGATGCCTGACCTTCCCAACACTGGACGTGAAGAGCATGCGCCTTCCACCATTTGCACGCCCCCTGCAAGTGCTGGAAGGAGCACCCGCAGTCCAGTTCCTGATAGTCAGATTGAAGATGTCAGTGTTGAAGTACACCAGGATGAGGAGGATATGGGTGTTGCTGGCGCTGGGGAGGAAATTGACCAGGAGGATTCTGATGGTGAGGTGGTTTGTTTAAGTCAGGCACCCGGGGAGACACCTGTTGTCCGTGGGAGGAATATGGCCGTTGACATGCCTGGTGAAAATACCAAAAAAATCAGCTCTTCGGTGAGGAAGTATTTCACCAGAAATGCGGACAACATTTGTCAAGCCGTGTGTTCCCTTTGTCAAGCTGTAATAAGTAGGGGTAAGGACGTTAACCACCTTGGAACATCCTCCCTTATACGTCACCTGCAGCGCATTCATAATAAGTCAGTGACAAGTTCAAAAACTTTGGCCGACAGCGGAAGCAGTCCACTGACCAGTAAATCCCTTCCTCTTGTAACCAAGCTCACGCAAACCACCCCACCAACTCCCTCAGTGTCAATTTCCTCCTTCCCCAGGAATGCCAATAGTCCTGCAGGCCATGTCACTGGCAATTCTGATGATTCCTCTCCTGCCTGGGATTCCTCCGATGCATCCTTGCGTGTAACGCCTACTGCTGCTGGCGCTGCTGTTGTTGCTGCTGGGAGTCGATGGTCATCCCAGAGGGGAAGTCGTAAGCCCACTTGTACTACTTCCAGTAAGCAATTGACTGTTCAACAGTCCTTTGCGAGGAAGATGAAATATCACAGCAGTCATCCTGCTGCAAAGCGGATAACTGAGGCCTTGACAACTATGTTGGTGTTAGACGTGCGTCCGGTATCCGCCGTTAGTTCACAGGGAACTAGACAATTTATTGAGGCAGTGTGCCCCCGTTACCAAATACCATCTAGGTTCCACTTCTCTAGGCAGGCGATACCGAGAATGTACACGGACGTCAGAAAAAGACTCACCAGTGTCCTAAAAAATGCAGTTGTACCCAATGTCCACTTAACCACGGACATGTGGACAAGTGGAGCAGGGCAGGGTCAGGACTATATGACTGTGACAGCCAACTGGGTAGATGTATGGACTCCCGCTGCAAGAACAGCAGCGGCGTCACCAGTAGCAGCATCTCGCAAACGCCAACTCTTTCCTAGGCAGGCTACGCTTTGTATCACCGGTTTCCAGAATACGCACACAGCTGAAAACCTCTTACGGCAACTGAGGAAGATCATCGCGGAATGGCTTACCCCAATTGGACTCTCCTGTGGATTTGTGGCATCGGACAACGCCAGCAATATTGTGTGTGCATTAAATATGGGCAAATTCCAGCACGTCCCATGTTTTGCACATACCTTGAATTTGGTGGTGCAGAATTTTTTAAAAAACGACAGGGGCGTGCAAGAGATGCTGTCGGCGGCCAGAAGAATTGCGGGACACTTTCGGCGTACAGGCACCACGTACAGAAGATTGGAGCACCACCAAAAACTACTGAACCTGCCCTGCCATCATCTGAAGCAAGAAGTGGTAACGAGGTGGAATTCAACCCTCTATATGCTTCAGAGGTAGGAGGAGCAGCAAAACGCCATTCAAGCCTATACAATTGAGCACGATATAGGAGGTGGAATGCACCTGTCTCAAGCGCAGTGGAGAATGATTTCAACGTTGTGCAAGGTTCTGATGCCCTTTGAACTTGCCACACGTGAAGTCAGTTCAGACACTGCCAGCCTGAGTCAGGTCATTCCCCTCATCAGGCTTTTGCAGAAGAAGCTGGAGACATTGAAGGAGGAGCTAACACGGAGCGATTCCGCTAGGCATGTGGGACTTGTGGATGGAGCCCTTAATTCGCTTAACAAGGATTCACGGGTGGTCAATCTGTTGAAATCAGAGCACTACATTTTGGCCACCATGCTCGATCCTAGATTTAAAGCCTACCTTGGATCTCTCTTTCCGGCAGACACAAGTCTGCTGGGGTTGAAAGACCTGCTGGTGACAAAATTGTCAAGTCAAGCGGAACGCGACCTGTCAACATCTCCTCCTTCACATTCTCCCGCAACTGGGGGTGCGAGGAAAAGGCTCAGAATTCCGAGCCCACCCGCTGGCGGTGATGCAGGGCAGTCTGGAGCGACTGCTGATGCTGACATCTGGTCCGGACTGAAGGACCTGACAACGATTACGGACATGTCGTCTACTGTCACTGCATATGATTCTCTCACCATTGAAAGAATGGTGGAGGATTATATGAGTGACCGCATCCAAGTAGGCACGTCACACAGTCCGTACTTATACTGGCAGGAAAAAGAGGCAATTTGGAGGCCCTTGCACAAACTGGCTTTATTCTACCTAAGTTGCCCTCCCACAAGTGTGTACTCCGAAAGAGTGTTTAGTGCCGCCGCTCACCTTGTCAGCAATCGGCGTACGAGGTTACATCCAGAAAATGTGGAGAAGATGATGTTCATTAAAATGAATTATAATCAATTCCTCCGCGGAGACATTGACCAGCAGCAATTGCCTCCACAAAGTACACAGGGAGCTGAGATGGTGGATTCCAGTGGGGACGAATTGATAATCTGTGAGGAGGGGGATGTACACGGTGATATATCGGAGGATGATGATGAGGTGGACATCTTGCCTCTGTAGAGCCAGTTTGTGCAAGGAGAGATTAATTGCTTCTTTTTTGGGGGGGGTCCAAACCAACCCGTCATATCAGTCACAGTCGTGTGGCAGACCCTGTCACTGAAATGATGGGTTGGTTAAAGTGTGCATGTCCTGTTTTGTTTATACAACATAAGGGTGGGTGGGAGGGCCCAAGGACAATTCCATCTTGCACCTCTTTTTTCTTTTATTTTTCTTTGCGTCATGTGCTGTTTGGGGAGGGTTTTTTGGAAGGGCCATCCTGCGTGACACTGCAGTGCCACTCCTAGATGGGCCCGGTGTTTGTGTCGGCCACTAGGGTCGCTTATCTTACTCACACAGTCAGCTACCTCATTGCGCCTCTTTTTTTCTTTGCGTCATGTGCTGTTTGGGGAGGGTTTTTTGGAAGGGCCATCCTGCGTGACACTGCAGTGCCACTCCTAGATGGGCCCGGTGTTTGTGTCGGCCACTAGGGTCGCTTATCTTACTCACACAGTCAGCTACCTCATTGCGCCTCTTTTTTTCTTTGCGTCATGTGCTGTTTGGGGAGGGTTTTTTGGAAGGGACATCCTGCGTGACACTGCAGTGCCACTCCTAGATGGGCCCGGTGTTTGTGTCGGCCACTAGGGTCGCTTATCTTACTCACACAGTCAGCTACCTCATTGCGCCTCTTTTTTTTCTTTGCGTCATGTGCTGTTTGGGGAGGGTTTTTTGGAAGGGCCATCCTGCGTGACACTGCAGTGCCACTCCTAGATGGGCCCGGTGTTTGTGTCGGCCACTAGGGTCGCTTATCTTACTCACACAGTCAGCTACCTCATTGCGCCTCTTTTTTTCTTTGCGTCATGTGCTGTTTGGGGAGGGTTTTTTGGAAGGGCCATCCTGCGTGACACTGCAGTGCCACTCCTAGATGGGCCCGGTGTTTGTGTCGGCCACTAGGGTCGCTTATCTTACTCACACAGTCAGCTACCTCATTGCGCCTCTTTTTTTCTTTGCGTCATGTGCTGTTTGGGGAGGGTTTTTTGGAAGGGACATCCTGCGTGACACTGCAGTGCCACTCCTAGATGGGCCCGGTGTTTGTGTCGGCCACTAGGGTCGCTTATCTTACTCACACAGTCAGCTACCTCATTGCGCCTCTTTTTTTCTTTGCGTCATGTGCTGTTTGGGGAGGGTTTTTTGGAAGGGCCATCCTGCGTGACACTGCAGTGCCACTCCTAGATGGGCCCGGTGTTTGTGTCGGCCACTAGGGTCGCTTATCTTACTCACACAGTCAGCTACCTCATTGCGCCTCTTTTTTTCTTTGCGTCATGTGCTGTTTGGGGAGGGTTTTTTGGAAGGGACATCCTGCGTGACACTGCAGTGCCACTCCTAGATGGGCCCGGTGTTTGTGTCGGCCACTAGGGTCGCTTATCTTACTCACACAGCTACCTCATTGCGCCTCTTTTTTTCTTTGCGTCATGTGCTGTTTGGGGAGGGTTTTTTGGAAGGGCCATCCTGCGTGACACTGCAGTGCCACTCCTAGATGGGCCCGGTGTTTGTGTCGGCCACTAGGGTCGCTTATCTTACTCACACAGTCAGCTACCTCATTGCGCCTCTTTTTTTCTTTGCGTCATGTGCTGTTTGGGGAGGGTTTTTTGGAAGGGACATCCTGCGTGACACTGCAGTGCCACTCCTAGATGGGCCCGGTGTTTGTGTCGGCCACTAGGGTCGCTAATCTTACTCACACAGCTACCTCATTGCGCCTCTTTTTTTCTTTGCGTCATGTGCTGTTTGGGGAGGGTTTTTTGGAAGGGACATCCTGCGTGACACTGCAGTGACACTCCTAGATGGGCCCGGTGTTTGTGTCGGCCACTAGGGTCGCTTATCTTACTCACACAGCGACCTCGGTGCAAATTTTAGGACTAAAAATAATATTGTGAGGTGTGAGGTATTCAGATTAGACTGAAAATGAGTGGAAATTATGGTTTTTGAGGTTAATAATACTTTGGGATCAAAATGACCCCCAAATTCTATGATTTAAGCTGTTTTTTAGGGTTTTTTGAAAAAAACACCCGAATCCAAAACACACCCGAATCCGACAAAAAAAATTCGGTGAGGTTTTGCCAAAACGCGGTCGAACCCAAAACACGGCCGCGGAACCGAACCCAAAACCAAAACACAAAACCCGAAAAATTTCAGGCGCTCATCTCTAGTGTTTTTATTGCTGCTCAGGGCGCCCCCCCCCAGCGCCCTGCACCCATCAGTGACCGGAGTGTGAGGTGTACATGAGGAGCATTGGCGCACAGCTGCAGTGCTGTGCGCTACCTTGGTGAAGACTGAAGTCTTCTGCCGCCGATTTTCCGGACCTCTTCTTGCTTCTGGCTCTGTAAGGGGGACGGCGGCGCGGCTCCGGGACCGAACATCAAGGACGGGTCCTGCGGTCGATCCCTCTGGAGCTAATGGTGTCCAGTAGCCTAAGAAGCCCAATCCGGCTGCAAGCAGGTAGGTTCGCTTCTTCTCCCCTTAGTCCCTCGTTGCAGTGAGCCTGTTGCCAGCAGGTCTCACTGTAAAATAAAAAACCTAAAATATACTTTCTTTCTAGGAGCTCAGGAGAGCCCCTAGTGTAGAAAAAGAACAAACGGCTGCGCTGAATATCAGGAACGAAACATAATGTACAGAGAGCCAACGTAAAAAATAACAATGTTTATTAATAAAACATATAAAAAGATTAATTATCAAATAACCGGTGAATAATATATATAAATATATATAAGAACAATCACTAGACGTGAACTAGTGGTATATTGTAATAACTCAGCTTATTGGGGTGAAAAGTCAATGTCCTGCAATGCCCATATACGCTGTGCAGCGGAAAGGAATGTATATGGGCATTGCAGGACATTGAAGCCGAGGACGCTCGGCTCTTACCAGCCCATTTTGGAAAGGTATTGAATATCAATTTCAACTGAGGGACTTTTAATTCATTAGGATCCTACCAACACACCTGGTATTTATCAACTATCTAACAAGTGAATCACGGAACTTTTCACCCCAATAAGCTGAGTTATTACAATATACCACTAGTTCACGTCTAGTGATTGTTCTTATATATATTTATATATATTATTCACCGGTTATTTGATAATTAATCAGCCGTTTGTTCTTTTTCTATGCTATCACCACAATACTACACATAGTATTCCGGCAAGCGCAGACTATCAGGAACATAAAATTGTGATTATTTAATTCTATGAAACACGTATTGGTTTTCACTTTTTATTTTGATGATTAGGCGCTCGTTTGTTGCAGTTTTTTGTTTTAGAGCCCCTAGTGTGCATCCAGCTCGGCCGGGCACAAAAATCTAACTGAGGCTTGGAGGAGGGTCATAGTGGGAGGAGCCAGTGCACACCAGGTAGTCTAAAAGCTTTCTTTTAGTTGTGCCCAGTCTCCTGCGGAGCCGCTATTCCCCATGGTCCTTACGGAGTTCCCAGCATCCACTAGGACGTCAGAGAAAATGACATAATCCTGTAGGGGCAGCACGCAGCTCTGGAGCTGGTATTATCGTTGCAGTTTTCAGGGGGATGCTTTAATTGTCTGAATCAGGACTCAACAGGATTATGCTTCTTGATCCATGTCTTGTGCATGATTACTGCATCTCATCCAGACTGTGCCGGGGTCCTCTGAGAATGATTCCCACTATCCAACTGTTGCTTCCAAATTGTAGCTACACTGTGTCTTCTAGACTAAAATCACTACAGTACACAGTTGTTATGCAGTATTCCGTTCACATGTGTAGACAGCGGTCTACATACAACATCACAGTCATGTTGCACTGCAAACACTCATTGTGTATATGTTTGGGAACAGAATGAATGTTATCATGGGTGAGACTGATGTAAACCAGAAATCATGGCATCATATAGATGTGTGTATGTTTTATAGTACTATAGAAACAAAGGAAGGATGGGAGGGGGCACAGGTCTTGTTCCGTGAAGAATAAGAAGGTACTGGGGCCCCCCCATGCAGGGGTGGGAAATAAGCCACCCTTCAGCTGCTGTTGAACAACACATCCCAGCATGCCCTGCAGGGCCGGATTAAGGGCCTAATTCAGACCTGATCGCTAGCAGTCGATGTTTGCACTGCTGCGATCAGTTAGTCGCCACCTACAGGGGGAGTGTATTTTAGCTGTGCAAGTGTGCGAACGCATGTGTAGCAGAGCTGTACAAACAGATCTTGTGCAGTCTCTGTGCAACCCAGGACTTACTCAGCCACTGCGATCACATCAACCTGTCCGGGACCGAAATTTACATCAGGAACCCTCCCTGCAAACGCATGGACACGCCTGCGTTTTTCCAAACACTCCCAGAAAAGGGTCAGTTGACACCCACAAACGCCTTCTTCCTGTCAATCTCCTTGTGAACGCCCGTGTATTTGCCAAACTTGGTATTCAGTAGCGTAGTCATTAGGGTTATTAAACATCTGGATGCATTGCGTGAATTTTTTTGTGATGACAGTAGGGTACCCGGCCCTGTACAAAAGGTTATGCCCGCTGAGGGACCCTCCCTAGTCCGATTCAGCATTTTAATGTACAGTAGTGTAATACCCCGCTAGATGTGTTCTTGGGTTACCTGTTCCTCCTGCTTCACCAGACAAGTAAGGAGAGTTGTTATATAATTATTTCAATTCAATAAAGATAGTTTCTTCAAAAAACTTGCATAGCAGACAAATGGCTAACGTCTTTACGACAATATATAATTTACAACTTAGTACATTCACAAGTAATTTACATATATAGCAAAAGTAACACTTTATTGTACTGGTACTCTGTGATGGCTAAAGTTTCGTTTCACTGGAACTGTCAAACTTTCAAGTAATACATTTCTACTACACCAGCTGTTCACATACAATCATACTCTTCAATTATACATTACAAGCTGTAGGAAATGTAAGAAAAAAATAAGATTTTACTTACCGATAAATCTATTTCTCGGAGTCCGTAGTGGATGCTGGGACTCCGTAAGGACCATGGGGATTAGCGGCTCCGCAGGAGACAGGGCACAAAATAAAAGCTTAAGGATCAGGTGGTGTGCACTGGCTCCTCCCCCTATGACCCTCCTCCAAGCCTCAGTTAGGATACTGTGCCCGGACGAGCGTACATAATAAGGAAGGATATTGAATCCCGGGTAAGACTCATACCAGCCACACCAATCACACCGTACAACTTGTGATCTGAACCCAGTTAACAGTATGATAAACGCAAAGGAGCCTCTGAAAAGATGGCTCACAACAATAATAACCCGAATCTTTGTAACAATAACTATATACAAGTATTGCAGACAATCCGCACTAGGGATGGGCGCCCAGCATCCACTACGGACTACGAGAAATAGATTTATCGGTAAGTAAAATCTTATTTTCTCTGACGTCCTAGTGGATGCTGGGACTCCGTAAGGACCATGGGGATTATACCAAAGCTCCCAAACGGGCGGGAGAGTGCGGATGACTCTGCAGCACCGAATGAGAGAACTCCAGGTCCTCCTCAGCCAGGGTATCAAATTTGTAGAATTTAGCAAACGTGTTTGCCCCTGACCAAGTAGCTGCTCGGCAAAGTTGTAAAGCCGAGACCCCTCGGGCAGCCGCCCAAGATGAGCCCACTTTCCTTGTGGAATGGGCTTTTACTGATTTTGGCTGTGGCAATCCTGCCACAGAATGTGCAAGCTGAATTGTACTACAAATCCAACGAGCAATCGTCTGCTTAGAAGCAGGAGCACCCAGCTTGTTGGGTGCATACAGGATAAACAGCGAGTCAGATTTTCTGACTCCAGCCGTCCTGGAAACATATATTTTCAAGGCCCTGACAACGTCAAGCAACTTAGAGTCCTCTAAGTCCCTGGTAGCCGCAGGTACCACAATAGGTTGGTTCATGTGAAATGCAGAAACCACCTTAGGTAGAAATTGAGGACGAGTCCTCAATTCCGCCCTGTCAGAATTAAAAATTAAGTAAGGGCTTTTATATGATAAAGCCGCCAATTCTGACACACGCCTGGCTGAAGCCAAGGCTAACAGCATCGACGTCTTCCATGTGAGATATTTTAAGTCCACAGTGGAAAGTGGTTCAAACCAATGTGACTTTAGAAAACTCAACACCACATTGAGATCCCAAGGTGCCACTGGAGGCACAAAAGGAGGCTGTATGTGCAGCACCCCTTTTACAAATGTCTGAACTTCAGGTACTGAAGCCAGTTCTTTCTGGAAGAAAATCGACAGGGCCGAAATTTGAACCTTAATGGACCCTAATTTTAGGCCCATAGACAGTCCTGTTTGCAGGAAATGAAGGAAACGACCCAGTTGAAATTCCTCTGTAGGGGCCTTCTTGGCCTCACACCACGCAACATATTTACGCCAAATGCGGTGATAACGTTTTGCGGTTACGTCCTTCCTGGCTTTGACCAGAGTAGGGATGACTTCTTCTGGAATGCCTTTTTCCCTCAGGATCCGGCGTTCAACCGCCATGCCGTCAAACGCAGCCGCGGTAAGTCCTGGAACAGACAAGGCCCCTGCAGTAGCAGGTCCTTTCTTAGAGGTAGAGGCCACGGTTCGTCCGTGAGCATCTCTTGAAGTTCCGGGTACCAAGTCCGTCTTGGCCAATCCGGAACCACGAGTATAGTTCTTACTTCTCTCCTTCTTATGATTCTCAGTACTTTTGGTATGAGAGGCAGAGGAGGGAACACATACACTGACTGGTACACCCACGGCGTTACCAGAGCGTCCACTGCTATTGCCTGAGGGTCCCTTGACCTGGCGCAATATCTGTCCAGTTTTTTGTTTAGACGTGACGCCATCATGTCCACCTTTGGTTTTTCCCAACGGTTTACAATCAGGTGGAAGACTTCTGGGTGAAGTCCCCACTCTCCCGGGTGAAGTTCGTGTCTGCTGAGGAAGTCTGCTTCCCAGTTGTCCACTCCCGGAATGAATACTGCTGACAGTGCTATCACATGATTTTCCGCCCAGCGAAGAATCCTTGCAGCTTCTGCCATTGCCCTCCTGCTTCTCGTGCCGCCCTGTCTGTTTACGTGGGCGACTGACGTGATGTTGTCCGATTGGATCAACACCGCCTGACCCTGAAGCAGAGGTTTTGCTTGACTTAGGGCATTGTAAATGGCCCTTAGTTCCAGAATGTTTATATGAAGAGACGTTTCCAAGCTTGACCACAGGCCCTGGAAATTCCTTCCCTGTGTGACTGCTCCCCAGCCTCTCAGGCTGGCATCCGTGGTTACCAGGATCCAATCCTGAATGCCAAATCTGCGGCCCTCTAGTAGATGAGCACTCTGCAGCCACCACAGGAGAGACACCCTTGTCCTTGGCGACAGGGTTATCCGGTGATGCATCTGCAGATGCGATCCGGACCATTTGTCCAGTAGATCCCACTGAAATGTTCTTGCATGGAATCTTCCGAATGGAATCGCTTCGTAAGAAGCCACCATTTTCCCCAGGACCCTCGTGCACTGATGCACTGAGACCTGTCCTGGTTTTAGGAGGTTCCTGACTAGCTCGGATAACTCCCTGGCCTTCTTCTCCGGGAGAAACACCTTCTTCTGGACTGTGTCCAGAATCATTCCTAGGAACAGTAGACGTGTCGTTGGAATCAGCTGCGATTTTGGAATATTTAGAATCCACCCGTGCTGACGTAACACTACCTGAGATAGTGCTACTCCGACTTCTAACTGTTCCCTGGATCTTGCCCTTATCAGGAGATCGTCCAAGTAAGGGATAATTAAAATGCCTTTTCTTCGTAGAAGAATCATCATTTCGGCCATTACCTTGGTAAAGACCCGAGGTGCCGTGGACAATCCAAACGGCAGCGTCTGAAACTGATAATGACAGTTTTGTACTACAAACCTGAGGTACCCTTGGTGAGAAGGGTATATCGGGACGTGGAGATAAGCATCTTTGATGTCCAGAGACACCATATAGTCCCCTTCTTCCAGGTTTGCTATCACTGCTCTGAGTGACTCCATCTTGAATTTGAACCTTTTTATGTAAGTGTTCAAGGATTTCAGATTTAAAATTGGTCTCACCGAGCCGTCCGGCTTCGGTACCACAAACAGCGTGGAATAATACCCCTTTCCTTGTTGCAGGAGGGGTACCTTGATTATCACCTGCTGGGAATACAGCTTGTGAATGGCTTCCAAAACTGCCTCCCTGTCGGAGGGAGACTTTGGTAAAGCAGACTTCAGGAAACGACGAGGGGGAAACGCCTCGAATTCCAGTTTGTACCCCTGCGATACTACCTGTAGAATCCAGGGATCCACTTGCGAGTGAGCCCACTGCGCGTTGAAATTCTTGAGACGGGCCCCCACCATATCTGAGTCTGCTTGTAAAGCCCCAGCGTCATGCTGAAGACTTGGCAGAAGCAGGGGAGGGCTTCTGCTCCTGTGAAGCGGCTGCATGGTGCAGTCTTTTTCCACTTCCTCTGCCCCGGGGCAGAAAAGAATGGCCTTTTGCTCGCTTGTACTTATGGGAACGAAAGGACTGAGTTTGAAAAGACGGTGTCTTTTTCTGCTGATGTGGAGTGACCTGGGGTAAAAAGGTGGATTTTCCAGCCGTTGCCGTGGCCACCAGGTCCGATAGACCAGCCCCAAATAACTCCTCCCCTTTATACGGCAATACTTCCATGTGCCGTTTGGAATCCGCATCCCCTGACCACTGTCGCGTCCATAACGCTCTTCTGGCAGAGATGGACATAGCACTTACTCTTGATGCCAGGGTGCAAATTTCCCTCTGTGCATCACGCATATATAGTAATGCATCCTTTAAATGTTCTATAGTTAACAAAATATTGTCCCTATCCAGGGTATCAATATTCTCGGTCAGGGAATCCGACCATGCGACTCCAGCACTGCACATCCAGGCTGAGGCGATTGCTGGTCGCAGTATAACACCAGTATGTGTGTATATACTTTTTAGGATATTTTCCAGCCTTCTATCAGCTGGTTCTTTGAGGGTAGCCGTATCAGGAGACGGTAACGCTACTTGTTTTGATAAACGTGTGAGCGCCTTATCTACCCTAGGGGGTGTTTCCCAACGCGCCCTAACCTCTGGCGGGAAAGGATATAATGCTAATAATTTTTTAGAAATTAGCTGTTTTTTATCGGGGGAAACCCACGCTTTTTCACACACCTCATTTATTTCCTCTGACTCAGGAAAAAATATTGGTAGTTTTTTCTCACCCCACATAATACCCTTCTTTGTGGTACTTGTAGTGTCAGAAAGGTTCAATGCCTCTTTCATTGCCGTGATCATGTAACGTGTGGCCCTACTGGACATTACGTTTGTCTCGTCACCGTCGACACTAGACTCAGTATCTGTGTCAGGGTCTGTGTCGACCCACTGAGGTAACGGGCGTTTTAGCGCCCCTGACGGTGTTTGAGACGCCTGGACAGGCACTAATTGATTTGCCGGCTGTCTCATGTCGTCAACAGTTTTTTGCAAATTGCTGACATTATCACTTAATTGTTTAAATACAATCATCCAGTCAGGTGTCGACTCCCTAGGGGGTGACATCACCAACACAGGCAACTGCTCCGCCTCCACATCATTTTCCTCCTCATACATGTCGACACACGCGTACCGACACACAGCACACACACCGGGAATGCTCTGATAGAGGACAGGACCCCACTTAGCCCTTTGGAGAGACAGAGGGAGAGTCTGCCAGCACACACCCAGCGCTATATATATATACAGGGATAACCTTATATAAGTGTTACTCCCTTATAGCTGCTGTTAATATATTTATTTGCTGCCAAACGTGCCCCCCCTTCTCTTTTTTACCCTGATTCTGAAGCAGGACTGCAGGGGAGAGTCAGGGAGCCGTCCTTCCAGCGGAGCTGTGAGGGAAAATGGCGCTTGTGTGCTGAGGAGATAGGCTCCGCCCCTTCACGACGTCCTTATCTCCCGCTTTTTTGTGTAAAATGGCAGGGGATTAAAATACATCCATATAGCCCAGGAGCTATATGTGATGTATTCTGTTTTGCCACCTAAGGTATTCTGTTATATTGCGTCTCAGGGCGCTCCCCCCCCAGCGCCCTGCACCCTCAGTGACCGGAGTGTGAAGTGTGCTGAGAGCAATGGCGCACAGCTGCGGTGCTGTGCGCTACCTTAGTCTGAAGACAGGATGTCTTCTGCCGCCGATTTCACCGGACCTCTTCGTCTCTTCTGGCTCTGTAAGGGGGACGGCGGCGCGGCTCCGGTGACCAATCCAGGCTGAACCTGTGATCGTCCCTCTGGAGCTAGTGTCCAGTAGCCTAAGAAACCCGATCCACTCTGCACTCAGGTGAGTCCGTTTCTTCTCCCCTTAGTCCCACGATGCAGTGAGCCTGTTGCCAGCAGGACTCACTGAAAATAAAAAAAACCTAACTAAACTTTTATTCTAAGCAGCTCAGGAGAGCCACCTAGATTGCACCCTTCTCGGCCGGGCACAAAAATCTAACTGAGGCTTGGAGGAGGGTCATAGGGGGAGGAGCCAGTGCACACCACCTGATCCTTAAGCTTTTATTTTGTGCCCTGTCTCCTGCGGAGCCGCTAATCCCCATGGTCCTTACGGAGTCCCAGCATCCACTAGGACGTCAGAGAAATAAGATTTTACTCACCGGTAAATCTATTTCTCGTAGTCCGTAGTGGATGCTGGGAACTCCGAAAGGACCATGGGGAATAGCGGGCTCCGAAGGAGGCTGGGCACTCTAGAAAGATTTATGACTACCTGGTGTGCACTGGCTCCTCCCACTATGACCCTCCTCCAAGCCTCAGTTAGGACACTGTGCCCGGACGAGCTGACATAATAAGGAAGGATTTTGAATCCCGGGTAAGACTCTTACCAGCCACACCAATCACACCGTACAACTCGTGATACTATATCCAGTTTGACAGTATGAAAACAACTGAGCCTCTCAACAGATGGCTCAACAATAACCCTTTAGTTAGCAATAACTATTTACAAGTATTGCAGACAATCCGCACTTGGGATGGGCGCCCAGCATCCACTACGGACTACGAGAAATAGATTTACCGGTGAGTAAAATCTTATTTTCTCTGACGTCCTAGTGGATGCTGGGAACTCCGAAAGGACCATGGGGATTATACCAAAGCTCCCAAACGGGCGGGAGAGTGCGGATGACTCTGCAGCACCGAATGAGAGAACTCAAGGTCCTCCTCAGCCAGGGTATCAAATTTGTAGAATTTTGCAAACGTGTTTGCCCCTGACCAAGTAACAGCTCGGCAAAGTTGTAAAGCCGAGACCCCTCGGGCAGCCGCCCAAGATGAGCCCACCTTCCCTGTGGAATGGGCTTTCACTGATTTAGGATGCGGCAGTCCAGCCGCAGAATGCGCCTGCTGAATCGTGTCAGAGATCCAGCGAGCGATAGTCTGCTTAGAAGCAGGAGCACCCAACTTGTTGGGTGCATACAGGACAAATAGCTAGTCAATTTTCCTGACTCTAGCCGTCCTGGAAACATAATTTTTCAAGGCCCTGACTACGTCCAGTAACTTGGAATCCTCCAAGTCCCTAGTAGCCGCAGGCACCACAATAGGTTGGTTCAAATGAAAAGCTGATACCACCTTAGGGAGAAACTGGGGACGAGTCCTCAATTCTGCCCTATCCATATGGAAAATCAGATAAGGACTTGTCTTTTATATGACAAAGCCGCCAATTCTGATACACGCCTGGCCGAAACCAAGGCCAATAACATGACCACTTTCAACGTGAGATATTTTAGATCCACGGTTTTTAGTGGTTCAAACCAATGTGATTTTTAAGAAACTCAACACCACGTTGAGATCCCAAGGTGCCACTGGAGGCACCACCGGGGGCTGAATATGCAGCACTCCTTTTACAATGTCTGAACTTCAGGTACTGAAGCTAATTCTTTCTGGAAGAAAATCGACAGAGCCGAGATCTGTATCTTAATGGAGCCTAATTTTAGGCCCATAGACACTCCTGCTTGTAGGAAATGCAGAAATCGACCTAGTTGAAATTCCTCTGTTGGGGCCTTTTTTGGCCTCACACCAAGCAACATATTTCCGCCATATGCGGTGATAATGTTTTGCAGTTACATCTTTCCTGGGTTGAATCAGCGTAGGAAAGACTTCCTCCGGAATGCCCTTTTCCTTTAGGATCCGGCGTTCAACCGCCATGCCATCAAAACGTAGCCGCGGTAAGTCTTGGACCAGACAGGGCCCCTGCTGCAGCAGGTCCTGTCTGAGCGGCAGAGGCCATGAGTCCTCTGATATATTTTCTTGAAGTTCTGGGTACCAGGCTCTTCTTGGCCAATCCGGAACCACGAGTATCGTTCTTACTCCTCGCCTTCTTATTATTCTCAGTACCTTTGGTATGAGAGGCAGAGGGGGGAACACATAAACCGACTGGTACACCCACGGTGTTACCAGAGCGTCCACAGCTATCGCCTGAAGGTCCCTTGACCTGGCGCGATATCTTTTATAGCTGTTTGTTGAGGCGGGACGCCTTCATGTCCACCTGTGGCCTTTCCCAATGGTGTACAATCCTTTGGAAGACTTCTGGATGAAGTCCCCACACTCTCGGGTGGAAGTCGTGTCTGCTGAGAAGATCTGCTTCCCAGTTGTCCACTCCGGGAATGAACACTGTTGACAGTGCTAACACATGATTTTCCGCCCATCGGAGAATCCTTGTGGCTTCTGCCATCGCCATCCTGCTTCTTGTGCCGCCCTGTTGGTTTACATGGGCGACTGCCGTGATGTTGCCTGATTGGATCAGGGCCGGCTGGTTTTGAAGCAGAGGCCTTGCCTGACTCAGGGCATTGTAAATGGCCCTCTGTTCCAGAATATTTATGTAGGGAAGTCACCTGACTTGACCAAAGTCCCTGGAAGTTTCTTCCCTGTGTGACTGCCCCCCAGCCTCAAAGGCTGGCAACCATGGTCACTAGGACCTAGTCCTGTATGTCGAACCTGCGGCCCTCTTGAAGATGGGCACTCTGCAGCTACTACAGTAGAGATACCCTGGTCCTTGGAGACAGGGTTATCAGCCTAATGCATCTGAAGATGCGACCCGGACCACTTGTCTAACAGGTCCCCCTGAAAAATTCTTGCATGGAACCTGCCGAATGGGATTGCTTCGTAGGAAGCTACCATTTTTCCCAGGACTCGCGTGCAATGATGCACCGATACCTGTTTTGGCTTCAGGAGGTCTCTGACTAGAGATGACAGCTCCTTGGCTTTCTCCTCCTGGAGAAACACTTATTTCTGGTCTGTGTCCAGAACCATCCCCAGGAACAGTAGACGTGTCGTAGGAACCAGCTGTGACTCTGGACTGTTTAGAATCCAACCGTGCTGTTGTAGCACTTTCCAAAATAGTGCTACCCCGACTAGCAACTGCTCCTTGGACCTCGCCCTTATAAGGAGATTGTCCAAGTACGGGATAATTAAAACTCCCCTTTTTCGAAGGAGTATCATCATTCCGGCCATTACCTTGGTAACACCCTCGGTGCCATGTACAGTCCAAACGGCAGAGTCTGGACTTGGTAATGGTAATCCTGTACCACAAATCTGAGGTACTCCTGGCGATGATAGTAAATAGGGACATGCAGGTAAGCATCCTTGATGTCCCGGTATACCATGTAATCCCCCTCGTCCAGGTTTGCAATAACCGCCCTGAGCGATTCCATCTTGAACTTGAATTTTTTATGTATGTGTTCAAGGATTTTAAATATAAAAAAGGGTCACACCGAACCATGCGGGTTCGGTACCCCAAACCGTGTGGAATAGTAACCCCGTCCTTATTGAAGTAGGGGCACCTTAAGTATTACCTGCTGGGAATACAGCTTATTAATTGCCTCTAGCACAGCCTCCCTGCCTGAGGGAGTTGTCAGCAAGGCATATTTGAGGAAACGGCGGGGGGAAGACATCTCGAATTCCAGCTTGTACCCCTGAAATACTACTTGAATGAAACAGGGATCCACCTGTGAGCGAGCCCACTGATCGCTGAAATTTTTGAGACGGCCCCCCACCGTACCTGGCTACACCTGTGGAGCCCCCGCGTCATGCTGTGGACTCAGAGGAAGCGAGAGAAGAATTATGATTCTGGGAACAGGCTGACTGGTGCAGCTTTTTCCCTCTTCCCTTGTCTCTGTACAGAAAGGAAGCGCCTTTGACCCGCTAGCTTTTCTGAAGCCGAAAGGACTGTACCTGATAATACAGTGCTTTCTTAGTCTGTGAGGAAAACTGAGGTAAAAATATTTCTTCCCAGCTGTTGCTGCGGATACGAGGTCCCAGAGACCATCCCCAAATAATTCCTCACCCTTATAAGGCAGAATCTCTATGCGCCTTTTTTTTAAGGTCAGCATCACCTGTCCAGTGACAGGTCTCTAATACCCTCCTGACAGAATGGACATTACATTCATTTTGGATGCCAGCCGGCAAAATATCCCTCTGTGCATCCCTCATATATAAGACGACGTCTTTAATATGTTCTCATGTTAGCAAACTAGTATGTTTGACAGGGTCACCGACCACGCTGCAGCAGCACGCTCTGCAGGTTTCAGTCTAGTACCTGAGTGTGTAAATACAGACTTCAGGATAGCCTCCTGCTTTTTATCAACAGGTACCTTCAAAGTGGCCGTTCCTAAAACGGTAGTGCCACCTATTTTGACAACCGTGTGAGCGCCTTATCCACCCTAGGGGATATCTCCCAGCGTAACTTATCCTCTGGCGGGAAAAGGTACGCCATCAGTAACTTTTTAGAAATTACCAGTTTCTTATCATGGGGAACCCACGCTTTTCACACACTTCATTCATTCATCTGATGGGGGAACAAAACATTGCCTGCTTTTTCTCCCCAAACATAAAAACCCATTTTTAGAGGTTAATGTCAGAAATGTGTAACACATTTTTTTTTTTTTTGCCGGGATCAAGTCACGGATGTTCCTAGTGGATTGTGTATATGTCTCAACCTTGACGACACTGGTGTCAGACTCCGTGTCGACATCTGTGTCTGCCATCTGAATGAGCGGGCGTTTTTGAGCCCCTGATGGCCTTTGAGATGCCTGGGCAGGCACGGGCTGAGAAGCCGGCTGTCCCACAGCTGTTACGTCATCCACCCTTTTATGTAAGGAGTTGACACTGTCGGTTAATACCTTTTACCTAACCATCCACTCTGGTGTCGGCCCCACAGGGGGCGACATCACATTTATCGGCATCTGCTCCGTCACTATATAAGCCTCCTCCTCAAACATGTCGACACAGCTGTACCGACACACCGCACACACACAGGGAATGCTCTGACTGAGGACAGGACCCACAAAGCCCTTTGGGGAGACAGAGAGAGAGTATGCCAGCACACACTAGAGCGCTATATAATGTGGGGATTAACACTATAACTGAGTGAATTTTCCCCTATAGCTGCTTGTATATACAATATTGCGCCTAAATTTAGTGCCCCCCCTCTCTTTTTAACCCTTTGAGCCTGAAAACTACAGGGGAGAGCCTGGGGAGCTTTCTTCCAGCTGCACTGTGAAGAGAAAATGGCGCCAGTGTGTCTGAGGGAGATAGCTCCGCCTCTTTTCCGCGGCCTATTCTCCCGCTTTTTTCTGGATTCTGGCAGGGGTATTTACCACATATATAGCCTCTGGGGCTATATATTGTGGTATTTTTGCCAGCCAAGGTGTTTTTATTGCTGCTCAGGGCGCCCCCCCCAAGCGCCCTGCACCCTCAGTGACCGGAGTGTGAAGTGTGCCTGAGTAACAATGGCGCACAGCTGCAGTGCTGTGCGCTACCTTGGTGAAGACTGATGCCTTCTGCCGCCGTTTTTCCGGACCTCTTCTTGCTTCTGGCTCTGTAAGGGGGACGGCGGCGCGGCTCCGGGACCGAACACCAAGGACTGGGCCTGCGGTCGATCCCTCTGGAGCTAATGGTGTCCAGTAGCCTAAGAAGCCCAATCCGGCTGCAAGCAGGCGAGTTCGCTTCTTCTCCCCTTAGTCCCTCGCTGCAGTGAGCCTGTTGCCAGCAGGTCTCACTGAAAATAAAAAACCTAAATCTATACTTTCTTTCTAAGGGCTCAGGAGAGCCCCTAGTGTGCATCCAACCTCGGCCGGGCACAAGATCTAACTGAGGCTTGGAGGAGGGTCATAGTGGGAGGAGCCAGTGCACACCAGGTAGTCATAAATCTTTCTAGAGTGCCCAGCCTCCTTCGGAGCCCGCTATTCCCCATGGTCCTTTCGGAGTTCCCAGCATCCACTAGGACGTCAGAGAAAATAAGAATTTACTCACCGGTAATTCTATTTCTCGTAGTCCGTAGTGGATGCTGGGAACTCCGTAAGGACCATGGGGAATAGACGGGCTCCGCAGGAGATTGGGCACTCTAAAGAAAAGATTAGGTACTATCTGGTGTGCACTGGCTCCTCCCTCTATGCCCCTCCTCCAGACCTCAGTTAGGGAAACTGTGCCCGGAAGAGCTGACATTACAAGGAAAGGATTTTTGGAATCCAGGGTAAGACTCATACCAGCCACACCAATCACACTGTACAACTTGTGATAACCTTACCCAGTTAACAGTATGAACAACAACTGAGCCTCACTCAACGGATGGCTCAGAACAATAACCCTTATTTAAGCAATAACTATATACACGTATTGCAGAAAGTCCGCACTTGGGACGGGCGCCCAGCATCCACTACGGACTACGAGAAATAGAATTACTGGTGAGTAAATTCTTATTTTCTCTGACGTCCTAGTGGATGCTGGGAACTCCGTAAGGACCATGGGGATTATACCAAAGCTCCCAAACGGGCGGGAGAGTGCGGATGACTCTGCAGCACCGAATGAGCAAACACAAAGTCCTCCTCAGCCAGGGTATCAAACTTGTAGAACTTTGCAAAGGTGTTTGAACCCGACCAAGTAGCCGCTCGGCAAAGCTGTGAAGCCGAGACCCCTCGGGCAGCCGCCCAAGAAGAGCCCACCTTCCTTGTGGAATGGGCTTTTACTGATTTTGGATGCGGCAATCCAGCAGCAGAATGAGCCAGCTTAATCGTGCTACAGATCCAGCGAGCAATAGTTTGCTTTGAAGCAGGAGCACCCAGCTTGTTGGGTGCATGCAGGATAAACAGCGAGTCAGTCTTCCTGACTCCAGCCGTTCTGGAAACATATATTTTCAAAGCCCTGACTACGTCCAGCAACTTGGAGTCCTCCAAGTCCCGAGTAGCCGCAGGCACCACAATAGGTTGGTTCAAATGAAACGATGATACCACCTTTGGGAGAAATTGGGGACGAGTCCGCAATTCTGCCCTGTCCATATGGAAGATCAGATAGGGGCTTTTACATGACAAAGCCGCCAATTCTGACACACGCCTAGCCGATGCTAAGGCCAACAGCATGACCACTTTCCACGTGAGATACTTTAGTTCCACGGTCTTAAGTGGCTCAAACCAGTGGGATTTCAGGAAATCCAACACACGTTAAGATCCCAAGGTTCCACTGGTGGCACAAAAGGGGGCTGAATATGCAGCACTCCCTTAACAAACGTCTGAACCTCAGGCAGTGAAGCCAGTTCTTTTTGAAAGAAAATGGATAGGGCCGAAATCTGGACCCTTATGGACCCTAATTTTAGGCCCATAGACACTCCTGACTGTAGGAAGTGCAGGAATCGACCCAACTGGAATTCCTCTGTAGGAGCCGTCCTGGCCTCACACCAAGCAACATATTTTCGCCATATACGGTGATAATGCATTGCTGTCACGTCCTTCCTAGCCTTTATCAGCGTAGGAATAACTTCATCCGGAATGCCTTTTACCGCTAGGATCCGGCGTTCAACCGCCATGCCGTCAAACGCAGCCGCGGTAAGTCTTGGAACAGACAGGGCCCTTGTTGCAGCAGGTCCTGTCTGAGAGGCAGAGGCCATGGGTCCTCTGTGCGTATTTCTTGCAGTTCCAGGTACCAAGTCCTTCTTGGCCAATCCAGAACAACGAGTATTGTTCTCACTCCTCTTTTTCTTACAATTCTCAGCACCTTTGGTATGAGAGGAAGAGGAGGAAACACATATACCGACTGGAACACCCACGGTGTCACTAGCGCGTCCACAGCTATCGCCTGAGGGTCCCTTGACCTGGCGCAATATCTTTTTAGCTTTTTGTTGAGGTGGGGCGCCATCATGTCCACCTGTGGCAGTTTACCATCGATTTGCAATCTGTGTGAAGACTTCTTGATGAAGTCCCCACTCTCCCGGGTGGAGGTCGTGTCTGCTGAGGAAATCTGCTTCCCAGTTGTCCACTCCCGGAATGAACACTGCTGACAGTGCTTGCACGTGATTCTCCGCCCAACGAAGAATCTTTGTGGCTTCCGCCATTGCCACCCTGCTTCTTGTGCCGCCCTGGCGGTTTACATGGGCGACCGCCGTGATGTTGTTTGACTGAATCAGCACTGGTTGGTCTTGAAGCAGGGGCTCCGCTTGACACAGGGCGTTGTATATGGCCCTTAGTTCCAGTATATTTATGTGCAGACAAGTCTCCTGACTTGACCACAGCCCTTGGAAGTTTCTTCCCTGAGTGACTGCCCCCCATCTGCGGAGGCTTGCATCCGTGGTCACCAGGTCACCAGGATGCCCTCGAGAAGATGAGCACTCTGCAGCCACCACAGAAGAGACACCCTGGCCCTGGGGGACAGGGTGATTAACCGATGCATCTGAAGATGTGATCCGGACCATTTGTCCAGTAAGTCCCATTGGAAGGACCTCGTATGGAACCTGCCGAAGGAAATGGCCTCGTATGAGGCCACCCTCCTTCCCAGGACTCGAGTGCAGTGATGCACTGACCCGTTTTGGTTTTAATAGATTCCTGACCAGAGTCACGAGCTCCTGAGCTCTCTCTATCGGGAGATAACCCTTTTCTGGTCTGTGTCTAGGATCATGCCTAGGAGAAGCAGATCAGCTGTAAGAACCCACTGCGACTTTGGAATATATAGAATCCAGCCGTGTTGCCGTTACACTTCCAGAGAAAGTGATACGCTGTTCAGCAACTGCTCTCTTGATCTCGCTTTTATGAGGAGATCGTCCAAGTACGTGATAATAGTGACACCTTGCTTCCGCAGGAGCACCATCATTTCCGCCATTACCTTGGTGAACATTCTCAAGGCCGTGGAGAGACCAAACGGCAACCTCTGAAATTGGTAATGACAATCCCGTACCGTAATTCTGAGGTACGCCTGATGAGGTGGATAAATGGGGACCTGAAGGTATGCCTCCTTTATGTCCCGAGTCACCTTTCAGACTTGCAATAACCGCTCTTAGCGATTTCAACGTGAACGTGAACCTTTTCAGGTATATGTTCAGGGATTTTAAATTCAATATGGGTCCCATCGAACCGTCAGGTTACGGGACTACAACATGGTCGAATAATAACCCCCTCCTTGTTGAAGGAGGGGAACCTTGACCACCACCTGGTGAAGATACAATTTGTGAATTGCAGTTAACACTGTTTCCCTCTCGTGGGGGAAAGCCGGCAGGGCCGTCGGTGAGGGGGCATCTTCTCAAAATCCAGCTTGTATCCCTGAGACACAATATCTATTGCCCAGGGATCTAACAGGGAGTGAACCCACTTGTGGCTGAACTTACGAAGGCGTGCCCCCACCGGGCCCAGCTCCGCCTGTGGAGCCCCAGCGACATGCGGTAGATTTTTGTAGAGGCCGGGGATGACTTCTGTTCCTGGGAACTAGCTGTGTTGTGCAGCTTCTTTCCTCTGCCCCCGCCTCTGGCAAGAAAGGACGCACCTCGGACTTTCTTGTTTCTTTATTTGAAAGGCTGCATTTGATAATGTCGTGCTTTCCTAGGCTGTGCAGGAATATAAGGCAAATATCAGAATTACCAGCTATAGTTGTGGAGACCAGGTCCGAGAACCCTTCTCCACACAATCCTCAGCATTCCATATGCCTCTTAAGTCGGCATCATCTGTCCATTGCATATTCTACAGGACACGTCAAGCAGAAATCGACATAGCTTTGACTCTAGGACCCAGTATACTCATGTCTCTTTGGGCATGTTTTATATATATATATATATACATATCTCTTAAGACAGCATCTTTAATATATATAATAAGAATTTACTTACCGATAATTTTATTTCTCGTAGTCCGTAGTGGATGCTGGGAACTCCGTAAGGACCATGGGGAATAGCGGCTCCGCAGGAGACTGGGCACATCTAAAGAAAGCTTTAGGACTATCTGGTGTGCACTGGCTCCTCCCCCTATGACCCTCCTCCAAGCCTCAGTTAGGATACTGTGCCCGGACGAGCGTACACAATAAGGAAGGATTTTGAATCCCTTGTAAGACTCATACCAGCCACACCAATCACACCGTACAACTTGTGATATGAAACCCAGTTAACAGCATGATAACAGAGGAGCCTCTGAATAGATGGCTCACAACAAGAACCCGATTAGTTAACAATAACTATGTACAAGTATTGCAGACAATCCGCACTTGGGATGGGCGCCCAGCATCCACTACGGACTAGAGAAATAGAATTATCGGTAAGTAAATTCTTATTTTCTCTGACGTCCTAGTGGATGCTGGGAACTCCGTAAGGACCATGGGGATTATACCAAAGCTCCAAAACGGGCGGGAGAGTGCGGATGACTCTGCAGCACCGAATGAGAGAACTCCAGGTCCTCCTCAGCCAGGGTATCAAATTCGTAGAATTTTGCAAACGTGTTTGCCCCTGACCAAATAGCTGCTCGGCAAAGTTGTAAAGCCGAGACCCCTCGGGCAGCCGCCCAAGATGAGCCCACCGTCCTTGTGGAATGGGCTTTTATTGATTTAGGCTGCGGTAATCCTACCGCAGAATGCGCCAGCTGAATAGTGCTACAAATCCAGCGCGCAATAGACTGCTTAGAAGCAGGAGCACCCAGCTTGTTTTCCTGACTCCAGCCGTCCTGGAAAAATAAAATTTTCAGGGCCCTGACTACGTCCAGCAACTTGGAATCCTCCAAGTCCCCAGTAGCCGCAGGCACCACAATAGGTTGGTTCAAGTGAAAACCTGAGACCACCTTCGGGAGAAACTGAGGACGAGTCCTCAACTGTGCCCTATCCATATAGAAAATCAGATAAGGCCTTTTACATGACAAAACCGCCAATTCTGACACACGCCTGGCCAAGGCCAAGGCCAAGGCCAACAGCATGACCACTTTCCACGCGAGATACTTTAGCTCCATGGTTTTAAGTGGCTCAACCAATGCGACTTTAGGAAATCCAACACCACGTTGAGATCCAAAAAGTGCCACAGGAGGCACAAAAGGAGGCTGAATATGTAGTACTCCTTTTAACCAAAGTCTGAACTTCAGGCAGTGAAGCCAGTTCTTTCTGGAAGAAAATCGACAGAGCCGAAATCTGGACCTTGATGGACCCCAATTTGAGGCCCAAACGTCACCACTGCTTGCAGGAAGTGCAGGAATCGACATAGTTGAAATTCCTCCGTCGGGGCCTTCATGGCCTCCCACCAAGCAACAAATTTTCGCCAAACGCGGCGATAATGTCTTGCGGTGACATCCTTCCTGGCTATGATCAGGGTAGGGATGACTTCCTTCGGAATACCCTTTTCCTTTAGGATCCGGTGTTCTACCGCCATGCCGCCAAACGCAGCCGCGGTAAGTCTTGGAACAGACAGGGTCCCTGCTGCAGCAGGTCTTGTCTGAGCGGCAGAGGCCAAGGGTCCTCTGCCAGCATCTCTTGAAGTTCCGGGTACCAAGCTCTTCATGGCCAATCCGGAACCACGAGTATGGTTTTCACTGCTCGCCTTCTTATTATTCTCAGTACCTTGGGTATGAGATAGAGATGAGCGCCGGAAATTTTTCGGGTTTTGTGTTTTGGTTTTGGGTTCGGTTCCGCGGCCGTGTTTTGGGTTCGACCGCGTTTTGGCAAAACCTCACCGAATTTTTTTTGTCGGATTCGGGTGTGTTTTGGATTCGGGTGTTTTTTTTTAAAAAACACTAAAAAACAGCTTAAATCATAGAATTTGGGGGTCATTTTGATCCCAAAGTATTATTAACCTCAAAAACCATAATTTACACTCATTTTCAGTCTATTCTGAATACCTCACACCTCACAATATTATTTTTAGTCCTAAAATTTGCACCTAGGTCGCTGGATGACTAAGCTAAGCGACCCTAGTGGCCGACACAAACACCGGGCCCATCTAGGAGTGGCACTGCAGTGTCACGCAGGATGTCCCTTCCAAAAAACCCTCCCCAAACAGCACATGACGCAAAGTAAAAAAGAGGCGCAATGAGGTAGCTGTGTGAGTAAGATAAGCGACCCTAGTGGCCGACACAAACACCGGGCCCATCTAGGAGTGTCACTGCAGTGTCACGCAGGATGTCCCTTCCAAAAAACCCTCCCCAAACAGCACATGACGCAAAGAAAAAAAGAGGCGCAATGAGGTAGCTGTGTGAGTAAGATAAGCGACCCTAGTGGCCGACACAAACACCGGGCCCATCTAGGAGTGTCACTGCAGTGTCACGCAGGATGTCCCTTCCAAAAAACCCTCCCCAAACAGCACATGACGCAAAGAAAAAAAGAGGCGCAATGAGGTAGCTGTGTGAGTAAGATAAGCGACCCTAGTGGCCGACACAAACACCGGGCCCATCTAGGAGTGTCACTGCAGTGTCACGCAGGATGTCCCTTCCAAAAACCCTCCCCAAACAGCACATGACGCAAAGAAAAAAAGAGGCGCAATGAGGTAGCTGTGTGAGTAAGATAAGCGACCCTAGTGGCCGACACAAACACCGGGCCCATCTAGGAGTGTCACTGCAGTGTCACGCAGGATGTCCCTTCCAAAAAACCCTCCCCAAACAGCACATGACGCAAAGAAAAAAAGAGGCGCAATGAGGTAGCTGTGTGAGTAAGATAAGCGACCCTAGTGGCCGACACAAACACCGGGCCCATCTAGGAGTGGCACTGCAGTGTCACGCAGGATGTCCCTTCCAAAAAACCCTCCCCAAACAGCACATGACGCAAAGAAAAAAAGAGGCGCAATGAGGTAGCTGTGTGAGTAAGATAAGCGACCCTAGTGGCCGACACAAACACCGGGCCCATCTAAGAGTGGCACTGCAGTGTCACGCAGGATGTCCCTTCCAAAAAACCCTCCCCAAACAGCACATGACGCAAAGAAAAATTAAAGAAAAAAGAGGTGCAAGATGGAATTGTCCTTGGGCCCTCCCACCCACCCTTATGTTGTATAAACAGGACATGCACACTTTAACCAACCCATCATTTCAGTGACAGGGTCTGCCACACGACTGTGACTGAAATGACGGGTTGGTTTGGACCCCCACCAAAAAAGAAGCAATTAATCTCTCCTTGCACAAACTGGCTCTACAGAGGCAAGATGTCCACCTCATCATCATCCTCCAATATATCACCGTGTACATCCCCCTCCTCACAGATTATCAATTCGTCCCCACTGGAATCCACCATCTCAGCTCCCTGTGTACTTTGTGGAGGCAATTGCTGCTGGTCAATGTCTCCACGGAGGAATTGATTATAATTCATTTTAATGAACATCATCTTCTCCACATTTTCTGGATGTAACCTCGTACGCCGATTGCTGACAAGGTGAGCGGCGGCACTAAACACTCTTTCGGAGTACACACTTGTGGGAGGGCAACTTAGGTAGAATAAAGCCAGTTTGTGCAAGGGCCTCCAAATTGCCTCTTTTTCCTGCCAGTATAAGTACGGACTGTGTGACGTGCCTACTTGGATGCGGTCACTCATATAATCCTCCACCATTCTTTCAATGGTGAGAGAATCATATGCAGTGACAGTAGACGACATGTCCGTAATCGTTGTCAGGTCCTTCAGTCCGGACCAGATGTCAGCATCAGCAGTCGCTCCAGACTGCCCTGCATCACCGCCAGCGGGTGGGCTCGGAATTCTGAGCCTTTTCCTCGCACCCCCAGTTGCGGGAGAATGTGAAGGAGGAGATGTTGACAGGTCGCGTTCCGCTTGACTTGACAATTTTCTCACCAGCAGGTCTTTCAACCCCAGCAGACTTGTGTCTGCCGGAAAGAGAGATCCAAGGTAGGCTTTAAATCTAGGATCGAGCACGGTGGCCAAAATGTAGTGCTCTGATTTCAACAGATTGACCACCCGTGAATCCTTGTTAAGCGAATTAAGGGCTCCATCCACAAGTCCCACATGCCTAGCGGAATCGCTCCGTGTTAGCTCCTCCTTCAATGTCTCCAGCTTCTTCTGCAAAAGCCTGATGAGGGGAATGACCTGACTCAGGCTGGCAGTGTCTGAACTGACTTCACGTGTGGCAAGTTCAAAGGGCATCAGAACCTTGCACAACGTTGAAATCATTCTCCACTGCACTTGAGACAGGTGCATTCCACCTCCTATATCGTGCTCAATTGTATAGGCTTGAATGGCCTTTTGCTGCTCCTCCAACCTCTGAAGCATATAGAGGGTTGAATTCCACCTCGTTACCACTTCTTGCTTCAGATGATGGCAGGGCAGGTTCAGTAGTTTTTGGTGGTGCTCCAGTCTTCTGTACGTGGTGCCTGTACGCCGAAAGTGTCCCGCAATTCTTCTGGCCACCGACAGCATCTCTTGCACGCCCCTGTTGTTTTTTAAAAAATTCTGCACCACCAAATTCAAGGTATGTGCAAAACATGGGACGTGCTGGAATTTGCCCATATTTAATGCACACACAATATTGCTGGCGTTGTCCGATGCCACAAATCCACAGGAGAGTCCAATTGGGGTAAGCCATTCCGCGATGATCTTCCTCAGTTGCCGTAAGAGGTTTTCAGCTGTGTGCGTATTCTGGAAAGCGGTGATACAAAGCGTAGCCTGCCTAGGAAAGAGTTGGCGTTTGCGAGATGCTGCTACTGGTGCCGCCGCTGCTGTTCTTGCGGCGGGAGTCCATACATCTACCCAGTGGGCTGTCACAGTCATATAGTCCTGACCCTGCCCTGCTCCACTTGTCCACATGTCCGTGGTTAAGTGGACATTGGGTACAACTGCATTTTTTAGGACACTGGTGAGTCTTTTTCTGACGTCCGTGTACATTCTTGGTATCGCCTGCCTAGAGAAGTGGAACCTAGATGGTATTTGGTAACGGGGGCACACTGCCTCAATAAATTGTCTAGTTCCCTGTGAACTAACGGCGGATACCGGACGCACGTCTAACACCAACATAGTTGTCAAGGCCTCAGTTATCCGCTTTGCAGCAGGATGACTGCTGTGATATTTCATCTTCCTCGCAAAGGACTGTTGGACAGTCAATTGCTTACTGGAAGTAGTACAAGTGGGCTTACGACTTCCCCTCTGGGATGACCATCGACTCCCAGCAGCAACAACAGCAGCGCCAGCAGCAGTAGGCGTTACACGCAAGGATGCATCGGAGGAATCCCAGGCAGGAGAGGACTCGTCAGAATTGCCAGTGACATGGCCTGCAGGACTATTGGCATTCCTGGAGAAGGAGGAAATTGACACTGAGGGAGTTGGTGGGGTGGTTTGCGTGAGCTTGGTTACAAGAGGAAGGGATTTACTGGTCAGTGGACTGCTTCCGCTGTCGCCCAAAGTTTTTGAACTTGTCACTGACTTATTATGAATGCGCTGCAGGTGACGTATAAGGGAGGATGTTCCGAGGTGGTTAACGTCCTTACCCCTACTTATTACAGCTTGACAAAGGCAACACACGGCTTGACACCTGTTGTCCGCTTTTCTGTTGAAATACCTCCACACTGAAGAGCTGATTTTTTTGGTATTTTCACCAGGCATGTCAACGGCCATATTCCTCCCACGGACAACAGGTGTCTCCCCGGGTGCCTGACTTAAACAAACCACCTCACCATCAGAATCCTCCTGGTCAATTTCCTCCCCAGCGCCAGCAACACCCATATCCTCCTCATCCTGGTGTACTTCAACACTGACATCTTCAATCTGACTATCAGGAACTGGACTGCGGGTGCTCCTTCCAGCACTTGCAGGGGGCGTGCAAATGGTGGAAGGCGCATGCTCTTCACGTCCAGTGTTGGGAAGGTCAGGCATCGCAACCGACACAATTGGACTCTCCTTGTGGATTTGGGATTTCGAAGAACGCACAGTTCTTTGCGGTGCTTTTGCCAGCTTGAGTCTTTTCAGTTTTCTAGCGAGAGGCTGAGTGCTTCCATCCTCATGTGAAGCTGAACCACTAGCCATGAACATAGGCCAGGGCCTCAGCCGTTCCTTGCCACTCCGTGTGGTAAATGGCATATTGGCAAGTTTACGCTTCTCCTCCGACAATTTTATTTTAGGTTTTGGAGTCCTTTTTTTACTGATATTTGGTGTTTTGGATTTGACATGCTCTGTACTATGACATTGGGCATCGGCCTTGGCAGACGACGTTGCTGGCATTTCATCGTCTCGGCCATGACTAGTGGCAGCAGCTTCAGCACGAGGTGGAAGTGGATCTTGATCTTTCCCTAATTTTGGAACCTCAACATTTTTGTTCTCCATATTTAAATAGGCACAACTAAAAGGCACCTCAGGTAAACAATGGAGATGGATGGATACTAGTATACTTATGGATGGACTGCCGAGTGCCGACACAGAGGTAGCTACAGCCGTGGACTACCGTACTGTACTGTGTCTGCTGCTAATATAGACTGGATGATAATGAGATGTAGTATGTATAAAGAAGAAAGAAAAAAAAAAACCACGGGTAGGTGGTATACAATTATGGATGGACTGCCGAGTGCCGACACAGAGGTAGCTACAGCCGTGGACTACCGTACTGTACTGTGTCTGCTGCTAATATAGACTGGATGATAATGAGATGTAGTATGTATGTATAAAGAAGAAAAAAAAAAACCACGGGTAGGTGGTATACAATTATGGATGGACTGCCGAGTGCCGACACAGAGGTAGCTACAGCCGTGAACTACCGTACTGTGTCTGCTGCTAATATAGACTGGTTGATAATGAGATGTAGTATGTATAAAGAAGAAAGAAAGAAAAACCACGGGTAGGTGGTATACAATTATGGATGAACTGCCGAGTGCCGACACAGAGGTAGCTACAGCCGTGGACTACCGTACTGTACTGTGTCTGCTGCTAATATAGACTGGATGATAATGAGATGTAGTATGTATAAAGAAGAAAGAAAAAAAAAACCACGGGTAGGTGGTATACAATTATGGATGGACTGCCGAGTGCCGACACAGAGGTAGCTACAGCCGTGGACTACCGTACTGTACTGTGTCTGCTGCTAATATAGACTGGATGATAATGAGATGTAGTATGTATAAAGAAGAAAGAAAGAAAAAACCACGGGTAGGTGGTATACAATTATGGATGGACTGCCGAGTGCCGACACAGAGGTAGCTACAGCCGTGGACTACCGTACTGTACTGTGTCTGCTGCTAATATACACTGGTTGATAATGAGATGTAGTATGTATAAAGAAGAAAGAAAAAAAAAACACGGGTAGGTGGTATACAATTATGGATGGACTGCCGAGTGCCGACACAGAGGTAGCTACAGCCATGGACTACCGTACTGTACTGTGTCTGCTGCTAATATAGACTGGATGATAATGAGATGTAGTATGTATAAAGAAGAAAGAAAAAAAAACCACGGGTAGGTGGTATACAATTATGGATGGACTGCCGAGTGCCGACACAGAGGTAGCTACAGCCGTGGACTACCGTACTGTACTGTGTCTGCTGCTAATATAGACTGGTTGATAATGAGATGTAGTATGTATAAAGAAGAAAGAAAGAAAAAAACCACGGGTAGGTGGTATACAATTATGGATGGACTGCCGAGTGCCGACACAGAGGTAGCTACAGCCGTGGACTACCGTACTGTACTGTGTCTGCTGCTAATATAGACTGGATGATAATGAGATGTAGTATGTATAAAGAAGAAAGAAAAAAAAAACACGGGTAGGTGGTATACAATTATGGATGGACTGCCGAGTGCCGACACAGAGGTAGCTACAGCCGTGGACTACCGTACTGTACTGTGTCTGCTGCTAATATAGACTGGATGATAATGAGATGTAGTATGTATGTATAAAGAAGAAAGAAAAAAAAAACCACGGGTAGGTGGTATACAATTATGGATGGACTGCCGAGTGCCGACACAGAGGTAGCTACAGCCGTGAACTACCGTACTGTGTCTGCTGCTAATATAGACTGGTTGATAATGAGATGTAGTATGTATAAAGAAGAAAGAAGAAAAAAACCACGGGTAGGTGGTATACAATTATGGATGGACTGCCGAGTGCCGACACAGAGGTAGCTACAGCCGTGGACTACCGTACTGTACTGTGTCTGCTGCTAATATAGACTGGATGATAATGAGATGTAGTATGTATAAAGAAGAAAGAAAAAAAAAACCACGGGTAGGTGGTATACAATTATGGATGGACTGCCGAGTGCCGACACAGAGGTAGCTACAGCCGTGAACTACCGTACTGTGTCTGCTGCTAGTATAGACTGGATGATAAATAATGATATAAAAAATATATATATATCACTACTGCAGCCGGACAGGTATATATTATATAATGACGGACCTGCTGGACACTGTCTGTCAGCAGAATGAGTTTTTTAATTTTTATAGAATAAAAAAACACCACACAAGTCACACGACGAGTGTACTTTTTCAGGCAGACATTCAATCACAATATACTATACTGGTGGTCAGTGTGGTCAGGTCACTGGTCACAGTGGTCAGTGGTCAGTCACACTGGCAGTGGCACTCTGGCAGCAAAAGTGTGCACTGTTTAATATGTACTCCTGGCTCCTGCTATAACCTATAACTGCTCCCCAGTCTCCCCCACAATTAAGCTGTGTGAGCACAGTCAGATATTATACATAGATGATGCAGCACACTGGGCTGAGCACAGATATGGTATGTGAGTGTGACTGAGTCACTGTGTATCGTTTTTTTCAGGCAGAGAACAAGAACAGAACGGATTATTAAATAATAATAAATTATAAAACTGCACTGGTGGTCAGGTCACTGGTCATCAGTCACTAGTATAACTCCTCCTAAGCTCCAGTAAGTAAATGAAGTGTCTCACTCTCACTCTCCTATCTATTTTAATTTCTAAACGGAGAGGACGCCAGCCACGTCCTCTCCCTATCAATCTCAATGCACGTGTGAAAATGGCCGCGACGCGCGGCTCCTTATATAGAATCCGAGTCTCGCGATAGAATCCGAGCCTCGCGAGAATCCGACAGCGTGATGATGACGTTCGGGCGCGCTCGGGTTAACCGAGCAAGGCGGGAAGATCCGAGTCGCTCGGACCCGTGTAAAAAAACATGAAGTTCGGGCGGGTTCGTATTCAGAGAAACCGAACCCGCTCATCTCTAGTATGAGAGGTAGAGGAGGAGACACATAAACCGACTGGTACACCCACGGTGTCACTAGAGCGTCCCCAGCGATCGCCTGAGGGTCCCTTGACCTGGCGCAATATCTTTTCAACTTCTTGTTGAGGCGGGACGCCATCATGTCCACCCGTGGTCATTCCCAACGGTTTACCCGCATTTGGAAAACTTCTGGATGAAGTCCCCATTCTCCTGGGTGTAGGTCGCCCATCGGAGAATCCTTGTGGCTTCTGCCATCGCCATCCTGCTTCTTGTGCCGCCCTGTCTGTTTACATGGGCGACCGCCGTGATGTCGTCTGATTGGATCAGTACCGGCTGGTTCTGAAGCAGGGGCCTTGCTTGGCTTAGGGCATTGTAAATGGCCCTTAGCTGCAGAATATTTATGTGAAGCGAAATCTCCTTGGAAATTTCTTCCCTGTGTGACTGCACCCCAGCCCCGAAGGCTGGCATCCGTGGTCACCAGGACCCAGTCCTGTATTCCGAATCTGCGGCCCTCTAGTAGATGAGCCCTCTGCAGCCACCACAGCAGCGACACCCTGTTTCTTGCTGACAGGGTTATCCGCTGTTGTATCTGTAGATGGGACCCGGACCATTAGTCCCACAGGTCCCACTGGAACGTCCTTGCGTGGAGTCTTCCGAATGGAATTATGCTTCGTACGAAGCTACCATTTTTCCCAGGACTCGTGTGCATTGATGTACCGACACCTGTCCTGGTTTTAGGATGTCTCTGACTAGAGATGACAGCTCCTCGGCTTTTTCCACTGGAAGAAACACTCTTTTCTGGTCTGCGTTCAGAAACATTCCCAGGAACAGAAGACGTGTCGTCGGGACCAGCTGTGACTTTGGAATATTGAGAATCCAGTCGTGCTGTTGTAGCACTTCCCGAGAGAGTGCTACCCCCACTACCAACTGTTCTCTGGACCTCGCCTTTATCAGGAGATCGTCCAAGTACGGGATAATAAAAACTTCCTTCTTGCGAAGGAGTATCATCACTTCGGCCATTACCTAGGTAAAGACCTTCGGTGCCGTGGACAACTCCAACGGCCGCGTCTGGAACTGATAGTGACAGTCCTGTACCACATATCTGAGGTACTCCTGGTGAGGGGGATAAATGGGGACACGCAGGTACGCATCCTTGATGTCCAGGGAGACCCTGTAATCCCCCTCGTCCAGGCTCGTAATAACCGCCCTGAGCGATTCCATCTTGAACTTGAATCTTCTGATATAAAAGTTCAAGTATTTTAATTTCAAGATGGGTCTCACCGAACCGTTGCGGTACCACAACCACTGTGGAATAGTAACCCCTTCCTTGCTGAAGGAGGGGCACCTTGACAATCACTTGTTGTGATTATAGTGTTGAATATCCACCAACACCGTCTCCCTGGCAGAGGGAGGTGCCGGTAAGGCAGATTTTAGGAAACGGCGGGGGGAAGAACGTCTCGAACTCCAGCCTGTACCCCTGAGATACTACTTGAAGGACCCAGGGATCCATGTGAGAGAGCCCACTGTCCGCTGAAATATCTGAGACGGGCCCCCACCGTACCCGGGTCCGCCTGAGCAGCCCCAGCACCATGCTGTGGACTTACCGGACGCAGGGAGGACTTCTGTTCTTGGGAACTAGCTGTGTGTTGCAGCTTTTTCCTCTACCTTTGCCTCTCGGCAGAAAGGATGAGCCTCTAGCCCTCTTGCTTTTCTGGGGCCGAAAGGACTGTACTTGATGATACGGTGCTTTCTTTTGTTGTGGGGTAGCCTGTGGCAAAAAAAATCAATTTCCCAGCAGTAGCTGTGGAAACGAGGTCTGAAAAACTATCCCCAAACAGTTTTACCCCCTTATAGGGCAACTTCCATGTGCCGATTCGAGTCGGCATCGCCTGACCATTGCCAAGTCCATAACCCCCGTCTGGCGGCAATGGACCTAGCGCTTATTTTTGATGCCAGCCGGCAAATATCCCTCTGTGCATCACGCATGTATAAGACCACGTCTTTTATATGCTCTATTTTCAGCAAAATATTGTCCCTATCCATAGTTATTTTCCGACAGGGAAACTGACCACGCAGCGGGAGCACTGCACATCCATGCCGAAGCAACGGCTGGTCGCAATATAATGCCCTAGTGTGTGACCATATCTTATAGGGTAACCTCCTGCTTTCTATCAGCAGGTTCCTTCAGGGCGGCCGTACCCGGAGACGGTAGTGCCACCTTTTCTGATAAGCGTGTAAGCGCTGTATCTACCCTATGGGGTGTTTCCCCGCGTGACCTATCCTCTGGCGGGAAAGGGTACGCTGCCAATAACCGTTGTAGAAATTATCAATTTCTTACCGGGGGAAGACCACTCTTCCTCACACACCTCATTTAATTTCTCAGATGCAGGAAAAACTACTAATAGTTTTCTCTCACCAAACACAATACCCTTTTATGTGGTACCTGGGGTATAATCATAAATGTGTAATACATTTTTCATTGTCTCAATCCTGTAACGGGTGGACCTATTTGGAGGGTACACCAGTCTCATCGATGTCGACACTGGAGTCAGTATCCGTGTCGACATCTGTGTCTGTTATCTGAGGTAGCGGGCGATTTTAGAGCCCCCCATGACATTTGAGACGCTGGAACAGGCACAAGCTGAGTAGCCGGCTGTTCCGTGTCGTCGACCTTTTATGTAAGGAGTTGACACTTTCACGTAATCCTTCCATAAGTTCAACCACACCGGTGTCGACCCCGCAGGGGGTGACAACATATTTACAGGCATTCGCTCCGCCTCCACCTCATTATCCTCCACATACCTGTCGACACAGCCGTACCGACACACAGCACACACACAGGGAATGCTCTGATAGAGGACAGGACCCCACAAAGCCCTTTGGGGAGACAGAGGGAGAGTATGCCAGCACACACCAGGGCACTATATATCACAGGGATAGCACCTATAAAAAAGTGTTTTCCCTTATAGCTGCATATATATTGTATACTGCGCCTAAATTGTGCCCCCCCCCTCTCTTTTTAACCCTTTCTGTAGTGTATTAACTGCAGGGGAGAGCCAGGGAGCTTCCCTCCAACGGAGCTGTGAGGGAAAAATGGCGCCAGTGTGCTGAAGGAGATAGCTCCGCCCCTTTTTCGCGGACTTTTCTCCCGCATTTTTATGGATTCTGGCAGGGGTTAATTTACATCCATATAGCCCTGGGGGTTATATGTGATGTATTTTTGCCAGCCAAGGTGTTAATATTGCTGCTCAGGGCGCCCTCCCCCAGCGCCCTGCACCCATCAGTGACCGCAGTGTGAGGTGTGCATGAGGAGCAATGGCGCACAGCTGCAGTGCTGTGCGCTACCTTGATGAAGACTGATGTCTTCTGCCGCCGATTTTCCGGACCTCTTCTTGCTTCTGGCTCTGTAAGGGGGCCGGCGGCGCGGCTCTGGGACCGGACTCCGAGGCTGGGCCTGTGTTCGATCCCTCTGGAGCTAATGGTGTCCAGTAGCCTAAGAAGCCCAAGCTGGCTGCAAGCAGGCAGGTTCGCTTCTTCTCCCCTTAGTCCCTCGATGCAGTGAGCCTGTTGCCAGCAGGTCTCACTGAAAATAAAAAACCTAAAACTAACTTTTATCTAAGAAGCTCAGGAGAGCCCCCTAGATTGCACCCTGCTCAGTCGGGCACAAAAATCTAACTGAGGCTTGGAGGAGGGTCATAGGGGGAGGAGCCAGTGCACACCAGATAGTCCTAAAGCTTTCTTTAGATGTGCCCAGTCTCCTGCGGAGCCGCTATTCCCCATGGTCCTTACGGAGTTCCCAGCATCCACTTAGGACGTCAGAGAAAATAATAATAATAATATGCTTAACTTGTTGTCATATTTGGAGCCAGACGCATTTAATACTTATGGACCCTTGCCCCAAGAGAAGTTGATCAAAGGTGTCCAGATATAAGCTGACACAAGTCTATGACAGCCCTTATCCTTAAGGACGTCAGAGAAATATATATATCTCTATATATACATATATATATCTATATGCATACTAGGGTCTCAATCTCTGCTGATAAGGTACCTGTCCACGCTGCCACAGCGCTATAAACCCATGCCGACACAATCGCCGGTCTGAGTAGTGTACTAGAATGTGCACGCTATCTGCAGGATCCCTGAGAACAGCTAGTGCTACCGTCTGGGCAAACGTGACACCCTAGGGGAAGATTCCCATCACATCCTGGCCCTAGTAGGGAAAGGATACTGCCTGAGAATTCCTTGTGGGAAGCTGCAGTTTCTTGTCTGGAGATTCCCGCCCTTTTTCCTGAGCGGAGGGAAAGGAGGGAAATTTACCTCACCTTTCTTCCCCTTAAACATGTGTACCCTTGTGTCAGGGACATGAGTCATCAGTGATATGCAAATCATCTTTTATTACAATAATCATATATTGAATACCTTTCAGCCATTTTGGCTGTAACTTTGCATTATCGTAGTCGACACTGGAGTCAAACTCTGTGTCGATATCAGTGTGTATTATTTTGGATAGTGATCATTGTGAGACTCTGAAGGTCTCTGCGACATAGGGACAGACATGGGTAGATTTCCTGTCTGTTCTCTAATCTTTTGTGCAATAAATTCACCTCAGCATTTACACATATCCAAATAGGTGTCGGCGTTGTCGACGGAGACACCCTCTCACACACATATTTTCTCTATCTCCTCCTTAGGGGAGCCTTTTACCTCAGACATGTCGACACACGCGTACCGACACACCACCCACACAAGGGATGCTCTATTTGAAGACAGTTCCCCCACAAGGCCCTTTGGAGAGACAGAGAGAGAGTATGCCAGCACACACCCCAGCGCTATATAACCCAGGGATTACACTACAACTCAGTGTTTACCCAGTAGCTGCTGTATATACAAATTCTGCGCCTAAATTTATGTGCCCCCCCTCTTTTCACCCTTTGTGTATCTGGATACTGCAGGGGAGAGCCTGGGGAGCTTCTTTCCAGCGGAGCTGTGAATAGAAAATGGCGCTGGTGTGCTGAGGAAGAAGGCCCCGCCCCCTCAGCGGCGGGCTTCTGTCCCGCTTTCTGTGAAAAAATGGCATTTTTTTTTTACATATATACAGTGCCAGACTGTATATATGTATTTTTATTGCCAAAAGGTACTTCAATTGCTGCACAGGGCGCCCCCCCCCCTCCCCAGCGCCCTGCACCCTACAGTGACCGGAGTGTGTAAGTGTGCTGGGAGCAATGGCGCACAGCTGCGGTGCTGTGCGCTACCTTAAATGAAGACAGGAGTCTTCTGCCGCCGATTTCGTCGTCTTCAAGCTTCTGTTCTTCTGGTTCTGCGAGGGGGACGGCGGCGCGGCTCCGGGAACGGACGATCGAGGACAGGTGCCTGTGTTCGAACCCTCTGGAGCTAATGGTGTCCAGTAGCCTAAGAAGCTCAAGCTAGCGGCAAGCAGGTAGGTTTGCTTCTCTCCCCTTAGTCCCACGTAGCAGTGAGTCTGTTGCCAGCAGAAGCTCACTGAAAATAAAAAACCTAATAAATACTTTCTTTACTAGTAAGCTCAGGAGAGCCCACTAGGAGCACCCAGCTCTGGCCGGGCACAGATTCTAACTGAGGTCTGGAGGAGGGGCATAGAGGGAGGAGCCAGTGCACACCAGATAGTACCTAATCTTTTCTTTAGAGTGCCCAGTCTCCTGCGGAGCCCGTCTATTCCCCATGGTCCTTACGGAGTTCCCAGCATCCACTAGGACGTCAGAGAAACACCAAACCTGACAATGTAACACTACAGTCATTAAGTATAAATATACATTGCACCAAGGGAACCAATAGACCTTTAGAAATGTCTGTAAAGAAAGTCAGTTAATACCTAAGCATACTTCTAAATGTATCCCAAATAGTCACAGTAATATTGTTTAATTGTGTACGATACAGTGGTGCACTTAAGGAAATAGCTATTTATTTCCTCTAAAGCAAGGTGAAGTCACGGTCTCTAAAATGTACACTTTGCACTGACACTGAATCCTGACCGTAACAGCGTGGACACTGCAACATCCAGGCACTTGAACGGTGCAAACCCGGGTTTGTTAGTAGTTGATTTCCCTGTCGTTAATGTGGCATTAGGTGGTGATCACTGAATTCCTGTTGCTGCAATATTAGGTAATTAGGCTCCTTTCCAATGGAACTAACGCAGCTCCCTGCTGCAGTTTATTAACAGTCCTTTGCAGTACTTAGGGGGTAATTCCAAGTTGATCGCAGCAGGATTTTTGATAGCAATTGGGCAAAACCATGGCCCTCATTCCGAGTTGTTCGCTCGCTAGCCGCTTTTCGCAGCAGTGCACACGCTAAGCCGCCGCCCTCTGGGAGTGAATCTTAGCTTAGCAGAATTGCGAACGAAGTATTCGCAATATTGCGAAAAGATTTTTCTTTGCAGTTTCTGAGTAGCTCGAGACTTACTCTTCCAGTGCGATCAGTCCAGTGCTTGTCGTTCCTGGTTTGACGTCACAAACACACCCAGCGTTCGCCCAGACACTCCCCCGTTTCTTCAGCCACTCCTGCGTTTTTCCCAGAAACGGCAGCGTTTTTTCACACACTCCCATAAAACGGCCAGTTTCCGCCCAGAAACACCCACTTCCTGTCAATCACACTCCGATCACCAGAACGAAGAAAAAACCTCGTAATGCCGTGAGTAAAATACCAAACTTCTTAGCAAATTTACTTGGCGCAGTCGCAGTGCGAACATTGCGCATGCGCAATTAGCGGAAAATCGCTGCGATGCGAAGAAAATTACAGAGCGAACAACTCGGAATGAGGGCCCATGTGCACTGCAGGGGAGGCAGATATAACATGTGCAGAAAGAGTTAGATTTGGGTGGGTTATTTTATTTCTGTGCAGGGTAAATACTGGCTGCTTTATTTTTACACTGCAAATTAGATTGCAGATTGAACACACCCCACCCAAATTTAACTCTCTCTGCACATGTTATATCTGCCTCCCCTGCAGTGCACATGGTTTTGTCCAATTGCTAACAAAAATCCTGCTGCGATCAACTTGGAATTACCCCCTTAAAGTGGTCCTAGAGAGGTGGTGGAACTCACCTCCCCTCCCCACGGCGCCCATGTAATAAAGATATTGCGGTGCGCACCACAAAAAGGGTTGTGGTCTCAAAAAGAAAGGGGTGTGGTCACACAATAGTAATAATGCCCACAGTGATAGCACCCCATAATACACATAAGGGGTAATTCTGAGTTGATCGCAGCAGGAATTTTGTTAGCAGTTGGGCAAAACCATGTGCACTGCAGGGGAGGCAGATATAACATGTGCAGAGAGAGTTAGATTTGGGTGGGTTATTTTGTTTCTGTGCAGGGTAAATACTGGCTGCTTTATTTTTACACTGCAATTTAGATTGCAGATTGAACACACCACACCAAATCTAACTCTCTCTGCACATGTTATATCTTCCTCCCCTGCAGTGCACATGGTTTTGCCCAACTGCTAACAAAAATCCTGCTGCGATCAACTCGGAATTACCCCCATAATGCCCACAGCAGTAGCACCCCTTATACAATGCCCACACTAGTAGTGCTCGTTATGCAATGTCCACTGTACTGGTAGTACCCACAGTGGTAGTGCCCCTTATATAGAACCCATAGTAGTGGTGCCCTTTATACAATGCCCGCAATACTAGTGCCCCTTATGTCCCCAGGAGTGATGCCCCTTATGAAGTGCCCCCTTTACAATGCCCTCATTAGTAGTGCCCGCAGTAGTAAGGCCCTTAATGATAATGCCCCTGTGTAGTATTGCCCCCAGTAGTAATGTTGCCTGTAGTAATGCCCCCAGTCATTTAGACCCCTGTAGTTTAGCCCCAGTAGTTAAACCCCTACTGGTAATGCCTCTGCAGTTATGACCCCAGTAGTTTACCCTCCCATTTAGTTTAACCTCCCAGTGGTAATGTCCCCAGTAGTTTAGCCCTCCTGTAGTTTGCCCCATGTAGTTTAGCCTCCCAGTGGTAATGCCCCAAGTAGTTTAGCCCCAGTAGTTTGCCCCTTGTAGTTTAGCCACCAGTAGTAATGCTTCCTGTAGTTTGCCCCCTTGTAGTTTAGCCCTTGTAGTTATGCCCCCAGTAGTTTAGCCCCTGTAGTTATGCCCCCTTGTAGTTTAGCCCCCAGTAGTAATGCCTCAAAGTAGCAATGCCCCCAGTAGTTTAGCCCCTGTAGTTATGCCTCCAGTAGTTTAGCCCCCCAGTAGTAATGCCCCTAAGTAATAATTCCCCCAGTAGTAATTCCCCTGTAGTTATGCCCTCCTGTAGTTTGCCCCCTTGTAGTTTGCCCTCAGTAGCTTGCCCCCTTGTAGTTTGCCCCAGTAATAATGCCCCCAGTAGTTTGCCCCCAGTATATGCCCCCCAGTAGATGCCCCTCAGTAGTAATGCCCCCAGTAGTTTGCCCCCAGTAGTTTGCCCCTCACTAGTAATGCCCCCCAGTAAATTGCCCCCAGTAGATGCGCCACTACAGAAAGGAAAAAAAAAATCTGAATACTCACCAAGCCCCGCTCGTCCGGCCGCTGCAGTCCACTGGGCGTCCGCTCCTCGGCACTATGGGAGAGACGTCATGACGTCTCTCCCATAGCGCACAGTGACAGCGCCGGAAGCCGGAGCTCAGTACTGAGCTCCTGCCTCCAGCTGCCGCTGTGGAGAGAGAGCCGGGCGCCCGCTGGTAACACAATCTCAGGGGGGGAGGGGGGCGGCACAGTTAGGCATGTATCTGGCACTGAGTGGGGCATGTAACTGGCACTGAGTGGGGCATGTAACTGGCACAGTGGGGCATGTATCTGGCACTGAGTGGGGCATGTAACTGGCACAGTGGGGCATGTATCTGGCACTGTGGGGCATGTAACTGGCACAGTGGGCATGTATCTGGCACTGTGGGGCATGTAACTGGCACTGTGGGGCATGTATCTGGCACTGAGTGGGGCATGTAACTGGCACAGTGGGGCATGTATCTGGCACTGTGGGGCATGTATCTGGCACTGTAGGGCATGTAACTGGCACTGTGGGGCAATGTAACGGGCACTGTGGGGCATGTATCTGGCACTATGGGGCATGTAACTGGCACTGTGGGGCAATGTAACTGGCACTGTGGGGCATGTATCTGGCACTGTGGGGCATGTAACTGGCACTGTGGGGCAATGTATCTGGCACTGTGGGGCAATGTATCCGGCACTGTGGGGCAATGTATCCGGCACTGTGGGGCATGTATCCGGCACTGTGGGGCATGTATCCGGCACTGTGGGGCAATGTAACTGGCACAGTGGGGCATGTATCTGGCACTGTGGGGCATGTATCTGGCACTGTAGGGCATGTAACTGGCACTGTGGGGCAATGTAACGGGCACTGTGGGGCATGTATCTGGCACTGTGGGGCATGTAACTGGCACTGTGGGGCAATGTAAATGGCACTGTGGGGCATGTATCTGGGCATGTATCCGGCACTGTGGGGCAATGTAACTGGCACTGTGGGGCATTTTCCCTTCTGGTGTGTGACCACGCCCATTTTTCGGCGCGCGCACATGCTTCTTTTGGTGTGTTTTTTTTGGGGGGATGAAGGGGGGGGGGGGGGGGGGGGCGGCGCAATTTTCCATCTTGCCCGGGCTCCGAAAACCCTAGCTACGCCTCTGTCTGTCACTACAGTCGTAGCTGTCAATTAACAGGGAGGGGCAGCTTCAGGGGCATTTCTGTACTATCTCACTGGCACAGATCCCTGCCAAACTCTCTGTAGCTGACTCCTGGCATCAGCTCCCTCACAGGACTGGTAAGTACCTGCAGTCTTTTCCTGAGGTAGCGCTCAGTGAACACAGCTCTACTCTTGCTTGACTTCTCCCGGAGGAGACTCTCTGACAGGACCAATCACCCTCAGGCTAGATCACTCCGCCCTTCTCCTCAGAGACATATTACACACACTGCTCTGTTCTGTGTTACTCCGCCCCTCAATCTCCCCTCTGTGAGGGATACCTGTGTATCTGTATGAACTTTAGTGTCCCAACAGAGTTTGTTAATAAATGTTTATATATACACAATGATGCCCCATACATACAGTATATCACTAGAGGTGGTTAAACTAATGGGGTATCACAGTAGGTGCTTAGGGGTCTATTTACTAAGCCATGGATGGAGATAAAGTGAACGGAGATAAAGTACCAGCCAATCAGCTCCTAACTGCCATGTTACAGGCTGTGTTTGAAAACTTACAGTTAGCAGCTGAGTGGTTGGTACTTTATCTCCCTCCGAGACTTAGTAAATAGACCCTCTAATCTTTATTTTATGTATGTAATTCGGAGTTCACTATTGATTACACTCAGCGGTAATAACCTACTCTCTCTATAACCCCACAGTCACGCAGAAAGGCCGCAGGAATTGAGGCGCTGGCGCCATGTTTTGTGCGCACAGGATCGCAGTTGTGGGCTGAGACATGCCCTGAAAACGGTCGCGACACTCTCCATTACCTCCCCCAGACATTACCTGTTACTGCTGGTGACATCGCTAAGGTACCATGGCATGTGCACAGTGGGACTGCGGTACATGTGCAGTCGGGCGATAATGACACAAATCCGTACATTTCGGCATTGTGCACATCTCTGAATTCTACTTCCAATAAACAATGCTCAAGTACATGACTGTGAAGGTTTGGCCACCACAAACATACATTGGGTGGTATTCAAATCTTTTCACCCCCTTCCACACCCGTTCTGTTTCTGCTGATGGGCATGGTATAATCATTTCAGTCCGCTACCCGTGCGGTAGCAAGGGCACCCAACCCATTACGCAGATAAACCTGATTACTATGGGCGCAATATGTTCTTTAACGGGGATCACTTTAGAAAGGAGATTGGGCGGAATAAATCATTTGAATACCGCATATTGTCTCTATTATATTACTATGACGTGTTTATAGTCCAATCTACAGGTTCCACTAACCAGAAAATGTATTGTCCAAGTTACTTAGGTCACAGGAAGCAGTCATTCAACTATTACCTAGTACACATCAACCCAGGACTTGTGGCTATCTATGTGCTACCATGTGCCAAGTGGCCATTGGAGCCGAAAAGGAAGGAGGGGGGGGGGGGGGGGGTGAGAGGAGCAGGCACTAATTACCCAGGCCCTGGCTTGCTGGAAGAGTCCGGCAGGGGGTCTGTGCAGGCACAAGACCTGTTCTGCGCATGTGCCGAGCGGGTATTGCAGCGTTGCTCGCCACCTCGTCAGTCATGCTGCGGTGTATAGGGGGCAGAGCGGGGGGGGGGGGGGGGGGCACCACCCTGCACCGTTCTTCAAAACAGGGCATGTCACCCCAATTTTGAAGGTGTGATGGCTTCAGGGTCTGCTTCGGCGGGCGCAGACATACAGGACCCGGTGGGAGCTGATGCCTATAACCATATTACAACGCACCTGATGGTCGGGATGGTGATCCGAGGCTGTCTCCTCACAGCACTAGGGTCTCGCAAATGTAAACACGAGGCGTCTGTCTCCTACAGGCTCCTCCTGCTGCATTCGAATTTTAATTGCAATCCTTCCAAACATGAATTAGGCCCTATGTGTGACTAGGAGCAGCCGGGCTGCGCAGGCAGAGGTCGACCTTAAATCGATGCGTTTTCAATTAAATGGACAGCTTTGCTCTGTGCTGGGCGGGCCCCAGCATATGAGGAGATGGACATAGATCTTGCTGCGAGAAAAAAGATCAGCGTCCATCTCTGAATGACCCCCATAGGGCCTTATTCACTTTTAGTTGCAGTTTTGCTAATATAGCAAAACTGCAACTGCTGTCAGCCGCATGCTGTGGGCCGCCCAGCACAGAGCAAGGCCACCTGGCATGCTAATGGCGGGCAGCGATGCAATCGCAATCACGGACGTGTGGCTCAGGAGGCTTCTGGCTCAGGAGGCACTGGCTAGTACCAGATCCAGATTTACACACACAATATATGATCCTTTTTACTTGAGGATTTTAATAAATTGATGCACTTACAAACAGATGTTGTTATAACAGCATGTCACATTTGTCCCGTAAGGCATAACAGCTCCGCAACCAGCAGAAAACCTCTAGATATCTCTGGAGGTTTTCTGCTGGGTGCGGAGCTGTTATGCCTTATGGGACAAATGTGACATGCTGTTATAACAACATCTGTTTGTAAGTGCATCAATTTATTAAAATCCTCAAGTAAAAAGGATCATTGCACTATCTTTTCTGTATTTTATGTGTCCAACCTCAAACACCTTGTGCGGAGGTGGTCATATTATATCTTTCAGATTATACATAAGGACGGTGAAACAATCAAATCAATATTTCATCTTAAGTTCTTCTCTTTGGAAACATTGGGGGTGAATATTGTTTATAAGTAGTGTTCACGCTAGGCTGTTTTAGCAGGGCGCCGCGCCCTGCCAGATTTTTTAAGGGCAAAACCTGCCCTGCCCTTTCTGCAGCGCCATGCTAAAACAGCCGCCCTCTTCCTGCCCTCCCAGCGTGTAAAGATGCCGTGCGCATGCGCGCAGCATCCATTCATGCTGAGAGAGAGCTTGGGGGAAGCCCAGCACCTCCGTAGGTGCTGGGCACGCCCCCAATGGTGATGCCGCCCACGCCCACTTTTTCACGTCTGTGGGCTGAACCGCCCACTTTTATTACGCGTAGTGACCCCGCCCCCTATTTTGTGTGGCCACGCCCCCTGTTCATGCGGGCATTATACGCAGGTGCAGCAGTATATACATGTAGGCATTATACACAGGTGCAGCCGTATATACATCTGGGCATTATACAAAGGTGCAGCAGGATATTCATGTAGGCATTATACACAGGTGCAGCCGTATATATATGTGAGCATTATACACAGGTGCAACCGTATATACATGTGGGCATTATACACAGGTGCAGCAGTATATACATATGGACATTATACACAGGTGCAGCAGTATAAACTCCGGGAAAATTGGTGAGTTTTCATCAGAGATGTGTGGAATTGCCTCACCTGCCATAGATTCTCTACTTCAGAGTTTTGACTATAAAAATGATTAGAATAATACACAGAAGATATTTATAATGTATTACTTGTATTTTTCATATACTTTGTATAGTCAAAACTCTGGCATATACTGGAGTATGAGAGGAAAGGCTCTGCCTCACCCCACCGGACGTCACTGATCGCAATTCAATTGCGATCGCTGATTAATGAAAGCCCCGTCTCTGCAGCCTGGCTGCGAAGGCAGTCATGCTGCCGCCATTTCCCGCGTTGCATCGGCCTCATGTAAAGTTGCGCATCTGCCCCAAAAATGGCACCACCTCGCTCCTGTTTCAGCTACCTCACCCCCGCAATGCCGTCCTGCGAATGCCTCTCCTTTTAAAACAAGGCAGAGGTGTTCACATCAATGCGATGCGATCGCATTGGCCGGTGCGCATTGGTTTGAAAGTCTGCCCAATGGGATCGCATCAGCGATGCTTGCTAAATAGGGCACATGGTGTGTGTGTGGGGGGGGGGGGGGGGGGAGGCTGCAGTCAGGATCCCAACAGTTCCGACAGAATCCGTTGGGATTTTATATCCAACCCAATATCAGTATATTTGGAATGAGCGGTCCTTTCTGTATCAGGTCTAGCACAGTACTGAAGACTCCTTCAATTATTCTACCTTTTTCTACCCATTATAACCTAACGCAGGAGTTTTGAAAAGAATACTGATGCTGATGTGATGGGCGACCTCAGCCAGGCTGACATTCCTCCCTCAGCCTATGGCGATAACCATTGTATAATGCAGCAAAATGACACACCCACATTATATACAATAGTGTGATATATGCCTTATGATGTGTGAGATATTGCAGGGTCATGGTGTGCTTCTGCGGTGACTTAGGACATGATTCAGAGTGGTACACTGCTCATGCACAGCGGTGATTACTCACAGATTCTCAAGTGTGGAAATATGCAAATGCCAGCTTAGACATTCCTCTTCTGCGATGGACTCAGCAAACCCTGCGACGCCCACTCTTCTTATCCGAGCATTGATAAAATGCACTGGTGGTTCCGACCTCTCCACCATCGGCGCACCATCAGTCACAATGACTCTCCAGCAGCCCCTGCCTGGCGCAGTCTCTCTTGTAACTTTCTCATATGGCTACTGTGGTGAGATCGCAGCTGTACGCTGAAACATGCCCATGACACTGGCTCGCCCACAACACACCCATAAAATGCCCATGTTACTCACATAACACGCCCACAACACTTGATGACCAAAGCATACATCCCCCTCACTATGCCAATGGTCTGCATGCTGACCAACAGGGACTATTCCCGCTCGTGGGTACCCAAAACACCCATCGAGTGGGAACACAACTTGTGGCGAGCCCGCAAGGAGCTTTGCTGCACTCGCTCCCCCCCCCCCCTGCCGGACGTCTAAATGCCGTTATCCCGCCATCAGTATTGTGACCGTCGGTCTCCTGACCGCAGGACACACATACCCAACCCGATGATACATGTAGCGGGAGAGACTAACGCCAAATAGTATGGCAAATGGAAAATCCAGGGGGGAGACAACAATTCACCGTAGGGGAATATGGACTCAGACACCTGGCCCAGGCCTGTGGGGCACCACTGCAGCCAGACTAACCTTCCAGGTCGCACCTAGGGCCCGCCACCTAGCTTCTTATATCAGGACAAAAAGCACATTAAAAATTGAGAATTTGATTAACTTTTTCAATGTGTAAATGGGCTAAGGTCCCATTTCAGGATATTTGGGTGGCTGGTCAGACATTGCTAGTAGATTTGCACTTAAAGGTAAAATTCTATTGTGCTTGTGCCTGTGGGGTATAGTTATTCAGGACAAAGCTTACAATCTGTATAAATAACATGAAGCACAACAGTAGGTTCCTTTTCAAGGAATGAGATGAGCCAGGAAACCACAAACCCTGTAAAAGAAACACACAAAGAGAAGGTATTTAGCTGCACACAAGAAAAGGCTATAGGCACTTCTTCCATTCTTAGGCTTTGGTCAAGTCTGGGGAAGGAGTTTTCAACCTACAGACATTGGGGGTTATTCAGATCCCGCAGTTAATGCTACGGGATGCGCAAAGTACTGGTTATCGGTGCTTTGAACATGCGGAGGCCCCCGTTATACAATTGTGCGAATGAGTCTTACGATGAATGTAGCAGGATGACAGCAGACTGTCAGTGACTGAGTCTGTTGCCTTCTGGGGGTGGCGACAGCCTCCGTTTGTGAAACTGGAGGCATGTGGCCGCTGTTTAGCGGGAGGGAAGAGGCCAGGGATCTCCGTCAGCACATAGGTTTACATCCCATACCTGACGTCACAAGACATTAATGGGTTAGAAATGGCAGATTCTAACCATAATTGCTGTGAGAGGAACCACAAATTATCTGCTGAAGACATTAGGTACGCAGGAAGGGATGTTATTTTCCACGCATTTAACAGTTATTACCTCTGGAGACTATTACATGTCCAGGCTAATCCCTAGCCCCGTGTGAATATGGACACTAGAGCCTGCTCGCTACCTTAGCTTACCTGTTTAGCTATGGCGGATCTCTATTACTCTGTATCTCTCATACCTGCCTGTATAAGTGTAGAACTAGGAAACAATGGAGATTAATCCGCAATACTAAAATGATCCACAGCCTGCGCCACCCGTCCGTCTGATCGCAGCACACTATCAATAAATAATGATTCACATTTCAGATTTAATTAAACCCTACAACGCTGCATAAAGCCCTATCGCAGTTTCCAGCTATGTCCTGAAGACTTTCAGCTTTTACAGACTGAGATTTTACACACATTGGGAGGAATCCATTTTGTCATCTCTATAATTATTTGCGAGAATGCAACCTATTATTTCTCTTAGTGCTCGAGCACACTGATGCATGAGACGCAAGGGCCACAAAATGGCTCCCTTGGCAACAAGTACCATATAAGAGGTACTTGTTACTTTCCAATGCAAAATGTATCCTACTTTGCTTATTTAGTAAAATACAGCGCTAAAATGCACAATTTGTACTTCACAGTTCAGAAAGAGGTTGGTGCAGAATTTCTGATTGATTGTAAGTGTCAAAGGTGTGTAGCCCAAGGGGGAAATGTATCAAATCTTTGAGAGAGATAAAATTAAGTTGCCTATAGCAACCAGCTTGTCATTTCATAGACTGTACAAGATAAATGGCAGCAACTGCAACGTCTCCATTTTCTCTCTCTCCAAGGCTTCATACAGTTCCCCCAATATTTAAAACATCTTCCCTTAAATATGTTCAGCTAAATAGTTAGTGGTGGAACTCCATTTTATCTCTGTACTTATCAATGGCAAAACCTTGGTTTGTACGGTCATTTTCACCAAGGCTTTTTAGTGTATAGTATATCATACCAGAAAGAGTCACTCTTGGACACGACACAGACCGGCTCTGCTCCATTCCCACAATACAGTTGCATCCACAAATTAGTTTTCAACTCAATCTCATACTGGCTTTGATGTTAGAAATAAAACCAGATGGAAACAATTTATATGAAGTAGTGTTTTTAATAACATTTAAAGGGCATCTACAAAAAAACACATTCAAATTAGTCTGCTTGGAATATCCAATTAAATATGAACATGAGCCATTATGCATTATTTAACGATCATGTCCTTATTTGGGTCCGGTATGTAATACCACCGGGGCAGATGTATTAACCTGGAGAAGGCATAAGGAAGTGATAAACCAGTGATATGTGTAAGGTGATAAAGGCACCAGCCAATCAGATCCTAACGGTTCATTTACATATTGGAGCTGATTGGCTGGTGCCTTTATCACCTTGCACATATCACTGGTTTATCACTTCCTTATACCTTCTCCAGGTTAATACATCTGCCCCAGTGTCCATTGGGATGCCGATGGTAAGTGAGGGGCGGCAAGAGCTAACCCTCTCCCAATCTCCACCCCCCGGGGCCTAACCCTAACAGTAACCCAGATACTTAGTGTCGGCTGTTGGTGTTCCAGCGCTGGTCTCCAAGGGGTGTCGGGATGCCGGCGTCGGTCACATGATCACCGACACCCTGTCCATCAGGATGCTAAATGCATCCCCCTTATTTCTGTAGTTTTCATTCAGTGCATATTGTTAGATCTACATTTTTTATTTTGACCTTTGAACATATTATATTCAATTCCGGTCGGAGTTCCCGACAGGTCGAAAAAACTGCACTTTTCACCATTTTCAGGGAGAATCTCAATTCGCCCTATTCAATATAAGTGCTGTTTTTTCGACTTGCCGGAAATTCCGACACTGTCGAAAGACAGGTGAAGTGGTGAATGCAGTTTTTTGGCCCATGCAAATTCGACTTTAAAAAAAGTCGGATTGGCATGGGTGAAAACAGGACAAAAGTCGGTGAAAACGCCCGCAAATTGAATAATGAACTGTCGGATCCTCTCCGTCGGAATTGAATATACCCCTTAAATGTGCCATGACACCACGGTTGTTTTAGATGGCATTCTGTTGTCCAAGTTGATGTGACTGTATTGTTATGTGCAATTATTGTGTTTTAGGCGTTCATGCCTTTTGCAACCACTACGGGATAATAATGTCTTATTCAGGCTGTCAGAGCAGAGAGCTGGGGACTGGGCCAGAATCCTCTACAGTTCTTCTTTTGTACGGGCTGTAGGAATCCTGTCCGGGAGAAAGCAAAGAGCGTAAACAGCACTATAAATAAAATGCTCTGTACAGAGCCAAAACATATCTGAGGACACGGTGACAGCTCGGCTTCAGGAACGTGATTTTACAGAAACAAGTATGTGACCTGGGTACAGGAAGAGTTGGTGTGGAGAGCAGAAATCCTCATTTAATTCAGATTCCACAGCAAAAGTCCCATCAATCCAGAAATGCAAACTGAGTAATAAATAACAGGGCTGCTTATTCGCAAGTATATATATAACTGCAGGTGTTATATAGTATGCTGTTGCTGGTCCAAGCATCTGATAACTCTTGGGCCTGTTACTAATTGCATTTAAAGACCTGACCAAGACAACCCCAACAGGTTATTGCAATGATTTTGTGGCACCACACAAAGCAGGTGTAAGGTGTGCGGCCAGCCTAAAATTCCTTTACCGCGTCCGGGTTGACAATAACTGGACATATGCTATTCAGCTGAATGTAAATTATTGATCAGTTATTAGTTTCTAAAAATATGTCAATGTCCTAATTTATCAGATCCGGTGTTTTTCCGGCAGACGGGATGCCGGCCGTCAGTATACCGCCAGCGGCGTCCCATCTGCCAGAATCCTGGCAGCGATTCCCTCACGGGCTAACTGCGCTCGTTACACTAGGTGCCCGTTGGCTCACCACAGGTTCTATTCCCACTCGGTTGGTGACGTGGACCCACCAACTGAGTGGGAATACCGGGCAGGTGTTGGGATTCCGTACGTCTGTAAAATACAGGCTGTCGGGATTACGGCGTCTGTCTCCTGAACGTTGAGGTCCCGACAGCTGCCATTTTAACTTAATCCCAATTTATCACATCTGAATTTGCTTTACACACAATGGTTTCTAACAAATGTGGTTAAGCAGACAAGGGGTCAAACTATTTTGATGAAGGAAACAACATACTTCAGGGGCACACACTCTGTTAAATAATTAGAGTAAGGATACTGTAACTATACACTCATATTCTCAGTTATCAAAGAAGAGCACTAAACCCTTTATTATTGCCCATTTAAAAGAAATGGACAATTTATTTATATGGGTCACTACAAGTTCAGTGTATAATCATTAAGGGAACCATAATCTATTAACCACTCCACTGGCTAATATTTATGTATGAGAGGTAGGGGGGCACTGAGGGAGGGGCGGCTGCAACATGGAACTCATAGATCTATGATCACAAATGATCAGTGTGACTAGCCCATGGCTGTTACTGCCTTGAACGTTATGAGCCTAGGTTGGGCTCGCGGAGGATTGTCTTCCCGCAGCTGTTCGCTGTGGCTGGGGAGGGAGCAGTGGGGCCAGCGTTGTCACCTGAGCCCGGTGGCTGACGGAAGATCAGAACGGTTGCATCAGATGCGACTGTATCAGGGAGAACCCAGCTTGCTGTGGTAGCATCCAGGCAAGTGGTTAAAGCAATATTTTCCATAGTCCATATTTGAGAAGACCTCTGTATAAATTTGAAATCGGAATAAAAGACTATAACATGTGTCAGTGATATATACAGAATCTCTAAATAGCCTATGGGAATGATGTGCCTCTCCTAGGAATCTAACAATCATGTTTCATATGCATATGTGCTTGAAGAAAAAAAAAAAGTTTGTGGCGCAAATGCCGCTGCTAAGAGATGTTTAAGGTGTAGATTTACTAGCCTTCCTGCAAAACATCAGATTACTTTAAAAAAAAAGACCAGTCTTTATTTTTCCCTCTGATATTTTGGGCTTTTTTTTCTGAATCTATCTTTTGGTGTGCATTTTATTTACCATTATATTTATTCAATAAGCATGGTGACCTTGTCATATATAAATCTTGTTTGTGGAACGTTCTGTGTGTCCCATGTAAAGGTGGGTACACACTATTAGATATATCTGCAGATCAATTGATCTGCAGATATATCTATGTACGGATCGGGCAGTGTGCTGTGCATACACACAGCCCGATCCGTTGGGGGACTGACGTCATGAACTGGGCGGACGGGCGCGAGCGCCCGCCCAGTTCACCTGTCAATCACCGCCGGCCGCCGCAGCATGTGTACGGGCGGTCGGACGACCGCCCCGTACACACACAGCGACGGGCCAATATATCATTAGATATATTGGCTGTCGGCTGTGCGGCCGACGCGATACGTCTGTGAACGACGGAGTTCACAGACGTATCGCCCGTACACACTGGCCGACGGTCCCGCGATGTATCGGCCGTTCAAGAGAACAGCCAATACATCGACCAGTGTGTACGGGCCTTTAGATAGTTTTTATTACGCTGTGGTCATACAGAGGATTATTTGCTTTGCAGTATCTTAAATTAGATTGTCATCACAGTCTATACAAGTTAGCCACTCTCTTTAGACTTCCTAAGAGTGTCAGCTCATGAACTAAAATCAGTGGTGACAATTGCTTTTTGTGTATGTGTGTGAATGTAACAGTGTGCACGAGCTATATATTTGGGAGATTTTAGAAAGACTAAGGGTGAGATTCAAATGATATATCACGCCCAATTTCCTTTCTAAAATGATCTCCGTTATCGCGCATATTGCGCCCATAGTAATCAGGTTTACTGTGTAAAGGGTTGGGTGCCTCGCTACTCCGGGGGTAGCGAGCTGAAATAATGATACAACGTCCCTGAGGGCAGAAACAGAATAGGTGTGAAAAGGGGTGAAAAGAATTGAATCCCGCCCCATGTGTTTTGATTAACCCTTTTACATAATGTACGCCCAAGTGGGCCTTGTCCTAATAGCCATTTTTAGTAATGATAAGTGTTAAAAAGTAATGTTTTCATTTCGACATAGTTCAGTTTAGTGGCTCTCTAAAGAAATAAGCTCTCATTGCTTTGCAAAGTCCATGTGGAATTTACCTGCTATGAACTCCACTGATACTCCCCGATGAAAGCAAAGTCACGCTCTCCTGGCTAGTTTCTGACAAGACTGTTGTCTGTCGTCCCTCTGAAATTGTTGCAGCCAGCCCAGGCAATGATGGTGATTACTAGTGTCACATGATGTGCGTAAACCTGCTTATGAGGATCTAGTGGTCCCACTTACTGTACATGTACATAAACACTTGTCTGGATCATACACATATACTGTGTGAAACGTACTGAACATACAGTACATGTAAACACACACATACATATATATATATATATATATATATATATATATACACATACCTCCCAACATGACCCTTTCCAAGAGGGACACAATGCTCTGCTTCTGGACTTCCCTGTTAATTTGTGATTGCCGGCACCTATTTTGAATAGGTTAATGAATAAGAAAGGTGTTTCACCACAGGTGATGGCAATCATAAATTAAAAGGGAAGCCCAGGAACAGAGCATTCTGTCCCTCTTGGAGAGGGTCATGTTGGGAGGTATGGCATCATACGGAGTTGCACCTGTTTGGAAATAAATCCGGATCTTCAGCTTCACCTGAATTCAGAGTTGCACCTATTTCTGAGGTCAGACAGCCCCTATCCATTTGCTTGTGAAGACAGCCGTGCATTTGCCCAAGCCTGAGATGGATCTCCATACCTCCCAACATGACCCTCTCCAGGAGGGACAGAATGCTCTGCTACTAGACTTTTCTCTTAATGTATGATTGCTGACACCTGTTTTGAACGGGTTAATGGGTAAGGAAGGTGTATCATAACTGGTGATGGCAATCATACATTAAGAGGGAAGTCCAGAAGCAGAGCATTCTGTCCCTCCTGGAGAGGGTCATGTTGGGAGGTATGTATATATATATATATATCTCCTTATATCTCCTATATAATAGCCCTGTGATTCTGTGCCAGGGTCTGTAACGCTGGGCGTGGCTAGGAGCTCTCATTGGGTTAGTGGCAGGTCTATCACACCCAGTCCACAGCTGATTGGGCGAGAAACGCCCTCCCACAGAGGTTACATCCAATGGGAGGCTCTGCCCTTTGCCTGCTGTTTTTTCACAGAGCAGGATTAGCAATGGGACTGATGGAGCTGCAGCTCCAGCCCCACGTCCCAAAATAGACCCACTGTATCTGCACCATCATACCCTCCAACAATTTACACATAAACATTGATGCAAATTCGAAAAGGGGGCGTGGCCACGGGTACAGCCCCGTGGCCACGCCCCTTTTCCTATACTTTCAATGGAAGCTTGGAGAGTCAAAAAACGGTACAGACCATAAAAAAAAGGGACTGTACCTGCCAAAAAGGTACAGCTGGAGGGTATGTCACTGCATCTGCAGCAAGTCTCTGTGCTGTACATAGGGGAAAAAACAATCCTTTTACTGCAGCGTCCTATGGGGGTCATTCCAAGTTGATCGCTAGCTGCATTTGTTCGCTGTGCAGCGATCAGGCAAAAACTCGGCACTTCTGCGCATGCAGCGCAATGCGCACGTGCGGCATACTGTTACAACGAACAATGTACTTTTACACAGGGTCTAGCAATGCTTTTCAGTCGCAGTGCTGGCCGCAGAGTGATTGACAGGAAGAGGGAGTTTCTGGGTGTCAACTGACCGTTTTCAGGGAGTGTTCGGAAAAACGCAGGCGTGGCTGGCCGAACGCAGGGCGTGTTCGTGACGTCAAATCAGGAACTGAATGGTCTGAAGTGATCGCAAGCACCGAGTAGATCTGAAGCTACTCTGAAACTGCACCAAATTTTTTTGTACCCACTCTCCGATCCCTTCGTTCGCACTTCTGCTAAGCTAAAATACACTCCCAGTGGGTGGTGGCATTGCGTTTGCACGGCTGCTAAAAACTGCTTGCAAGCGATCAACTCGGAATGACCACCAATGTCTTGCTGCCAGTCCACCTGCCCCCTCCGGCATCCACAATCCCAACTCCCTAGCCGCGCCGCAGGTGGAACAAAAGCTGCTGCGGCCACCGGCATAGATGTGTATGAAAGTGGCGCAGCGGAAGGCTTTCATAGGCTTCCCTGCGCCGCATACTCTCTGAGGCCCGGGGCCTCCTCTGCGTGTGAGCGCACATAATGACCCCTGTAGTAGAGACACTTACACATGTAACGCCCCCTGTACCAGAGACGCTTACACATGTAATGTCCCCTGAACCAGTGATGCTTACACAAGTAACACCCCCTGTAGCAGTGACGCTTACACAAGTAATGCCCCCTGTAGCAGTGACGCTTACACACGTAACGCCCCCTGTACCAGTGACGCTTACACATGTCACGCCCCCTGTACCAGTGACGCTTACACACGTAACGCCCCCTGTACCAGTGACGCTTACACACGTAACGCCCCCTCTACCAGTACCGCTTACACACGTAACGCCCCCTGTACCAGTGACGCTTACACACGTAACGCCCCCGGTACCAGTGTCCCTTACACACGTAACGCCCCCTGTACCAGTGACGCTTACACACATTATGCAGCAGTCACACATACACACACACACAACAGACACATATATATACAAACAAACACACACACACATACTGTACATACATTACACACATACACAGTCACACATATATACAGTATACACAGACACTGTATATACACACACACACTTACTCGCTTTCCAGACACTTATCTAATGAAGTCTGGCCGGCCGAAGCTGTAGCAGATCATCCTCCTGCTGCAGCATGGTCCTGTGTAGCTCCGCCCCTTACGCCCATCTAGCTCCACTCACTTTGCCTCCCTCCCGCCTACTGAATGTCCTACAGGGGAGGGGAGGGGGGAGAGGAGGTTTTGTGCTGTCGGCGCCGAGGGGGAGAAAAGGTTTTGTGCTTCCGGCGCTGCTGCATGTGTGACAGCAGCCGGCAGCAGCAGGGATAGCAGCAGAAGCTCAGCACAGGGATGCAGAGCAGGGAGAACGCCTCTCCTTCCTGGCGCCGCCCTGCACTGCATCCCGTTGCTGAGCGGCTAGCGCCGGCCCTGTGTGAAGTGTCAACTGACACTGACACTGCACAGCACTCTCACCTTTTACATTGATTCAGCCAGTCAGTCAGTTCTGCCAGCCAGTCACTATTGTTATCACCAGTGTCCCAACGCACCGCATTATAGGGAAGTAGACGCACTACATAAACTACAGCTCCCAGCACCGAAGCATTCCGGCCCTTAGGGCTGCTGGGAGCTGTAGTTTATTGCGTACATCTTCTTCCCTGTAATGCGGCGCATTGGGACACCGGCACGAACAATAGTGACTGCCTGCTGTGCGAGTCTCTGGGAGAGCCACTGCCAAAGGGAGGACAGCAGCTTAGCTGCTGACAGGAGGAGAAGCAGGATAAGCATTACCCGCCCCTCCCCCACTCCCAGTACCTCCGGGCCCCATCCGCGGCACCCCCACACACACCCTCCAGCACCCGCGATAGCTCCAGACCCCCTCCCCCACCCGCAGCGACCCCGCACCGTACCTCCCGCCGCACCACCGCAACTGCTCCTCCCCCACCTGCAGCGACTCCGGACCACCACCCACTGCACCCACGCACCCTCCCCCACCTGTGGCACCACCGTAACTGCCCCTCCCGTGGCACCCCAGGATCCCATCCGCCTCTTCCCCGTACCCCCTACTCCCCCAACCAAAGCACCTACTAGGTGATTCACCAGTCCCTGCGTGCGCCGTTTACGCCGTTGCAAGGGGCTTCCACCCCTTAACCATTGCACGCCCTTTGTCCGTGCAATATTTAACCACTCACACAATTATGATTGGATGTAATACTCCATATAATAAAAATATTGCACGCCACAAGGGTGTGCAAGGGTTAAGGGGGCGTAGCCCCTTACGACTGTGTGAAGAGCGCCCGTAGGGCGCGATGAATCAACTAGTATATATATATTTATTCATTGTGTTAGGAATACATACACGGCCCAGAAATAATTTAGGCACAGCCTATTTCCTGTGTCCCTGGGAACCGCCGGGACAGCTGGCTGAGTCCTGTGGTTACAGGGGAATATTATACCTTTCTCATTTATTTCTCAACCTGTCACTTTCCATATGGGTGTAATCTTAAACAAACATGGAATATGATGTGTTGAAAACAGAAGTTCACTGTTCTCCCCCCGGTTCCTGTCACTGCTGAGTCTCTCATCTACATCTCATTTGAATATAAATCTCAATTGTGTAAGGAGCTGCTAGCAAAGTCTATGAAGGAAGGATTCCCGGGAAAATATACCAAAGATAACTTGTGGGAGTTTCCTTTCACACCACAGACAAAGGGAATATTCACAGCGACAGCAGTTACTATTAATGGCTAGCTTAACACATGCTTTTTATTCCTTAAATTGTTATGCTCCTCCCACATCTGTTGGGTAGTTATTAGGGATGGCAGCATACGATGCCATGGATGACCATCGATGGTTTCACCAACTGATGGTCATCCCTTTTTTTATAATTGACTGGCTCATGGGCCAATCAGAACCTGGGAGCAGGGCTTCAAGGTTGTCAGGGGTGGTGCTATACTCCGTGTCCTGGCACCTTGTGGAAAAAAAATAATAATTTTTGGTTATGCTGTGCCATCGATGTAGGGAAACCATCTGGTTCTCCTTATCGATGGCAAAAGAATTCTACATCAGCCATGAATCATCGATGGTCAATGACCATCCCTAGTTAATCCACGTGCACACTACCCTTACTAAATACTCACAGTTATCACTTCCACAGTTAGATTCACCAATTAGGCCACCAAAATTGTTATTCGGCTAAACCCTAAACTATGTAATTGTTGCACCATTTCACACTTTCTGGACATTGCTTGGATCCTAAAATATATTGTGCGTTTGTACAGCACTCCTTTTTTTCATAGCCCACCCCACATACAATACACGAACCATGGTCTGAAAAGAATACATTTACTGTACATTTGCACCAATGCTTCAGAGCGATTACAATTCTCGCAGTAGCAGCGTCAGGTACAGGACACATCATTACTCCCAAACAGGAGAACACAGATCTCGTATGTGAAAGGGGGTTCCTATTTCACCTCGCTGTCAGTGTCCGGCGACCGGTCCGGTGCAGCCGCCTGCGACCGCTCAGCCTTGGCTTCTTCCTGCGCGTAGGATGCGTCCAGCGCTTTGGCACGCTCCACTTGCTCTCGTAGCCTGTGCAGGAGGCAGTGGGATGTCTTCGTCAGACTATGCTGCGTAGGGAGGGGAGGCGAGAAGCGCAGTCAGTGATCAGTACATAATAAACTAAACACCAGCTACAATCTTTATATAACTGAAATCTCTTCTACCGACGGCTCTAACCAAATGAGTCACTGTATTTCCACTTATATCACAGCTTGGCTATATATAGTTGCAAAGACAGAGATTCAATGGGATCTGGAAATACGACGAAATCTGGAAATGTGATAGAGGCTCAAATCTTTGTGCAACCGGTGACAAAAAAAAAAATACAAAAAATACAAAAAAAAAAAAAAGCTTTGCACCTGCTGTCTATTGTGTTATGCAAATGCGCAATGAACAACAGCCGCTATCAGCCATCTAATTAAGAGATGCGAGCCAATTATCAATCAAGCTAATAGCTGGGATACAGCAGGTGTTAAGTGGGGGCTGCAGCCTGGTCGCTGCAGAGTAGAAAACAATTATATGTAAAAGGCGACGCAGCAGTGTTACTCTACCAGCAGATGGACACGCACATGTATGGCTGGGGCATTTATATATTTCACACACTGACCATCCTTTTCCTGGAACTATAAAAAGTGCAGCAATGTCTTCATGGATTCCTGATATTTGATTGTCCCTGCTATTAATAATCATGCATTTGTCCCTATGGCTTCACCCATGCAAACCAGTGAAATATAGAGCATTGAGAAATAAGTGCTAACCAACAGTACAAGGTCTGTACGAGATAGGAGTAAAGGTTGAAAACCTAAACATGAGTAGGCACAGCGCCACCTGCTGGGGGTATCCTAAGCACCGGCCTTGAAAGGAAACGCACTTCTTTTCCTCAACCACTTGTAATGCCCAATGCTCTGTGATTCATTCCTATTAATCAAAGGCAAACAGCAGCAGCACCAGTGGTAGTAATTATACGTGCAAGTGTTTATTCACCCACACTGGCGGCCACGTTACAGTCATACAACCAGGCTTATTCCTGCTCATGAATAAAGGGAGGCACGCAGCAGCGCTGTACTAGATAATCACACAAGGCCTTTCCTTCCACAGGACTGCTCAAGATAATATATTGCACATTGTAAAACAGAAATCCAATATTAACTGCACATCACTTGGGGGATGGGGGTGGTACAGTAAGCCCCAAGCCTTTCTATAGCTGTGTTATATTGTCTAAGTGCAGTTAGACTATTTAGTTTCATTGCAGACTGGAATAAATGCAGCAATCCACAGACATTGCGGACCTGTTTGGCAGATACTGAAAGCTGCCTCTGCTGCCCAGTCACCACATCACCCGCAGTGCTAGAAGCGAAGTCTCAATACACTGAGCACCCAGGAATCGATGACCCGGTTGTCAGGTGGTCGAGGTCAAAACTGGTGTGTATCTTCAGCAATACCCCTTTCACACCAAACAAACGGGTCCAACCTGGGTTACTGAACACTGCGGCAGATGTATTAACCTGGAGAAGGCATAAGGAAGTGATAAACCAGTGATAAATGCAAGCTGATATATGCACCAGCCAATCAGCTCCAATATGTAAATTAACAAGAGCTGATTGGCTGCTGCGTTTATCACCTTTGATTTATCACTGGTTTATCACTTCCTTATGCCTTCTCCAGGTTAATACATCTGCCCCACTGTTTCATGCCGTGTGACATCAGCATGATCCCAGTTCACACCACAGACTAGACCCAGATGACTGCCGGGTCTTCCCTCTGCTGGCACTTGGAGATAATGTGATCCGGCTCTCTGTATGCTTTTAGCATGACCCATGTCACACTGTTCACACCGCAGTCTACACTGGTCGTGGCGGGTTCGAGCTTGGTAGATACCAGGTTCCAATTCCCGGTTAACACAATCAGGGTAGACCCTTTCACACCAAACCTGGAGCCGGGTTGCCCCGGCAATAACCCCGGGTTATAAGTTTGGTACGAAAGGGTTTTAGAAGTGGAGATGTTGCCCGTAGCAACCAATCATATTCTACCTATCATTTATCTAGCGAGATAATAGCTAGAATCTGATTGGTTGATATGGGCAACATCTCCACTTCTAAAAACCTGCACTCTAGTGTCCTGAATTGTTGAAAAGTGAGTATAATGATACCGAGTATGACACGTGAGGGTGAGAGACCGGGCGGAATTATAACTAACACTGCAGAGTGGATTACATGTCCCCTGTGTGAGATCATTAATTGGTTGCCTGAGGTTTTTCCAAATGATTTTTTTATAGTGTGCGGTTCCCATTCTTGCATCATTAACAATCAATTTTCATTCCATCTTATTTAAAGTACTGTCTAAACCCTTTGTTTACAGAATTATTATTGCGGGAATTAATAAGGAGATAATACTCACGCAGCACGCCCTCTCCGTACGACATACAAATGACTAATTCTTTAATACATAGTTGTGATCAGATTTATTGTTTGGATCTAATATCCCTTTTCCTTTAGTTGATTTTAAAGACCAGCAACAGTAATGGTTGCAATTAGTCTATTGGCATGGCTCAGAGAAAGAGGCAGTTCATACAACAGCTGCGTCTTCAGACGTCTGAAGACCTAGGGTCTGACCTTGGTCTCAACACTCCCAGAAAACGCACCCGTTTTCGGGAACTCTGGTCAGCTCCACCCCCCCCAAACATCAGCAGCCAATCAGGCTGTGTACTGGGGCACTGCATGTGAGAACGCAGAACCTGTTCAGCACATGCGCAAAAACGAGTCCTGCGCACCTTCTGCTAGATCGTTAATGGAAATGTTGAACAAAAGTGATCCAAGTACAGACCCTTGTGGCACACCACTTAGTACTTCAGTCCAATTTGAAAAAGTTCCATTTATCACAACATGCTGCTCCCAATTATCTAACCAATTTCTAACCCAAGTGCATATTGTGCTCCCTAGCCCCAGTTTTTGTAACTTATAGATAACTCTCATGTGTGGCACTGTGTCGAAAGCCTTAGCAAAGCCTAAAAAGATTACATCCACCACCTTACCCTGATCAAGGTTCGCACTTACTGTTTCATAAAAGCCTATTAAGTTTGTTTGACATGATCTATCCTTCACAAATCCATGTTGGTTCCGAATAATAATCTTTTTGGCTTCAAGGATCTTCTGTACACTGGGGGTCATTCCGACCTGATCGCACGTTAGGATTTTTTGCTGTGATCAGGTCAGAATTGCGCTTGCGTATGCAACGCAATGTGCAGGTGCGTCGAACGGGTACAAAGTGGATCGCTGCTGAGCGATGGATTTTACGAAGAATCCATTCGCACAGCCGATCACAAGGAGATTGACAGGAAGAGGGCGTTTGTGGGTGTCAACTGACCATTTTCTGGGAGTGGTTGGAAAAACACAGGCGTGTCCAAGCGTTTGCAGGGAGGGTGTCTGACATCAATTCCGGGCAAGAACAGGCTGCAGCGGCTGAGTAAGTTGTGAGCTACTCAGAAACTGCACAAAACTTTTTTGTACCACTCAGCTGCACACGCGTTTGCACACTTGCAATGCAAACATACACTCCCCTATAGGCGTTGACTATCTGTTCGGAATGACCCCCATTATCCCTTAGAATGCTCTCTAGCACTTTCCCCACTATAGATGTAAGACTAACCGGTCTATAATTGCCTGGTTCAGCTTTACTACCCTTTATGAAGATCAGCACTACTTCCGCTATACGCCAGTCTTTGTGAACCATACCTGATGAAAGTGAATAATTGAAGATTAAAAATAGAGGTCTTGCTAATTCGGAGTGTAACTCCATGAGAACCCTTGGGTGAATACCGTCTGGACCAGGTGACTTGTTAATCTTAATTTTTTTGAATCAGTCACAGACTTCCTCCTCACTTAAATAAGCAGTTAGCAGTGGGACATTGTCCTCAATGACATTGGGTGTTAGTTCACGCATCTAGTTCTCTATTGTAAAAACCGTCGAGAAAAAATAATTTAATCTATCTGCTTTGTCGATATCATTTTTTATTAAGACTCCCAGTTTGGGGGGGCGTGGCCACAGCGGTGAAGGAGTAGGCAGCAGATCCCGGGAGCTCCCCGATCACATAACTCCTGAACCCATCCTGAGTCCCTCCGGAGTGTCTACCTCCCAGTGCTGGTCCCTCCTCACCTCCGGGCAGAGGCGGGCACCCTCGTCCGCGGTCTCCGTGTGCTGGCTGACCGCGGCGGACGACTTCCGGAATTGCGGCCTGTGCCTCCTCCGGATCCCCGGCCTCGAGTTTGGCGCTCCCGGCCGCGCGACTCCCGGGGCCTCATTGGCGGGCGAGCGGCGCTGTCTGGCTGCAGGAGGCACCTTGGAGGACACAGATATCCCTCCTACGCCTGGCTGACTGAGGCCCACGACTTGCTGGCTGGACAACGAAGACAGGTACTCCAGGGGAAAGTGGAAAAGTGCCTGTGAACCCGGGGGCCATTTTGGGTGCAGCTCCACACATAGCCTCACTGCACAGCTCTGCCATTCTACCCTGCAGGGGCTGCATATAGCTTGGAATTGACTGTACTGTTGTGCTGCTCTACTATCTCACAGTGTACTACATACCAACATCCTACCTTTGCCTCCTGGAATTTGCTGCAGGATATTCTCTCAATATTACCTTTATTTTTACTTTTACACAATGCCTGTGCTTTCCTATCCATTGATATATTGACCTAAAGATCGGGCACGGCTGCTTTCCGGTACTGAATACATACAACCTCGCTGCTGCCGCCTTCTGTTTGCACTTCTATATTGAGACCCTATCCGGGGGTTTGTGTGACTGCTTCTTGTTCAATATGGTTAGAGACGGCCAGTATACGGCCGCGGCCAAACTGGAGAGATTTGTTAGGCAACCCAACCCCAGGGTGTCGTTGGCTCCTCCTCAGGGAGCCTCTCCAACACACTCATGCTCCCCCTCTGCGTCTACTACCAACTCCCCAGCGGCATCGGAGGCGCCATCTATTCAGCAGGTGCTGGAGGCTATAGCGGGCAGTGAACAGCGTCTTTCCGATAAGATGGAGAAGGTGCAGTGCGATCTCTCCTTACTCCGACAAGATGTTCAGCGTATCCGTGAGAGAGTGGGTGAGGCGGAGACACGCGTCTCCAACTTGGAAGATATGTGTGGCCCCCTCAAGCAATCCGTGTCCATGGTGACCCAGCAGGTTTCCTCCCTCCAAACCAAGCTTCCAGACATGGAGGGTCGGCTGCGTAGAAACAATGTAAGATTTGTGGGCCTGCCTGAGAGAGAGGAGGGCTCGCAACCGGAGGACTTTCTCGAATCTTGGTTTAAAGAGATGTATGGTGCTGAATCCTTTACAGCCCAATTCACGGTGGAGCGTGCACATAGGATACCATCTCGGCCGCTACCTCCTGGTGCCCCTCCTCGCACCTTCATAGCCAAATTCCTGCATTATAAGGATCGTGACTCGGTTCTCCGCCTGGGTCGTACGAAGGGCCCGTTGGTCCGTAATGGAGTCAGGGTGTCGGCCTTCCCGCGAGTCAGGGTGTCGGCCTTCCCGGACTTTGCCGCAGACGTCCAGAAGGACGGAGCCCAGTTTATGCCTATTAAACGACGTCTGCGAGACCTCAACCTCTCATACTCCATGCTGTTTCCCTCTCGGCTCCGGGTTGTGGCGGATGGGGAGACCAAGTTCTTTAATTCTCCTAGAGAGGCGGCCCAATGGCTGGACAGATCTGCGCCGGGTGCTCATCAGCTGGCTCCGGACTGACTCCCTGCGTTGAAGATGCTGGGATCTTGACTACCGGAGGAGACGACCATAGTTCGGGGAGCCCCCCCCCCCCCTTTGCTTTGGTGGCTCAAGACTTTTCACGTTCAAGTGGTACTGGTTAAAGAGGTTTAGCTGAGAATCTAGGCCTTCTTAGCATTTGGTAGTTGGGGTTGGTTGTTTGGGATATAAGTATGCCGGTGTTCGGGGTGGTGTACGGGGAGGGGAAGGATGGTTGGGGAGCTGCCAGTTGCGGTTCCTCTTGCTGTTTTCTTTCTTTAGTTTGTTATTTTTCATATCTATGTATTTTCTGAAACAAGGATGTTTAATATATTGGATGTTATGGCTTACAACGCAGGGCTTGTATATGATATATGTTGCTGTTGATGATAGTGCTGATTCTCAGATATATTTGGAGAGATGTCTATCCGTGTGGCACATAGAGTTTACCTGGGGTTATGATGAATCTGAAATTTCTGGCATGGAATGTCCGTGGTTTGAATAATAAAATCAAACGCTCTTTGGTTTTAAATATGATTAGGAAATATGACCCGGATATTGCATGCCTCAGCGAGACCCACTTAGAGGGAAATAGGTTGTTATCTCTACGACGGGCTTGGGTGGGATGGGCTTACCATGCCTCTCATTCCTCCTTTTCCAGGGGTGTGTCTGTCCTGATTAAAAAATTGGTGCAATTTGAGTTAATATCGATCAAAACTGACCCGTATGGAAGATTTGTATTCCTGGAATGCAAACTGAGCTCCCAGCCCTATTACATTTTAGCGGTGTATGTCCCCCCCTCCTTTTTCATATGCTGTGTTGCAGCAAGCTGCCTCTTTTATAGCTTCCTCTCCTGCCACCCCGGTGATATGTCTGGGTTATTTTAATAATATACTAGATGTGTCTTTGGATAGATGGCATTCTCCAAATACTGCGGTGGTGGGTAGTGGTTCTACAAAGTTTGCTGATTTCTTGGATCGCTTGCAGTGGGTAGATGTGTGGAGGCTTCGTCACCCTACGGCCCGTCAGTTCTCCTGTTTCTCCAGCACATATGGCTCCTTTTCTAGAATCGACCTGATACTAGTGTCTCCCGCCCTCGTCCCTGTGGTCACTGACGTACACTATGAGGCCCGGGGGGTCTCTGATCACTCCCCTTTGTTGATGACTCTTGTTGTGGAAAGTCAGAGAGGACACTCTTATTGGAAGCTGCACCCTTCTTGGCTGACTCAGCTGGGTGACTGCAGTGACCTGGAGACTCAGTGGGGGGTTACTTTAACGACAATACAGGATCTGCTCCGGGGACGATGGTTTGGGATTCATTTAAGTCGTTTTTGAGGGGTTCATATATTGGACGCATAGCAGCTCATAAAATATCCTGTTGCTAGAGGGAAAAGGCCCTTGAGAGTGACGCCAGAGATCTGGAATCCCAATATTTGATGGATGGTACCCCCACGATGAAAACACGCTGGCTGGTGGCTCAATCGGCTTGGCTTGCCCACCTGTCTGCTAAAAACTCACGAACCCTCCTCTTTAGGGCTACTAATATTTATATGCAGGATGATAAGACAGGTAGCCTCCAGGCCCGTCTGATACATCATGATCGCCCTGGGACTACGATCACCCAAATGTCCGACAGTGATGGCTCCCTTGTTGACACCACGCCGGACATTGCGCAGTTATTCCGATCTTATTACACTGCGGTTTATAGCTCACAGTTGACATGCTCTACACTGGATCTCTCATATTATCTGGGGGGTATTCCACTGCCCGCACTCTCCTCTGAGGCCCGTGAGGTACTGGAGGCGCCTTTGACGCTCGCGGAGGTGACTGCGGCTATTGGTATGTCCCCTAATGGCAAGGCTCCGGGGTGTGACGGAATTCCCTCCGAAGTATACAAAACTCATATTGATTTTTTCGGGCCCAGGCTCCATGCCTTATACTTAGATATTTTTGCCAATAACGAACTTCCCCCTTCTATGTCAGAGGCAGTTATAATAGTGATTCCAAAGCCCGGTAAAGACCCTAGGTCTCCAGACTCCTATAGGCTGATATCTCTGATTCCCACCGATGCTAAGATCCTGGCAAAGATATTGGCAGTACGGCTTAACACAGTGATCACCTCCCTCATTCACCCGGATCAGACTGGCTTCATGCCAGGGAAGTCCACGTCTATTAACCTACGTAGATTGTATACCATTTTACAAATCCCACGACTTCCCTTCTGACTCGGCTGTGGTCTCCCTGGACGCGGCCAAAGCCTTTGACAGTATTGAATGGGCTTATTTATGGGAGGTGATGGCTTGTATGGGCTTTGGGCCCAACTTTATCAGATGGACTAAATTACTGTATAAACATCCGAGTGCCAGGATCTTGGTGAATGGCTATGTATCCCCCTCCTTTCAATTGTCCCGTGGTACTAGGCAGGGCTGCCCCCTATCCCCCACACTGTTTGCCTTGGCCATCGAGCCCTTGGCCTGTCGGGTAAGATCGCACCCAGATATTGTGGGAATATGTACGGGCCCACGTGAGGATAGGATAGCTCTCTATGCCGACGACATGTTGTTGTTTTTGCAAGATTACACCAAGTCAATGCCCGTTCTGCTGCGTGTGATAGAGAGCTTCGGTGCTCACTCGGGTCTTCAAATCAACTGGTCTAAATCATACATTATGCCAGTCATAGGCCCTCCTCCTACTGTTCCCAAAATCTCCCCGCCATTGTGTTGGACAACACAATTTAAATACCTCGGAATTCAAATAACTAACGACCCTTCTGATTTTATCCCTTTGAACCTTGACCCGATCATGCAGCAGATCGCGTGTAAATCCAAAACTTGGTGTAGGCTTCCACTGACGGTGTCTGGCAGGGTTAATCTTATTAAAATGATCATACTGCCCAAACTTTTATATATTATTCTCCAGTCCCCTGTATATATCTATCCAATATTCTTTAGGAAATTGAATAGTGTTTTATCCTCACTGATTTGGGCTAACAAACGACCTAGGATACAGTTAAATACCCTCACCAGGCAACGCTCTGATGGCGGCCTGGCTCTGCCTAACTTTCAGATGTATTACTACGCTGCTCAGCTGACTCATATTAGTGTATGGGCGCAGGATTCTGGCATTGACTCTTTACATTGTGAGTTCATTCGATGCTACTTTCCTCACCTCTCTCCTATGCAGGTGCTGCTGAGTGGGAGCAAAGCTCGGTTTCTTCCCCCTATTATTTTCCAGGCTTTAAAGATATGGCGGGCCCTGAGGGACCTCTTGGGGTACGACGGCCTGGACCCAGATACCCCCCTTTGGTACTCTGACTGGCTTCCTGAATTGCATACGATTGAGGGACGGGAGGTTTGGGCCCCTAGATCTGTGGTTTCTATTTCCCAACTTTACCTAGATAGTGTACTCAAATCCTTTCAGCAACTGAAAGATGAGTTTGATTTACCCAACTCCTACTTTTTCAGATACCTTCAACTTCGTCATGCCCTCCAGTCCCAATTTGCTGAGTCCCCCCCACAAATACTCCCATTTCCCATCAAGACCTTTGTGACTACATTGGGTCGAGTTAAGATGGTTTCCCTTGCGTATGGGTATCTTCTTACCAAACTCCATACGGACCCTTTGACACGTCTCCGTGGAAAGTGGGGGGAGGATATGGGTCTAACAACTGAGGAGGACTGGGCCCTTGCTCTGGAATATCCTGCTACTGTCACCAAGTCTCTCAGGTATCAACAAATTCAATTCTTCATTCTACATAGAACATATATGACTCCAGTTAGACTGGCCACTTTTGGGACTGGCGGGTCTAGCCTCTGCCCTAAGTGCGGGGTGGATGTGGGAACATTTTGGCATCTAGTGTGGGACTGCCCGAGGCTGCGGGTGTTCTGGTCGGGAATCAGGTCGATTCTGGAGAGTACAGGAGTGACTGGCGGCTTGCTTACCCCACAATTTTGTATTTTGGGGATGGGATGCTCTGCTTCTGTGTCTGATCCGGCGGGTCTATATGCTCGCAATGTATGTGCCTTGGCTAAGGTATGCATTGCAAGGCTCTGGATGGCCCCTGGTGGCCCTTTAGTTTCTGCGTTCAAGACCCTAGTTAATGATACAGTATCCAAGGAACGATATATATATATGAAACAAAACGCATCAGCCAAATTTGAAAGAGTCTGGTCTCTATGGCTGGAATCTCCCCACTCCCACCTGGTCCCTCAATCATAGTGGGCACTGGAGTGCTATCGTGTCACTGAATTAATGTTTAATGATGTATGCTCAGTTGTTTGGCTGCTGTGCTCTGCGAGCTCGCCTAATTACATGCACGGCTGAAGAGGTCCTGAGTTAGGTGATTCCTCCTTATTATGCTTCTTTCTATGTTTTTCTTTCTTTCCCTTTTCTTTTCTTGTACTCTTTTTCTGGGTTAGTTTACGGGAGAAAAACCAAAAGGTTAATGGGGATTCATATATTGGTTGCGGATCTTGCAAGTCCAAATACTATGAACAATTGTATATCTTTGCTCATTTCATCAAAGACACAGCTTGCTACTCCACTGCTGTAAACTATGTCTCATAAATGAAACTGTGATTTGTTTGTTATATGTGATATGCCGTTGATATGCAATTTCTGTAACTTTATCTCCATTCTCTTGAATAAAAATTACTTTATTAAAAAAAAGACTCCCAGTTTGTCCTTTAAAGGGCCTATACACTCCTTCTTTAATCTTTTGCTGTTGATATATTGACATTTTTTTGGGGGGGTTTGATTTACTTTCCTTTGCTACTAGTTTTTCAGTTTCTACTTTAGCCACTCATTTCTTTTTTGCATATTTTGTTGCAAACCTTATAGCACTGGAAATGCTCGCCTTTTTTTGCCCATAAGTTCCTTGATATTTTTGTTAAGCCACATTGGTTTGGAGTTTTTAGTCCTTTGCTTGCTGCCCAAGGGAATAAATTTACGAGTAATCTCATCGAGCAGCGATTTTAACACCTCTCATTTCTCTGTGGTGTTTTTTCCTTGAAACAAAAATTCCCATTCAGTGTCCCTTAAAGCTTCCCTCATCATGTCAAAATTGGCTTTGCTAAAATTCAGAGTCCTGGTTGAACCTATATAGGACTGCTTATGAAAATGGATACTGAATGTGACTATATTGTGGTCGCTGTTTCCTATGGCCTCTTCTACTATGATATTTGATATCAAATCCCCATTGTTTGTCAACAACAGGTCTAAAATTGCATTGTACGTAGTTGGCTCCTCGATTAGTAGAAGTAAGTAGTTATTATTTAGTGTGTTTAAAAACATATTACCCCTAGCAGTATCACATGAATCATTTGTCCAGTTTATCTCCGGATAGTTGAAATCTCCCATCACTATTACGTCACTTACCGCTGCCGCTTTATCAATTTCTTCAGTAACATTTCCTCATCACAAACATTAATACCAGGGGGCTTGTAGCATAGCCCCAATACTATCTTTTTCTTTCAATTTCAACCCATAACGTCTCAACAGTCTTTACAGTTTCCTCATGAATATCCTCCCGTACATCAGGTTTTAAAAACAGCTTTCCATAAAGACAAACCCCTCCACCCTGTTTGTTTGATCTATCTCTCCTGAACAGCGTATAACCCTCCATGTTAACGAACCAATCATGAGATTCGTCCCACCAGGTTTCAGTAATGTCTATAATAGGGTGAAGTAGGGTATGCCGGTGGCCGGGCTCCTGGTGGCCAGCATAGCGGCGCCGGAATCCCGACCGCCGCCATACCGACAGCTGGGCGAGCGCAAATGAGCGCCACGCTATCTATTTTCCCTCCAGGGGAGTCGTGGACCCCCAAGAGGGAGAAAAGGTGTCGGTATGCCGGGTGTCGGGATTCCGGCGCCGGTATACTGTGCGCCGGGATCCCGACAGCCGGCAAACTGAAGACCACCCCTATAATATCATACTGTTTGCTTGCGGCAAGGACTTCTAGTTCCCCCTTTTTACCTTTTAGGCTTCTAGCGTTTACATACATACAAGTAAGATAAGTATTTCCCCTGGCGCAAGTGACATAATTTTCTGTATGCAGTAACAATGATCCATAATCGTCACCAGTCAGTGTTTTTGCAATACCCTTGGTAATACTCTTATTAGTAATGGCCGTGGAGTCTGCTCTTACCCTCCCCCCTTCTCTTCTCCACCCCCAATAGGTTCACTACCACCATCCTTACTGTTCTCACTGCATGACCCATAGTTTCTAGCTAAAACCTCCCCCCAGGCACATAGTTTAAAATCTCCTCCAACCTTCTAACTATCCCCCCCCCCCCCCCAGCACCGCTGTCCCCTCCTCATTCAGGTGCAACCCTTCACGATACACTGAGAAGTCCGCCCAGTGTTCCAGGAACACAAACCCCTCTTTCCTACAGCAGTCTCTAAGCCACACATTTACCTCCCTAATCTCCCTCTGCCTCCCTGGGCTAGCGCGTGGCACGGGTAATATTTCGGAAAATATTACCTTAGATGTCCTTGCCTTAAGTTTCTTGCCCAAGTCCCTATAGTCTTTCTTAAGGACATCCCACCTACCACTAATTTTGTCGTTGGTGCCAACATGCACCAAGACCGCCGGGTCATTCCCAGCCCCTCCCAACAATCTATCTACCCGGTCCGCGATATGCCGTACCAGAGCACCCAGGAGCCAACAGACTGTACGGAGATCACGGTCCCGGTAGCAGATTGCTCTCTCTGTCTTCCTGATAATGGAATTCCCTACCAACACAATCTGACTAGGTACCTCACTATCTTTTATCCCAACTGCGCCAGAGGGACCACTTCTCTGGTTGCTAGAGGGTACAGTCTCCTCCGGCACTGTCATTTCCTCATTACCATCCACCGAAACCTCAAGTTCACATGCTGTTAAACTGACCCCTCTGAATAGGATTAGTCAGTGACTACAAGCTCCGTCCCCCCAGCCCACTGGCTGCAAAATAAAGAGGAGGGACATCTGAAATTAAACACTAAAACAGCATCAAAACGAATGAGGTCAACTGCAGTGCAGAGAATCGGAACTAAAGTTTTCCTTTAAATCAGATCACATAATGAATATTGTTGATACTTTCACAACCCTCCCACTCTAGAGCCCCTTACAAGCCATGTTATGTAGAACTCATCGCATAGAGAACTGGAGGTGTGCAAGGAAAATAATTTGTCTGGAGAGCACTGAGAAAATGAGATTTATGGTAAGAACTTACCTTTGTTAAATCTCTTTCTGCGAGGTACAGTGGGCTCCACAAGGAAAGACATTGGGGTGTAGAGTAGGATCTTGATCCGAAGCACCAACAGGCTCAAAAGCTTTGACCTTCTTCCCAAGATGCATAGCGCAGCCTCCTATATCACCCCGCCTCTGTGCACAGGAGCTCAGTTTTGTTAACCAGCCCAATGCAGTAGCAAGGAAAAGAGATGACAACAGCAAGTTGCCACAAACACCACACTCTCCCGACAGGAGAAAGTGTCAGCGGCTATAGCCACACCAACCCAAAGAAGCTAAGTGCGTCAGGGTGGGCGCCTTGTGGAGCCCAGTGTACCTTGCAGAAAGAGATTTAACAAAGGTAAGTTCTTACCATAAATCTCATTTACTGCTGCGAGGTACACTGGGCTCCACAAGGGAAGACATTGGGGATGTCCTAAAGCAGTTCCTTATGGCAGGGGACGCACTGTAGCGGGCACAAGAACCCCGCGCCCAAAGGAAGCATCCTGGGAAGCGGCAGTATCGAAGGTATAGAACCTTATAAACGTGTTCCGAGGACCACGTTGCCGCCTTGCACAATTGTTCAAGGGTTGCACCACGGTGGGCCGCCCAAGAAGGTCATACAGACCTAGTAGAATGGGCCGTAATGTGAGCAGGAGCTGATAGACCAGCCTTCACATAAGCATGTGCAATCACCATTTTAATCCATCTGGCCAAAGTTTCCTTGTGAGCAGGCCAGCTACGTTTGTGAAAACCAAACAGAACAAAGAGAGAATCAGATTTCCTAATAGAAGTTCTCTTCACATAGATACGGAGAGCCCGTACCACATCCAAAGACCGCTTTTGGGAGACAAGGGCCGGAACCACAATCTCCTGATAAAGGTGGAACGAAGAAACCACCTTAGGTAATATCCGGGACGGGTCCTAATAACCGCCCGGTCACGGTGAAATATCAGATATGGGGAACTACAAGACAAGGCACCCAAATCCGACACTCTTCTAGCAGAGGCAATAGCCAGCAGAAACACCACCTTAAGGGAAATCCACTTAAGATCAGCTGACCCAAGAGGTTCAAACGGAGACTCTTGTAACGCCTCCAAAACCATCGACAAGTCCCAAGGAGCCACAGGCAGGGGAAATAGGGAGGTTGGATATGCAACACACCCTGAGTCAAGGTATGATCATCAGGTAAGGTCGCAATTTTTCTCTGAAACCACACCGACAAGGCAGAAATATGAACCTTGAGGGAGGCCAGAAGCAGGCCTAAGTCTAGGCCCTGCTGAAGAAAGGCCAAAAGCTTGGCTGTACTAAACTTGGAAGCGTCATAATCGTTAGATGCGCACCAAAGTAAGAATGCCAGACCCTATGGTAAATCCAAGCAGAAGCTGGTTTCCGGGCCCGCAACATAGTTTTAATGACCGCCTCAGAAAAACCTTTAGCCCTCAAGACGGAAGCTTCAAGAGCCACGCCGTCAAAGACAGTCGGGCCAGGTCCTGGTAGACACAGGGGCCCTGAACGAGGAGATCTGGGCATTGTGGAAGTAGAATTGGACGCTCTGACGATAGGCCCTGCAGGTCTGAGAACCAATGCCGTCTGGGCCACGCTGGAGCTATGAGAAGCAGGATTCCTCCTTCTTGCTTGAACTTCCGAATTACCCTGGGCAGGAGTGACACCGGAGGGAACACGTACGGCAGCCGAAACCTCCATGGCACCGCCAGCGCATCCACGAATGCTGCTTGAGGATCCCTTGTCCTTGCTCCGAAGACCAGAACCTTGTGATTGTGTCGAGATGCCATCAGATCCACGTCTGGAAGGCCCCACCTTTCCACTATGAGTTGAAACACTTCTGGATGGAGGCCCCACTCTCCGGCGTGTACGTCCTGACGACTGAGAAAGTCCGCTTCCCAATTCAGGACTCCCGGAATGAATATTGCCGATATGGCCGGTAGATGGCGTTCCGCCCATTGAAGAATCCGTGAGACTTCCTTCATTGCCAAGCGGCTGCGAGTGCCGCCTTGATGATTTATGTAAGCCACTGTGATGGCATTGTCCAACTGTACTTGAACAGGACGGTTCTGTATTAAATGCTGGGCCAGGTTCAATGAGTTGAAGACCGCCCGCAATTCTAGAATGTTGATCGGGAGGAGAGACTCCTCCTTGGTCCACCGACCCTGAAGGGAGTGTTGCTCCCCAACCCCTTAGACTGGCATCCGTCATCAACAGGACCCACTCGGATATCCAGAAGTTGGTCCTGGAGCCACCAGTACAGCGACAGACGGACCTCCGGAGTCAATGAGATCATGTGAGACCTGATCCGGTGAGGCAGGCCGTCCCACTTGGCCAGAATCGGCCCCTGGGGGGGGGGGGGGGGGGGGTGAGAATGGAATTGAGCATACTCCACCATGTCAAATGCTGACACCATTGGGCCCAGCACCTGCATCGCTGAATGTATCGACACTTGTGGACGAGAGAGGAAGCAACGAATCCAGGACTTTCTCCTGAGACAAGAACAACCGCTGGTTGTGATTGCCCAATAGCGCTCCCAGGTGCACCATGCTCTGAGCAGGGACCAGGGATGATTTCTTTCAGTTGATGAGCCACCCGTGGGCTTGCAGAAATCGGACAGTCAGATCCAAGTGATGTAGGAGAATTTCTGGGGAATTTGCCAGGATCAACAAGTCGGCCAGATACGGTAGGATCCTGACCCCTTGACGGCGGAGTTCCGCCGTCATCACCGCCATAACTTTGGTGAAGACTCGCGGAGCCGTGGTTAAACCAAAAGATAACGCCCGAAACTGGTAATGGAGTTTGCCAACCGCAAACCTCAGGTATTTCTGATGCGACGCTGCTATAGGAATATGCAGGTAAGCATCCTGTATATCCAGGGAGACCATATAATCCCCAGGTTCCAAGGCCAGAACAATAGAGCGAAGAGTTTCCATACGGAATTTGGAAATTCTCACAAACTTGTTCAATGCCTTGAGGTTGAGAATGGGCCGGGAGGACCCATTCGGTTTCGGGACTAGAAACAGCGGAGAATAGTACCCCTGGCCCCTCTGAGCAAGAGCCACCTGTACTACCACTCTTGTGTCCAGGAGGATCTGTACCACCGAACGTAGAGTTTTTGCCTTCACCTGACCCGAAGGGACGTCTGTCAGGCAAAATCGATGAGGGGGACGGTTTTTGAAGGCTATGGCGTAACCTCGAGTGACGACTTCCCGTACCCAGGCATCTCAAGTGGTCTTCAACCATTCCTGGGTATGCCCAAGAAGCCGGCCCCCCACCCTGGGGTCCCCAAGGGGGAGGCCCGCCCCGTCATGCAGCAGGCTTATCGGTCTTGGAAGCTGGCTGACGGGCAGCCCAGGCTCTTTTGGGCTTCGGCTTACCAGGTTTGGAAGTGCGAGCCTGTTTGTGGTACGCCTGACCTTTTGCTTTACCTAAAGGATGAAAGGAAGTACTTTTAGCCTTCGGCACAGAAGGAGCGGTACTTGGCAGACAGGCAGTTTTGGCAGTAGCCAAATCAGCCACTATCTTATTTAAGTCCTTCCCAAACAGAATATCTCCCTTCAAAGGGAGTACTTCCAGGGTTTTTCTAGAATCCAGATCCACGGACCAGGATCTCAGCCACAATATCCGGCGAGCCAGGACTGATGTAGTAGAGGCCTTGGCTGCTAGAATACCGGCATCAGAAGCCGCCTCTTTAATATAGTGAGAAGCTGTGACAATATATGACAAGCATTGTCTAGCATGGTCAGAAGAGATTTCAGCTTCCAACTCTAGGGCCCATGCTTCAATAGCTTCTGCAGCCCATGTCGCTGCAATAGTGGGCCTTTGCGCAGCACCCGTGAGGGTGTAAATCGCTTTCAGACAACCGTCCACACGATTATCCATAGGCTCTTTCAGAGACGTGACGGTAGTGACAGGTAGAGCTGAGGAAACCACAATCCTTGCCACATGCGAGTCCACTGGAGGAGGCGTCTCCCAATTTTTTGACAGCTCTGGCGCGAGGGGATAGCGAGCCAGCATCTTCTTGTGAGGCACAAACTTCTTCCCTGGATTTTCCCAGGATTCCTGACGTATATCCACCAGGTGATCAGAATTAGGTAAAACTTGTTTAACCACCTTCTGATGCTTGAACCTATCTGGTTTCTTAGGAGGGGCGGATGGCTCGGGATCATCCGTAATCTGTACAATCAACTTAATAGCCTCCAAAAGATCAGGGACATTCACTTGTGAACTACCCTCCCCATCAGCAGTATCTGTGTCAGAATCTGTGGGGTCAGTGTAAGCGCCATCTTCATCAGACGAGGTGTCAGTGACGGCAGTGGATTGTGAGGAGGTAAGAGCTCGCTTAGAGGACCCCATGGTCTTAGGCGAGCGAGGGTCAGACTTTTTAGTAGTCAAAGACTGGTTCAATTTCTTCAATTGAGCGGACAAGTTATCTGCCCACGGCGGGTTAGCCGCGGGGACCACATATGGTTGAACCGGCATAGGAGGTCCCATAGGGGGCGTCAGTTTAGCGTATTCAGAAGTGTGGAGAAAGTAGCCCACGGCGGGTCATTATGGACCCCCGTTGCCACACTCCCACTGGGGGGCAAGGAGCCCCCAGAACCAGAGCCGTCAGCTGCTATATTCTCCTCATAGGGATCGGTGGCGTCAGCAACACCGGCAGTGTGTTCAGCCCCAGAACCGTTACCCTCAGAAGCAGACATGATATATATAACTTGCAATATCAGGTAACAGTACAATTGTCAACAGCACAATATATCTTGCCCAAACCCCTGCACAGTGTAGTCAACACAAGCAGGGATACAGGAGAGATATGGTGACTAAATTCACAGAGAAAAATACAATTAGAGTATATCTTGTGCGTATCCTATATTACAGTATTATAAACCTGACGCACCAAGCCCCCTCAGGTTATAGAATATAGGGATAGCAAGTTAAGTGAGAGACACGAAATGAAATTCACCCAGCAAGCTAATGCACACATATATAGTCACAGTTGTACAATGCAGAGGATATTACAAACAATAATATTGCACTGGATAGCTATGTAGTCAATAGATATAACACTGCACAGTAAGAACTGGATGTATATCACAGGGTACTTGTACCAGAGAACCCTGACTAAATGCACTTTTTCTTAACTATCACTGTCTAAATGACATGTAGAATACTTAAGTATCTTGTAAAATCACATCGCTGACTATCAGGCGGCTTTACAAAGGAGGATTTGCCCAAGCAGTCCCAGGAACAGTGTAGCTGAGAGAAATGGCGCCCAAACACTGACTGGGAGTGAAGGAGAGACAGATATGCAGCTCCAGGGCAGGAACATTTACTGTAAATGGCTCCCTGGGGCTGGGGCTCCAGGTCTAAGCCTTATCCCCTCTGCTGGCAAAACCACCGGCTACTTGTAAAAAAGGTTTAGAGAGAAAACCCGACCTGCACCCATGCCCTGGTGATCTAGTGGGATCGCCTGTATGCCACAGTGTCCACCGCCAGCGTACGCGGCCCGCCTCCCACCGGCCGCGCCGGATCGCGATACAGCACGGGTCCCGCGAGCGGGAGACCCACTTACCTCCTCCCGAAGTGCGGCCACGCGATCCCGGAGAGCCCCAGCCGTGTGTGACTGACTTGGAAGAAAACCAGAGCCTCCTGCTGTAGGTACCCGGCAACCAGGGCGCGGGAGTGTACAGCGCCGCTGGGGGAGAGATGGAGCTGCAGCCCTTGTAGTCTTCTTTTTTCCTCAGAAAAAGCTTTTTCTAGAGCTGCTGTGAGCAGCTCTTCCTGTTACATGCTTGCACTGCAAGCACCAACTACAAACTGAGCTCCTGTGCACGGAGGCGGGGTGATATAGGAGGTGGCGCTATGCATCTTGGGAAGAAGGTCAAAGCTTTTGAGCCTGTTGGTGCTTTGGATCAAGATCCTACTCTACACCCCAATGTATTTCCTTGTGGAGCCCAGTGTACCCCGCAGCAGAAACTGTGGTGCAGGAAGGGGGCGCCAAAGGACCACCCAATCTTTGTGTTTAAGGCTAACATAGAGGAGGCTGACAAGGAAAGAAATCTTTTCAAACAAGTGGAAATCTAACCAGTCTGACACAGCTGTCTACATGGTTTCAGAATGTTTTAGTTGTTATCTAAACTACATTAGGTTGACGGATAAATCATGTTGACAGACAAAATGGTACATAACGTCGACATTGGATTTTAAGCCTAGCCCTAACTTCTCTTTCGTCTAAATCTTGACTGGGTCTACATTTCATGTCAGCATGTTGGGTGTTGATATTATGGTGTCAATACTGTGATTGTGGACATGCTGAATACATTACATCTAGATCAGTGGTTCTCAACTACCATCATCAAGTGACTTCAACAAGTCATGTTTTCTGGATTTCTTTAATCATGCACAGGTAATCTATGTTGTTGGGTCAGCAATTATCCCTCCTGCTTCGACAGAGAAATCCTGAAGACATGACTTGTTGAGAGTACCTGAGGAATGGAATTGAGAACCGCTGCTCTAGATGTTGGGAAGATGCCTCCCAGCGTCTCACCATGCTCATGACAATCAGAGGTCAAAGGGCATAATAAAAAAAGGTGAGAGGTTGGGAACCTGAATGTGCCTGGCCACATTTTCTCGTCTACATGGCGACGACGCTGGTCTTATACTAGCTGTGAGTGTGCGCGAGTGGAATTTGCAGGACATCGTACCTATTACTCTGCCTTGTGACTACGTGCTGACATGCGCTCATATTTGTTAGCGTTCCATGCAATAAACAGAGTTTTATGACCAAGCCGCGGTCCTCTTCCTGTGCGCTCTCCCAGACTGTGACAGTTCACTCCCAATATTTTATGGCAACAATAATACACACCACAAGACATCGTAGATGAACAAAATATTTCTTAGCAGCAACCACTAAAAAACAGCAATTACTGTCATTCTCCCATAAACCTATAAAACTTAATCTTATATTGCCATAGTCACAATGATCAACGTAGAAACAGGATTCTAGCAGTACCTGGGAAAGCTCCTGCTGACAGCTAGAGTGCAATAAGTTATGATGAAGGAAGAGGTCCTCACCTGCAGTATGTGGAGTCCTTTAAGGCACACAATCGCCAGTTCGCACAGTCCATCCCATGTCAGATCCACATGAGCCATGCACAGTAGGGGGCTGGGGAAGCTTCTCTGCCACAGCCGCTGGTAATGCCCCTCCTGACCAGGCCTCGTTATGTACTTGTAACACAGCAGCTCCTGAGATAAAGGGGAGACAGTGACGGAAAGCGAGAACGAAGGAGAATGACTGTAGTTCTGAGCACATCGGCAAACAGGACATTAGAAAAGGATTGTAACCAGTGAGGGATGGCTTCAAACTTACAGCAGTGCCTTAAAAATTTATTTTAAGATCAAGCGTGTCTACCTGGTATGTCCAAGGCTATACATCAGCCCTTTTAAGAATCTTAACTGTTGCTAGTACTTTTAAGAAAAATACATTCTATATATTAGAAAAGATAATTCTTGCCTCTTAAATATTGTTCCACCGCATCAGCCGACCATTCTCATTACCCCTGCCTTTGGCATTCTAAAGACACCAGGTGGTACGCAGGCTGTCTTCTGTACCGTGGCAGCTTCTCACTGCCCCCCTCTGCTAATAATGCAGTGGTCCCCAAACTTTTTTGAATCACCGCGCCCTAGAGTATCAGCATTTTTTTCACAGAACCCACAGGCCAAAAAAAAATTCAGGTAAAAAATATGAAATTATGTAAATTGTGCTGATAGGCCATCCTTTGAGGGGATCCAATTGTCTGCATTAATTTTTTACGCTTGCAAAACAAAACTTTATCACATTTTTTTTTTCCCTTCAGGCTATCCAATTAGAGCCCATTTTTACTGCACGAAAAATGACCTGTTTTCAGATGAAAACACATAGGATCTGGGATAAGTACCTGGACCTATGTGTTTTCACAATCATGGGCGTGAAAACAGATCAGTTATCGGAGATTTTTTTTTTCAGGACCTCAGCGGGTCCCCCCAAAAAAACGGATGAGTGCTGGTGTCGGGGCTAATATAGCCCATGGGGGATCAACTAGCCACGGTAAATACTGAATTGGGGTCAGTTATCTGGTGGCAAGATAGGGTTGCGCTCTTGTTGGTCACATGTTCTATGAGTGGCAGCCACCAGCTCTGGTTTTGCCTATACAGGTCGAGAATCCCATATACAGAATGCTTGGGACCAGGAGCATTCCGGATATTGGATTTTTCTGCATAACAGAATAACTCCGTAGCGGGTCAGTCGCGTCGGCAAGGGGGTCCACAGCGGCGGCGGGGGGCACAGGCAGTAGTGACAGTGAGGGAATGGCTGCAGAGCCCCTCCCCCGCCCGTCTGTGATTTGCCCGCAAACTCCAGTCACGTCATGACGTCACTTCAGTTTTCGGTTATCCGGATAACGGATGCCCGACCTGTAATTTGATTTGGTCCTGGACCACCATCCCATGGCACCCCTGCATACGACCCCTAATAATGCATGTAACAAACATGCACAGAATTTCAATACCCAGTATCAAATATTGGGGCAGATGTATTAACCTGGAGAAGGCATAAGGAAGTGATAAATCAGTGATATGTGCAAGGTGATAAACAAACCAGCCAATCAGCTCCAATATGTAAATTAACAGTTAGGATCTGATTGGCTGCTGCCTTTATCACCTTGCACATATCACTGGTTTATCACTTCCTTATGCCTTCTCCAGGTTACTACATCTGCCCCAATGTATGCTAGTCACATGCTCAGTTACTGTATGACACAGAAATGAATGGCACTTCAGAGAAGTCAGGAAAAAGTAAGTAAATAGGCATAATTTATTTTGCTGTACTATTAGGTTGATGTTAAATGTTGGAACGGAGATAAGGACAGGTTTGCTTTACACAAGCCCAACACACAGTAGCTGAAGCTACAAAGTAAACGCAGGCTTACAAACATCACGTCACTCCTCCTCCTGACACCACTGCAGGCTAGTGAATAAAAAATAAATATCAACCGTGGCAGTGAGCGACAGGGATATAAGATGCAACAATCGCACTTCGTTACAACTTTGTCTGCTTTTACGTGGGAGATGTCACGTCAGGGAGCCGCAGGCAGAATAGCGGCCTCACAAGCTGCACTTATTTAATTAGATTCATTGTTTACACCTTCGCTGCCAGTTTCACCCACCCATACAACCGACATGTGTCAGTGGGCGGTAATCTAATTAATGTAGAGTTGTTACACTTCAATTCACCCTACTGCGCAGTGCTATTTCCAGGGGAAGGAAATGTGCTTTTGCTGCAGCAGTGTAAGGAGGGCAAGTGAGTTGAGGCAGCTCTGCTCTCTGTGTTACATGGGGTCAATCAAAGTGGATCAAAATACATAATCCTAGGATTTTTGGGGGGAAATCTGTTGCAATATTAGGAATACAATAATGAAACGATGTATTCCTCAAATGGTCATAAAAGTAATACAGATGCATGGTTACTTAGGAGACCAGGAGGTCAGTTACCATCTGTGGCTTGTACACTATCCAAGCATGCCGGATGGGCTTAGGGCCTAATTCAGACCTGATGGCAGCAGCAAAATTTTTCTCTAATGGGCAAAAGCATGTGCACTGCAGGTGGGGCAGATACAACATGTGCAGAGAGAGTTAAGTCCCATACACAATAGACGAGAAAGTAAAATCTCGCTCAGAAGGGCCAATCTGAGCGAGATCTTTTACAATGTCATCCAGTATGTACACTCAATGTCGTTAACAATGCACGCTCCCGCGCATCTTTCTTAAGAAGAATTTATTGGTCGATTCACAGTAATACACATAAACGGTGTGTTTCATAAGCATAGCAAACATTTTAGTACTAAGATGTACACAACTAGGAAATAACAGTGATCAAGTGAGTAAATCTTTTTTTCTTTTCTTTTTTTAAAGTGAGACAACAGAGATAGTGCGAGAAAGGAAAGAGAGTCCTCTAGGTCTATGGTGTGGCCAACCAGCCCAGGGGAGTGAGAGAACGGGAAGAGTAGAGACAGGAAAAGGAAGAAACAAGATTGTGGGCAAAAGGGAAGGTAGAAAGAAGAGGAGGGGAGGAGGTAGAAAGAAGGAGGTCCGAGTGGCAGGATGCAGGCAGCCAACATAAAAATAAGGGTGCGTAGCTTAATCAGTTACGGAATGGGGAGGGGGCATTTTGAGAAGTGAGCCAGGGTGCCCAGATTTTATCGAACGCCCTGGCAGATTGTCTAATAAGACTAGTCATATATTCCATCTTATAAACGTACTAAATGTGACAACGGATTGTAGGGACGGTGGGGAGGGCAACCTCCAGGCCTTCGCTATTTGACATGTCGTGGCAGTAGCCACATGACGTAATAACTTGTTCTGATGTGTGCTCCCGCGCATCTTTAATGACCCCCTCCCTCGTCTGAACATGTACAGAAGAGGGTGGTCCTCGTTAACGACAGCCATGCTGCAGATGCAGCATGGGTGTCGTTCACCCTCGCCGTCACTCCCTTCCCCGCTGGCATCGGCAGGTGTGTATGCACTTGCCGATGCCAGCACCCCGCCGCTGCCAATATCGGCATCGGCGTGGGACTCGTTTAGTGTGTACTGGGCTTTAGATTTGGGTGGGTTATATTGTTTCTGTGAAGGATAAATACTGCCTGCTTTATTTTGACACTGCAATTTAGATTTCAGTTTGAACACACCCCACCGAAATCTAACTCTCTCTGCACGTTACATCTGCCCCCCCCCTGCAGTGCACATGGTTTTGCCCACCAGAGAACAATTTTGCAGCTGCGATCAGGTCTGAATTAGGCGCTTAATTACAATGGTCCAAATGACACACTTGTATAAAGCCTCCATTCTTCAGAGGAGTCAATCCTATTAGGTGAGAGTTGTAGAATTCAAGATGCGAGTTACCGTTTTCTCTGTAAATTCACATTTTGCAATCCAAATAGAAACTCGCATTGAACCAGGCAGAATAAACTCACATTTCTCTGACGTCCTAGTGGATGCTGGGAACTCCGTAAGGACCATGGGGAATAGCGGCTCCGCAGGAGACTGGGCACAAAAGTAAAGCTTTAGGACTACCTGGTGTGCACTGGCTCCTCCCCCTATGACCCTCCTCCAAGCCTCAGTTAGATTTTTGTGCCCGGCCGAGAAGGGTGCACACTAGGGGCTCTCCTGAGCTTCTTAGTGAAAGTTTAGTTTTAGGTTTTTTATTTTCAGTGAGACCTGCTGGCAACAGGCTCACTGCATCGAGGGACTAAGGGGAGAAGAAGCGAACCTGCCTGCTTGCAGCCAGCTTGGGCTTCTTAGGCTACTGGACACCATTAGCTCCAGAGGGACCGAAAACAGGCCCAGCCTCGGAGTCCGGTCCCAGAGCCGCGCCGCCGGCCCCCTTACAGAGCCAGAAGCAAGAAGAGGTCCGGAAAAATCGGCGGCAGAAGACATCAGTCTTCAACAAGGTAGCGCACAGTATTGCAGCTGTGCGCCATTGTTACTCAGGCACACTTCACACTTCGGTCACTGAGGGTGCAGGGCGCTAGGGGGGGGGGGCACCCTGAGCAGCAATGTAAACACCTTGGCTGGCGAAAATACACCACATATAACCCCCAGGGCTATATGGATGTATTTTAACCCCTGCCAGAACTCACCAAAAAGCGGGAGAAAAGGCCGCCGAGAAGGGGGCGGAGCCTATCTCCTCAGCACACGGGCGCCATTTTCCATCACAGCTCCGCTGGAAGGACGTCTCCCTGACTCTCCCCTGCAGTCCTGCACTACAGAAAAGGGTAAAAAAGAGAGGGGGGCACTAATTTGGCGCAGTTCTAATAATAACAGCAGCTATAAAGGGAAAAGCACGTTTTATAGTGGTATTCCTGTCTATATATAGCGCTCTGGTGTGTGCTGGCATACTCTCCCTCTGTCTCCCCAAAGGGCTAGTGGGGTCCTGTCCTCTATCAGAGCATTCCCTGTGTGTGTGCGGTGTGTCGGTACGATTGTGTCGACATGTTTGAGGAGGAAAATGAGATGGAGGCGGAGCAATTGCCTATTATACAGTTGTCACCCCCTAGGGAGTCGACACCTGAGTGGCTGAGCTTATGGAAGGAATTGCGTGACAGTGTCAGTTCTTTACGAAAGACAGTTGACGACATGAGACAGCCGGCTACTCAGCTTGTGCCTGTCCAGGGGTCTCAAACGCCATCAGGGGCTTTAAAACGCCCGTTACCTCAAATGGCAGACACAGACACGGATACTGACTCCAGTGTCGATGATGAGGAGACAAACGTGACTTCCAGTAGGGCCACACGTTACATGATTGAAGCAATGAAAAATGTATTGCATATCTCTGATAATACAAGTACCACTAAAAAGGGTATTATGTTTGGTGAGAAAAAACTGCCTGTAGTTTTTCCTGTATCCGAGGAATTAAATGAAGTGAGTGATGAGGCGTGGGTTTCCCCCGATAAAAAACTGATAATTCCTAAAAGGTTATTGGCATCATACCCTTTCCCGCCAGAGGATAGGGCACGTTGGGAAACACCCCCTAGGGTGGATAAAGCGCTCACACGCTTGTCTAAACAGGTAGCACTACCCTCTCCTGATACGGCCGCCCTAAAGGAACCTGCCGATAGAAAGCAGGAGAATATCCTAAAATGTATATACACTCACACGGGTGTTATACTGCGACCAGCAATCGCCTCAGCCTGGATGTGCAGTGCGGGCGTGGCGTGGTCGGATTCCCTGACTGAAAATATTGATACCCTAGATAGGGACAGTATATTACTGACTATAGAGCATTTGAAAGATGCATTTTTATATATGCGTGATGCCCAGAGGGATATTTGCCGACTGGCATCAAGAGTTAGCGCGCTGTCCATTTCTGCAAGAAGAGGTTTATGGACGCGGCAGTGGTCAGGTGATGCGGATTCTAAAAGGCACATGGAAGTATTGCCTTATAAGGGGGAGGAGTTATTTGGGGTAGGTCTATCAGACCTGGTAGCCACGGCAACTGCTGGAAAATCCACATTTTTACCCCAGGTAGCTTCTCAACCTAAGAAGACGCCGTATTATCAGGCGCAGTCCTTTCGGCCCCATAAGGGCAAGCGGGCAAAAGGCGCCTCATTTCTGCCCCGTGGAAGAGGGAGAGGAAAAAGGCTGCAGCAAACAGCCAGTTCCCAGGAACAAAAGCCCTCTTCCGCCTCCGCAAAGTCCTCAGCATGACGCTGGGGCTTTACAAGCGGACTCAGGCACGGTGGGGGCCCGTCTCAAGAAGTTCAGTGCGCAGTGGGCCCACTCGCAAATGGACCCCTGGATCCTTCAGGTGGTATCTCAGGGGTACAAATTGGAATTCGAGACGTCTCCCCCTCGCCGTTTCCTAAAGTCTGCTTTACCGACGTCTCCCTCAGACAGGGTGGCAGTATTGCAAGCCATTCACAAGCTGTATTCCCAGCCGGTGATAATCAAGGTACCCCTCCTGCAACAGGGAAAGGGGTACTATTCCACACTATTTGTGGTACCGAAGCCGGACGGCTCGGTGAGACCAATTTTAAATCTACAATCCTTGAACACTTACATACAAAGGTTCAAATTCAAGATGGAGTCACTCAGAGCAGTGATTGCAAACCTGGAAGAAGGGGACTATATGGTCTCTCTGGACATCAAAGATGCTTAGGCCGAAATGATGATTCTCCTTCGAAAGAAGGGAGTTTTAGTTATCCCTTACTTGGACGATCTCCTGATAAGGGCAAGATCTAGGGAACAGTTGGAAGTCGAGGTAGCACTATCTCAGATAGTGCTGCGGCAGCACGGTTGGATTCTCAATATTCCAAAATCGCAGCTGATCCCGACGACACGCCTTCTATTCCTAGGGATGATCCTGGACACAGTCCAGAAAAAGGTGTTTCTCCCGGAGGAGAAAGCCAGGGAGTTATCCGAGCTAGTCAGAAATCTCCTAAAACCAGGCCAAGTCTCAGTGCATCAATGCACAAGGGTCCTGGGAAAGATGGGGCTTCTTACGAAGCAATCCCATTCGGCAGATTCCACGCAAGAACCTTCCAGTGGGATCTGCTAGACAAATGGTCCGGGTCGCATCTTCAGATGCATCAGCGGATAATCTTGTCACCAAGGACAAGGGTGTCTCTCCTGTGGTGGTTGCAGAGTGCTCATCTTCTAGAGGGCCGCAGATTCGGCATTCAGGACTGGGTCCTGGTGACCACGGATGCCAGCCTGAGAGGCTGGGGAGCAGTCACACAGGGAAGAAATTTCCAGGGCTTGTGGTCAAGCCTGGAGACATCACTTCACATAAATATCCTGGAGCTAAGGGCCATCTACAATGCTCTAAGCCTAGCAAGACCTCTGCTTCAAGGTCAGCCGGTGCTGATCCAGTCAGACAACATCACGGCAGTCGCCCACGTAAACAGACAGGGCGGCACAAGAAGCAGGAGGGCAATGGCAGAAGCTGCAAGGATTCTTCGCTGGGCGGAAAATCATGTGATAGCACTGTCAGCAGTGTTCATTCCGGGAGTGGACAACTGGGAAGCAGACTTCCTCAGCAGACACGACCTCTACCCGGGAGAGTGGGGACTTCACCCAGAAGTCTTCCACATGATTGTGAACCGTTGGGAAAAACCAAAAGGTGGACATGATGGCGTCCCGCCTCAACAAAAAACTAGACAGGTATTGCGCCGGGTCAATAGCTGTGGCAATAGCTGTGGACGCTCTGGTAACACCGTGGGTGTACCAGTGTACGTGTTCCCTCCTCTGCCTCTCATACCCAAGGTACTGAGAATCATAAGAAGGAGAGGAGTAAGGACTATACTCGTGGCTCCGGATTGGCCAAGAAGGACTTGGTACCCGGAACTTCAAGAGATGCTCACAGAGGACCCGTGGCCTCTACCTCTAAGAAGGGATCTGCTCCAGCAGGGACCCTGTCTGTTCCAAGACTTACCGCGGCTGCGTTTGACGGCATGGCGGTTGAACGCCGGATCCTGAAGGAAAAAGGCATTCCGGATGAAGTCATCCCTACCCTGATCAAAGCCAGGAAGGATGTAACCGCACAACATTATCACCGTATTTGGCGTAAATATGTTGCGTGGTGCGAGGCCAGGAAGGCCCCTACAGAGGAATTTCAACTGGGTCGGTTCCTGCATTTCCTGCAAACAGGACTGTCTATGGGCCTAAAATTAGGGTCCATTAAGGTTCAAATTTCGGCCCTGTCGATTTTCTTCCAGAAAGAACTGGCTTCAGTTCCTGAAGTTCAGACGTTTGTCAAGGGGGTACTGCATATACAGCCTCCTTTTGTGCCTCCAGTGGCACCTTGGGATCTCAATGTAGTTTTGGGGTTCCTAAAATCACATTGGTTTGAACCACTCACCACTGTGGACTTAAAATATCTCACATGGAAAGTGGTAATGCTGTTGGCCCTGGCTTCAGCCAGGCGTGTCTCAGAATTGGCGGCTTTATCCTATAAAAGCCCTTACCTAATTTTTCATACGGACAGGGCAGAATTGAGGACTCAATTTCTCCCTAAGGTGGTTTCAGCGTTTCACCTGAACCAGCCTATTGTGGTACCTGCGGCTACTAGGGACTTGGAGGACTCCAAGTTGCTGGACGTAGTCAGGGCCCTGAAAATATATGTTTCCAGGACGGCTGGAGTCAGGATATCTGACTCGCTGTTTATCCTGTATGCACCCAACAAGCTGGGTGCTCCTGCTTCTAAGCAGACTATTGCTCGTTGGATTTGTAGTACAATTCAGCTTGCACATTCTGTGGCAGGCCTGCCACAGCCAAAATCTGTAAAAGCCCATTCCACAAGGAAGGTGGGCTCATCTTGGGCGGCTGCCCGAGGGGTCTCGGCGTTACAACTTTGCCGAGCAGCTACTTGGTCAGGGGCAAACACGTTTGCTAAATTCTACAAATTTGATACCCTGGCTGAGGAGGACCTGGAGTTCTCTCATTCGGTGCTGCAGAGTCATCCGCACTCTCCCGCCCGTTTGGGAGCTTTGGTATAATCCCCATGGTCCTTACGGAGTTCCCAGCATCCAGTAGGACGTCAGAGAAAATAAGAATTTACTTACCGATAATTCTATTTCTCGTAGTCCGTAGTGGATGCTGGGCGCCCATCCCAAGTGCGGATTGTCTGCAATACTTGTACATAGTTATTGTTACAAAAATCGGGTTATTATTGTTGTGAGCCATCTTTCCAGAGGCTCCTACGTTATCATACTGTTAACTGGGTTTAGATCACGAGTTGTACGGTGTGATTGGTGTGGCTGGTATGAGTCTTACCCGGGATTCAAAATCCTTCCTTATTGTGTACGCTCGTCCGGGCACAGTATCCTAACTGAGGCTTGGAGGAGGGTCATAGGGGGAGGAGCCAGTGCACACCAGGTAGTCCTAAAGCTTTACTTTTGTGCCCAGTCTCCTGCGGAGCCGCTATTCCCCATGGTCCTTACGGAGTTCCCAGCATCCACTACGGACTACGAGAAATAGAATTATCGGTAAGTAAATTCTTATTTTTTCCATACGCACATCACCAAGGGTGAGGGATAGTAGAGAAAATCCTTATTTTAAGGTTAAAATGTCAGGACTAGTGGCGGCACCAGAGGTGAGGCTGCAGCGCAGTCCCAAATTCAAATAGGGGATCCGCACCAACTGCCAGTGAGTCCCGGGCCAGATAAGGTTGCCAGTGTTTGGGGGGGCAGTTGGTGTGGTTCCCCTAGTTGAATTTTGGACAGCGATGCAGCTCTACCTCTGGAGCAGCCACTGGTCAGGACACAGTGCAGAACCCCTTGGAAGCCTCTTCCCTCCCATGACTAATTAGGCAATTGGAAGTTTCCAATTAGCTTATTAGTCCAATAATTAAATTTTTTGGGAGAGGGGTTTAAAAAATGTTTTTTTCAAAAATCCCAAATTACCCCATAATCAACATTTTCATTGCTTTACGCACCCCAAATGTAATTAGGGTCTTTTTTTTTTTTTATTAAAACATCTTTTTCCTACTTTTTGTCTGTATGAAAGTAAATGAAAAGTTTATCAATTTTTTTTTTTACTCATTTTAAAGAAATGCACAAATCAGCCATTCGACACCTATTAAAAATGTTTAGTGTTTTCCTTTTGCCCACTAACATCCTTCTATATGATTCTACTAACAAAATGGTCACTTTTCTGGGGTCCAGGAAGGTCACCCCACTTTTTCATGCATTTCTCACATTTCATATGACTGACAATTCACAAACCCCCTCTGCGAGTACCACAAACAGGCATTTTCAATTGGATTGGAGAATTCTCGGGAGCGCGCATCTGAATGTCTGCGAGTTTCATGAAACATCTCGCACCTAATTGGATTGACCCAGAATTGGAGTTTGGAGAAGATCATGATGATTCTGTTCAATGACATTTAGTACCAGGAGATAGGGTCTTACCTGTCCGTAAGTGCCCAGTAAGATCTCTGGTTCTCCATCAAAATCGACATCCGCTGTTACGGCACACAGCACACTGTCAAACTGGTCACTATCTGGCAAAAGAAGCTGCTCTCGGAGGCCATTTTGCAAGATGTTTCTGAGAAACACATGGTATGAAGAGCAGAACAATGTGTCATAGGAAGCATGAATAGAACAGTACAGTACAAAAGTATTACTATGAGCTCTCTTCCCCTATTGGTCAATGCTGCTGCCTTAAAGTGTTAAACTACATAGCAGTGTCACACAGATTATCTCTGAGCCAACCAGAGAACTTTCACAATACACATGGCGCGACATGGAGGCAGAGGGTCACTTCTGTGTAGGTAACCCTGTAGTGGGACAGACTGCATGTGTCACAGATCCCCTGTGTGTAAGTAACCCTGCAGTGGGTGGGACAGACTGCATGTGTCACAGATCCCCTGTGTGTAAGTAACCCTGCAGTGGGAGGGACAGACTGCATGTGTCTCATTTCCGCTCTGTGCAGGTTACCCTGCAGTGGGTGGGACAGACTGCATGTGTCTCATTTCCGCTCTGTGTAGGTTACCCTGCAGTGGGAGAGACAGACTGCATGTGTCACAGACTCCCTCTGTGTAGGTAACCCTGCAGTGGGAGGGACAGACTGCATGTGTCACAGACTCCCTCTGTGTAGGTAACCCTGCAGTGGGTGGGACAGACTGCATGTGTCACAGATCCCCTTTAAGTAACCCTGCAGTGGGAGGGACAGACTGCATGTGTCACAGATCCTCTGTGTGTAGGTAACCCTGCAGTGGGTGGAACAGACTGCATGTGTCACAAATCCCCTGTAAGTAACCCTGCAGTGGGTGGGACAGACTGCATGTGTCACAGATCCCCTGTAAGTAACCCTGCAGTGGGAGGGACAGACTGCATGCGTCACAGATCCCCTGTAAGTAACCCTGCAGTGGGTGGGACAGACTGCATGTGTCACAGATCCCCTCTGTGTAGGTAACCCTGCAGTGGGAGGGACAGACTGCATGTGTCACAGATCCCCTCTGTGTAGGTTACCCTGCAGTGGGAGGGACAGACTACACTTGTCACAGATCCCCTGTGCGTAGGTTACCCTGCAGTGGGAGGGACAGACTGCATGTGTCACAGATCACCTCTGTGTAAGTAACCCTGCAATGGGAGGGACAGACTGCATGTGTCACAGATCCCCTCTGTGTAGGTAACCCTGCAGTGGGAGGGACAGACTGCATGTGTCACAGATCACCTCTGTGTAAGTAACCCTGCAGTGGGAGGGACAGACTGCATGTGTCACAGATCCCCTCTGTGTAGGTAACCCTGCAGTGGGAGGGACAGACTGCATGTGTCACAGATCACCTCTGTGTAGGTAACCCTGCAGTGGGAGGAACACGACTGTATGTGTCACAGACCCCCTCTGTGTAGGTAACCCTGCAGTGGGAGGGACACACTACATGTGTCACAGATCCCCTCTGTGTAGGTAACCCTGCAGTGGGAGGGACAGATTGCATGTGTCACAGACCCCTCTGTGTAGGAAACCCTGTAGTGGGAGGGACAGACTGCACGTGTCACAGACTACCTCTGTGTAGATTACCCTGCAGTGGGAGGGACAGACTGCATGTGTCACAGATCACCTCTGTGTAGGTAACCCTGCAGTGGGAGGGACAGACTGCATGTGTCACAGATCACCTCTGTGTAGGTAACCCTGCAGTGGGAGGGACAGACTGCATGTGTCACAGATCACCTCTGTGTAGGTTACCCTGCAGTGGGAGGGACACACTGCATATGTCACAGATCCCCTCTGTGTAGGTAACCCTGCAGTGGGAGGGACACATTGCATGTGTCTCATTTCCCCTCTGGTAGGTAACCCTGCAGTGGGAGGGACAGACTGCACGTGTCACAGACTACCTCTGTGTAGATTACACTGCAGTGGGAGGGACACACTGCATGTGTCACAGATCACCTCTGTGTAGGTAACCCTGCAGTGGGAGGGACATATTGCATGTGTCTCATTTCCCCTCTGGTAGGTAACCATGCAGTGGGAGGGACAGACTGCATGTGTCTCATTTCCCCTCTGGTAGGTAACCCTGCAGTGGGAGGGACAGACTGTATGTGTCACAGACCCCCTCTGTGTAGGTAAATCTGCAGTAGGAGGGACAAACTGCATGTGTCTCATTTTCCCTGTGTGTAGGTAACCCTGCAGTGGGAGGGACAGACTGCATGTGTCTCATTTTCCCTGTGTGTAGGTAACCCTGCAGTGGGAGGGACAGACTGCATGTGTCTCAGTTTCCCTGTGTGTAGGTAACCCTGCAGTGGGAGGGACAGACTGCATGTGTCTCATTTTCCCTGTGTGTAGGTAACCCTGTAGTGGGAGGGACAGACTTCATGTGTCTCATTTTCCCTGTGTGTAGGTAACCCTGCAGTGAGGGACAGACTGCATGTGTCTCAGTTTTCCTGTGTGTAGGTAACCCTGCAGTGGGAGGGACAGACTGCATGTGTCTCAGTTTTCCTGTGTATAGGTAACCCTGCAGTGGGAGGGACAGACTGCATGTGTCTCAGTTTTCCTGTGTGTAGGTAACCCTGCAGTAGGAGGGACAGACTGCATGTGTCTCAGTTTTCCTGTGTGTAGGTAACCCTGCAGTGGGAGGGACAGACTGCATGTGTCTCAGTTTTCCTGTGTGTAGGTAACCCTGCAGTAGGAGGGACAGACTGCATGTGTCTCAGTTTTCCTGTGTGTAGGTAACCCTGCAGTAGGAGGGACAGACTGCATGTGTCTCAGTTTTCCTGTGTGTAGGTAACCCTGCAGTGGGAGGGACAGACTGCATGTGTCTCAGTTTTCATGTGTGTAGGTAACCCTGCAGTGGGAGGGATAGACTGCATGTCTCATTACTCTCTTCTGCCTGTATCACCCAGAGAAGTAAAGAACAAATCTGGCCCTTATACCTGTGTATTAAATACCTACTCCATGTGCAAATGACTAACCTATAAATGGCAGATAGCTCTATGGTACTGGTCACCAGGACACTGTACTCCTCTGGAAAGATACGCCCTCCACCAGCATCTAGGGTTAGAGATCCCAATTAACAACAACATAGAAGACTGTCCTCAGTTGATCAGTGTGGTCATCATCCTCACCGTCACACGGGCAGCACGCCTCTTCCCCTGCTCCACGGACGCTGGGCATCCTGAAGACGAGCACCTTGGACAGAGGACCATCCTGCTGCAGAGACCAGCTCTGGAGGATCTCTGCACAGAGAGGGAAAGAGGCCAGTCACACATCTATAGGAGACATCCCGCACCATCACTCTGCTTCATCCCTCCTCACTGCAGCAAGATCCTTATTAGCCACATTCTGCACACAATAGGAGATCACACTAGCAATAACTGGACTGGGAACCTGCTCCTCCGGACAACCGCACTCACCTCTGTTACTCATGCTGCATTCAGATCGCAAATGCCGGATCCTACCCGGTAAGAGAAACGTGTACTTACCGGGTGGGATCCGGCATTTGCGCTCCGTTGCTGGCTTCCTGACCCGGCAATATACCGGGTCGGTTGCCATAGCAGCGGAGGGCGCAGCAGCAGCAGGGGCGGGGGTGGAGGCGGCGCCGGGAGATGAGCTCATCTCCTGCGCCGCCTCTGCTGTGAATGGGAGCCGTGTCGCATCGGAACGGCTCCCATTCACACTGCACCTGACCCGGTAATCAACCCGGTAATAACCCTTCTTTTTTACCGGGTTGAATTACCGGGTCAGGCGACCCGCTAATTCACCAAAGGACCTTTCACATCGCACACGGACCCATTTCGACGCGGCAATATGCCGCGTCGATACCGGGTTTTTAGTGCGATGTGAAAGGGGTATCAGAAGCCTCATACAGACGTGTCCTCATACAGCTTCTCTGCAGTCACGCCAAACAGACCTTCTTGGCTCACCAGGTTATGTGAGAATCTTCTAGCTTTAGGTATCTTTTTGCAGACACTGTATCTTATGCGCAACGCAGTGCAACTAGTACACACAAGGAGACCGTGCTGATTAATATGATATGTGCCACTTGTATATATGTGTGTGACGGAGTCGCTGAATCTGCATACTAAGTGCTACAATGTAGCAGCCGCTGCTTTTTTCCAATTCAAGTTCCGTTCTGCTCCGTATATAGACTCCGTCACACACAATATACAAGTGTCATATATCACATTAAGCAGCAGAATATCTTCATGCGTCCTATTCACGTTGCGTTGTGAATAAGGCGCATTTTTAAACAAAAAGACGCCCGATGCTAGCAGAGTTGCGTGGGACCTGGCGGCTCACACACGCCAGGCATCTTGCGCTGCGTAGCATATCAGGGCTGGATGTATGAGGATACATCTGCACCCCCTATAATGGTCGCTCTAAGCACTCTGTATAATACATAAAACAGATCTGGTGCCCGGCACTCTTGGTCCTATCTGGTTACGTACCTAGGTGCCCCCCGCAGAATAGTATGAACATGAAGAGTAAATAAAGCAGCGGCACGCCAGTGTTTGAAATAGTGCAAAATTTATTTCATTTTTGCACTATTTCAAACCCTGGAGTGCCGCTGCTTTAATTACTTTATAGATCTATATATCTATATATCTATAGATAGATTTCATAAATACATAAGGACCGGCACTCCCCCCTATGATTTTCAACTTACTCAGGTGCCATCAGCATAAGCGAAGATACTCCAACGTGTACAGACAAACTGCGGCACTCTGAATATTCTTTTGCCTTTATTGAATCTCAAACAGGTGGTTTAATTCATCTGGAGTGCCAAAGTTTCGGGGCCAGAACCGCTCCTTTGTCAAGGTGAAATATTCACCTTGACAAAGGTGTGGTTTGGCACTGAAACGTTGGCACAGCAGATGAATTAAACCACCTGTGTGAATATTCTTTTGCCGTTATTGAATCTCAGAGTGCAGCAGTTTGTCTGTACATGTTGGAGTATATATATATATATATATATATATATATATATATATATATATATATACACACACACACACCTATATATATATATATATATATATATATATATATATATATATATATACACACACACACTATATATTTTATATATATATTTTTTTTTAGTCATATAACATTGATTGATACAATATTAAAAAGCATATATATATATATATATATATATATATATATATATATATATCTTATTTAATAAACAGGGTCATTTCAAATGAGGGGTGGTGGATAGATTAAAGCTGCTAGGGAAACGTGAAACGTGTCGGATACTTACGCTCAATACGCTATATCCCGCTGGTTTAAACAAAGGGTTTGAAATCGCCCCGTTTATTAAATAACATTTTTATGTATGGCTTTTTAATATTGTATCAATGTTGTTATTAGGCAGCTAGTTAGGATAATACAGAGGCCATAGAGTTCAGGATGTATGGAGATAGACCTAAGAAAATCAGGTCAATTAACCGTTTAATGAGTTGTGACTGTAGGGTATCTGTGTCTGATAAAGTGTATCCTGTCATTGTAAATGGAGATCACAATAATCCTTTTTATATTGTAATGATTGTTGCATTTTATTTGTTTTATGCACTTGTCAAAGTCAGAAAAATATCACTATGCACACTGCCATATTTGCACCTCATATGTGTCCCTGCTGCGCATGCGTGCGCTCTCCCGTGCGTGTGCATACTCGCTGTTGCGGGCACCCGCAGGCGCACGGTATGCGCATTTACGGTAGAGATTGTATGCGTCTAGCGGGCGACTCGTTCGTTACATATTTTCACTATATAATGTATTTTAAAGATCATGGTCCCTTTGATAGATTCTGAAAGTTTAGTTAATGTAGCATGTTCCTGGACGGAGAGATCCCTCTTTGTATTGTACGAAGGGTCCAACAGGAGTCATACAGTGATGTTTAGTATCCATCGGAAGAGTATTTAATTAGCAATATTCCGGTGTTGGTTTGGAGCGGATTAATCGCTCGTGCGAATAGTTATGGACATAAGAAGTTTATGTCCATTTACTATTATTTGCACTTACTTAGCCATGCGGCGGGAAACCTAGTATCCCACCCACCTGAGCAGTTGGAAATAGCCACAGCCCACCTGTATGAATCAACCTATGACCTTTTGTTATAATGCGAAGCCGAATTCCTGTGTCCAATGAACAATAAGAATATAGGGACCATTGTACTGTATTGTGTGCAGTGTATATAAGGGTCACCGTCCCCAGGCCAGCCGGTACTCTCTCTTCAACAGTTATCGCTGATAATTGGAGGACTGGATTCCGGTTGCGCCTGCGTGTGTTCCCCGTATGGTATGTTTCCCTGTTGCCACTTTGTTACCCGTATGTAGTTAGCCATTCACACTTAGTCTCTGTATTTGTAATACGATCGTTCTCTATTGTGCATGTTACTGTCTAGATACTTTGCTAGAATTATATGTTAGTTTGTAGCGTATGACTTGTGAACTGTTTCCCCTTTTGAAGTAACTTTAGATATGTGTTAGTAAAAGGTTTTGGACCCTTAAAACGGTAGTGTGTATTCGTTATATTGCAAGGGGTAATAGGAGCGTCTCGATCGCTCGAACAGTTTTAGTATCTATAAGGTTAAACAGCGTTGCATAACTACAGTGGTTCTAGTACAAGGTATACAGCATAAGAATATCTTTCCAGCGTGTTACATGCAAGTTTTACTGATTGTTATCCAGTTAGCGTCTGCGCCGCTCGTGATCTCCTCGTGGTCCCGAGCGTCCGCTACGCTAATAGCGTAGCATTACGTTAGTCGCTCACCTATAGTGTGCCCGATACCACCAACGTATTCTCGCGAGCGTTTGTGTCGCTCAAGCGGCTCGCTCCCGATTTAGCGTCCGCTACGCTAAGAGCGTACCCTTACGGTACCTCGTACGCCAATTGCGTACTGTGTCTCTTAACCTCTTAGAGTGTTTAATAAGGTAATCAAATCAGCATTCACACACTTTTGTTATGTAGCAACAATGTTTTAATTTGAATAGTTGGTAATCGGTTATATATAATATGATTGAAAAATGTTACGGTCTAAAATGAAGGTAGAGACTTCCTTGTAATTTCATTGGTTCCTGGGACATTAAAAGGTGCGACTGTGCTGTGCCCTCTGACGAAGCCCGGTCTGACTAAACGCGTATGGGCATGGCCCAGCGAGAGGACAAGTGTACAGCAATGATACACTTCTTCTATGTGGTGAAGTCCTACATAATTATAGATATGTGCTATACGTACAGTGGTTGATACCACCCTTTGTGGTACATGCTTTAACCTTTCGTGTGTGGAAAGTTGCTAGAATAAATGAATCTTTTAAAACTGATTCATGCACTATGGAGCGCCCTTTTTTTTTACTCATTTACATATATATGTATATGATAGGGTTCACTACGGCTGGCCGGCGGTCGGGCTCCCGGCGACCAGCATCCCGGCGCCGGGAGCCCGACCGCCGGCTTACCGACAGCTTGGCGAGCGCAAATGAGCCCCTTGCGGGCTCGCTGCGCTCGCCACGCTACGGGCACGGTGGCGCGCTACGCGCGCCACACTATTTTATTCTCCCTCTATGGGGGTCGTGGACCCCCACGAGGGAAAATAAGTGTCGGTATGCCGGCTGTCGGGCTCCCGGCGCCGGTATACTGAGCGCCGGGAGCCCGACCGCCGGCAAACAGAAGACCACCCATATGATATATATATATATATATACTCTGCTCAAAAAAATAAAGGGAACACTAAAATAACACATCCTAGATCTGAATGAATGAAATATTCTTATTAAATACTTTGTTCTTTACATAGTTGAATGTGCTGACAACAAAATCACACAAAAATTATTAATGGAAATCAAATTTATTAACCCATGGAGGTCTGGATTTGGAGTCACCCTCAAAATTAAAGTGGAAAAACACACTACAGGCTGATCCAACTTTGATGTAATGTCCTTAAAACAAGTCAAAATGAGGCTCAGTAGTGTCTGTGGCCTCCAGGTGCCTGTATGACCTCCCTACAATGCCTGGGCATGCTCCTGATGAGGTGGCGGATGGTCTCCTGAGGGATCTTCTCCCAGACCTGGACTAAAGCATCCGCCAACTCCTGGACAGTCTGTGGTGCAACGTGGCATTGGTGGATGGAGCAAGACATGATGTCCCAGATGTGCTCAATTGGATTCAGGTCTGGGGAACGAGCGGGCCAATCCATAGCATCAATGCCTTCGTCTTGCAGGAACTGCTGACACATTCCAGCCACATGAGGTCTAGCATTGTCTTGCATTAGGAGGAACCCAGGGCCAACCGCACCAGCATATGATCTCACAAGGGGTCTGAGGATCTCATCTCGGTACCTAATGGCAGGCAGGCTACCTCTGGCGAGCACATGGAGGGCTGTGCAGCCCCCCAAAGAAATGCCACCCCACACCATTACTGACCCACTGCCAAACCGGTCATGCTGGAGGATGTTGCAGGCAGCAGAACGTTCTCCTTGGCGTCTCCAGACTCTGTCATGACTGTCACATGTGCTCAGTGAGAACCTGCTTTCATCTGTTAAGAGCACAGGGCGCCAGCGGCGAATTTGCCAATCTTGGTGTTCTCTGGCAAATGCCAAATGTCCTGCACGGTGTTGGGCTGTAAGCACAACCCCCACCTGTGGGCGTCGGGCCCTCATACCACCCTCATGGAGTCTGTTTCTGATTGTTTGAGTAGACACGTGCACATTTGTGGCTTGCTGGAGGTCATTTTACAGGGCTCTGGCAGTGCTCCTCCTGTTCCTCCTTGCATAAAGGCGGAGGTAGCAGTCCTGCTGCTGGGTTGTTGCCCTCCTACGGCCTCCTCCACGTCTCCTGATGTACTGGCCTGTCTCCTGGTAGCGCCTCCATGCTCTGGACACTACGCTAACAGACACAGCAAACCTTCTAGCCACAGCTCGCATTGATGTGCCATCCTGGATGAGCTGCACTACCTGAGCCACTTGTGTGGGTTGTAGGGAGGTCATACAGGCACATGGAGGCCACACACACTACTGAGCCTCATTTTTACTTGTTTTAAGGACATTACATCAAAGTTGGATGAGCCTGTAGTGTGTTTTCCACTTTTATTTTGAGGGTGACTCCAAATCCAGACCTCCATGGGTTAATAAATTTGATTTCCATTGATAATTTTTGTGTGATTTTGTTGTCAGCACATTCAACTATGTAAAGAACAAAGTATTTAATAAGAATATTTCATTAATTCAGATCTAGGATGTATTATTTTAGTGTTCCCTTTATTTTTTTGAGCAGTGTTGTGCAGCTGGTTGTGCATGCTTACCTTCATGTCCCCGTTTATCCACCTCATCAGGAGTACCTCAGATTTGTGGTACAGGATTGTCATTACCAATTCCAGACGTTGCCGTTTGGTCTGTCCACGGCACCAAGAATATTTACCAAGGTAATGGCAGTAATGATGGTGCTCCTGCGAAAGCAAGGAGTCACAATTATCCCATACTTGGACGATCTCCTCATAAAGGCGAGGTCCAGAGAGCAGTTGCTGATTAGTGTAGCACGCTCTCGGGAAGTGTTACAACAGCACGGCTGGATTCTGAATATTCCAAAGTCGCAGCTGATTCCTACGACGCGTCTGCCCTTCCTGGGCATGATTCTGGACACAGACCAGAAGAAGGTTTTTCTCCCGACGTAGAAGGCTCAGGAACTCATGACACTGGTCAGAGACCTCTTAAAACCAAAACAGGTGTCGGTGCATCACTGCACGAGAGTCCTGGGAAAGATGGGGGCGTCATACGAGGCCATTCCCTTCGGCAGGTTCCATGCAAGGACCTTTTCAATGGGATCTGTTGGACAAGTGGTCCGGATCGCATCTACAGATGCATCGGCTGATCACCCTATCCCCCAGGGCCAGGCTGTCTCTTCTGTGGTGGCTGCAGAGTACTCACCTTCTCGAGGGCCGCAGGTTCGGCATTCAGGACAGGGTCCTGGTGACCACGGATGCAAGCCTCCGAGGGTGGGGGGCAGTCACTTAGGGAAGAAGTTTCCAAGGGCTGTGGTCAAGTCAGGAGACTTGCCTTCACATCAGTATCCTGGAACTAAGGGCCATATACAACGCCCTAAGTCAAGCGAAGACCCTGCTTCGCAACCAATCGGTGCTGATTCAATCAGACAACATCACCGCAGTGGCTCATGTAAACCGCCAAGGCAGCACAAGGAGCAGGGTGGTGATGGCGGAAGCCACCAGAATTCTTCGATGGGCGGAGAATCACGTACGAGCACTGTCAGCAGTGTTCATTCCGGGAGTGGACAACTGGGAAGCAGACTTCCTCAGCAGGCACGACCTCCACCCGGGAGAGTGGGGACTTCATCAAGAAGTCTTCGCGCAGATTGTAGGTCGGTGGGAACTGCCACAGGTGGACATGATGGCATCCCGCCTCAACAAAAAGCTACAGAGGTATTGCGCCAGGTCAAGAGACCCTCAGGCGATAGCTGTAGACGCACTGGTGACACCGTGGATGTTCCAGTCGGTTTATGTGTTTCCTCCTCTTCCTCTCATACCCAAGGTGCTGAGAATCATAAGAAAAAGAGGAGTGAGAACAATACTCATTGTTCCGGATTGGACAAGAAGGACTTGGTATCCAGAGCTGCAAGAAATGTTCACAGAGGACCCATGGCCTCTGCCTCTAAGGCAGGATCTGTTGCAGCAGGGACCTGGTCTGTTCCAAGACTTACCGCGGCTGCGTTTGACGGCTTGGCGGTTGAACGCCGGATCCTAGTAGAAAAAGGGATTCCGGATGAGGTTATTCCTACACTAATAAAGGCTAGGAAGGACGTGACGGCTAAACATTATCACCGTATACGGCGAAAATATGTTGCTTGGTGTGAGGCCAGGAATGCCCCTACAGAGGAATTCCAGCTGGGCCGTTTCCTTCACTTCCTACAGTCGGGAGTGACTTTGGGCCTAAAATTGGGGTCCATTAAGGTCCAGATTTCGGCCCTATCCATTTTCTTTCAAAAGGAACTAGCTTCTCTACCTGAAGTTCAGACGTCTGTAAAGGGAGTGCTGCATATTCGGCCCCCGTTTGTGCCTCCAGTGGCACCTTGGGATCTTTACGTGGTGTTGAGTTTCCTGAAATCACACTGGTTTGAGCCGCTTAAAACCGTGGAGTTGAAATATCTCACCTGGAAGGTGGTCATGCTATTAGCCTTGGCATTGGCTAGGCGTGTGTCAGAATTGGCGGCTTTGTCACATAAAAGCCCCTATTTGGTTTTCCATATGGACAGGGCAGAATTGCGGACTCGTCCACAATTTCTGCCAAATGTGGTGTCATCTTTTCATATGAACCAACCTATTGTGGTGCCTGTGGCTACTCGTAACTTGGAGGATTAAGAGTTACTGGATGTAGTCAGGGCTTTGAAGGTTTATGTAGCCAGAACGGCTAGAGTCAGGAAAACTGAGTCGCTGTTTATCCTGTATGCATCCAACAAGATGGGTGCTCCTGCTTCAAAGCAAACTATTGCTCGCTGGATCTGTAACACGATTCAGCAGGCTCATTCTGCGGCTTGATTGCCGCTTCCAAAATCAGTAAAAGCCCACTCCACAAGGAAGGTGGGCTCTTCTTGGGCGGCTGCCCGAGGGGTCTCGGCATTACAGCTTTGCCGAGCGGCTACTTGGTCAGGTTCAAACACCTTTGCAAAGTTCTACAAGTTTGATACCCTGGCTGAGGAGGACCTTGTGTTTGCTCATTCGGTGCTGCAGAGTCATCCGCACTCTCCCGCCCGTTTGGGAGCTTTGGTATAATCCCCATTGTCCTTACGGAGTCCCCAGCATCCACTAGGACGTTAGAGAAAATAAGATTTTACTTACCGGTAAATCTATTTCTCGTAGTCCGTAGTGGATGCTGGGCGCCCGTCCCAAGTGCGGACTTCTTCTGCAATACTTGTATATAGTTATTGCTTAAATAAGGGTTATGTTATGGTTGCATCAGGTTTGTCTGATGCTCTGTTGTTGTTCATACTGTTAACTGGGTAAGTTTATCACGAGTTATACGGTGTGATTGGTGTGGCTGGTATGAGTCTTGCCCTGGATTCCAAAATCCTTTCCTTGTACTGTCAGCTCTTCCGGGCACAGTTTCCTTAACTGAGGTCTGGAGGAGAGACATAGAGGGAGGAGCCAGTGCACACCAGTATTCCTAATTCTTTCTTAAAGTGCCCTATCTCCTGCGGAGCCCGTCTATTCCCCAAAGTCCTTACGGAGTCCCCAGCATACACTACGGACTACGAGAAATAGATTTACCGGTAAGTAAAATCTTATTTTTTTGAGCCGTGTAGAATCTGTGTCTACCATAATTATCCAAAACTTTGATTGAAGGTATATCTGTGTGCCCCATCCCAAGAGAGTCCATTCGGACGCATCTCAGCGTCCTCCTTGTTCTTACAATATATCTTACACTCTCAGGGAGTACCCAAGTGTCCTTATTCTAATTGACCTTTGTGTATTTTGGATACAGGCAATGTATAGCCGTAATTAACCAAACAGTATAGTGACACTTTGTTATATATACCAAAACCTGTGTGGACTCTACACCCTTCTCTTGCACTCTCTAATTGTCAATCAGAGCAGCCAGGCAGCATTCTGCCTGCCTCTCAGCCTGCAGCCGTTCAATGAAGGCTGTCAGCATGGCTACAATCTTTCCTGCCTCTTTCCTGCGATTCCATGCTCCAGGCCCTTATTACCTCGCATACAAATCTCAGCAGCTCAGTACCAGGAAATGTTTCTTAATGTATTCCATAAGGCCTGTTTCTCTCCACTCTGCCAATTCTTGGCGGGTATGTCACCATAAGAAAGACAACGACAGACAAGACAAAAGAAATCCTTTTTGGGAGCACTCTTATTTGGATATGATGGTGATAATAAGACAATGAATAGTGAAATGATATGATGATCGTTCTAAAACTTAACTTTTATTCTATTCCGTTAAAATATCGACCTATATGGTCCAAACATATTTAAATAACTATTGTTCAAAAATAAAAAGGAAAAAGGTGAAATATAAAGGAGATGATTAAGAGTGAGCAGATAGAAACTGCCCCACCAGTGTATTCACATAAAAAGATAGGTGGTCATCTTAGTGATATCCACAGTGCCTGGTATTCCTGAGCAGTCTCCCTTCAAAGTACTAACCAGGTCTATCCTATCAGCTTCCGAGATAAGAGATCGGGCTACTCTCAGGATAGTACGACCTTGGATAATAGAGATGACATATGAAGGAAGAGAGTACCCACTTCTGCTGTCTGTACTCTGGCTGTTGTACGTCTCTGGAACAATTGGCCCCAGGCTTTTCCAGATGAGAGAGTGTTGGAAGGGAGAACCTTCACCAGTTTTAGTTGGAAAAGATCATAAATTTTGATCTGTTTCTACTCAGAATAGGGCAGAAGGAAGAAGAAAGCACTTCTACTTTCTGTTGTGACAGCCAAATGTACGCTGGGAAGGGCGGAACCCTTGCCAGCACAGCTATCAACCAGATGAGAGAGTGCTAGGAGAAGGTAAGGTTCTGATGTATAATCAGAAAGATATAGTTAGTATGAATTGATTTATTCCTGTAGCATAGAGTACCTAATCCCTTCTTATTCTCCTGTGCCGTGTATGCAGTGTTATACATATGCAGGAAGTCAATATTTTCTGAATAGATTAAATCCTGAGTCCTAGCCAATCATTATATGCTGGTGAGTCAGGTGAAGTATTCAGACAAATGTGGCATATCATAGTGATCTCTCAAGATCATGAGTATCTAGAATACATTAAAAAGGATATCCTTATTGGTAGGAAGGTCCTGATCTCTCACATAGAAATATAAAAGAAACAATGTTGCAGAAAAGTATTCCAGCAAGAAATCTGAAAATTTAATTAGTTGTCACATAGAGATATAAGAGAAATAGAGTTGCAACGAAAGTTTTCCAGCAGGCGATCTGCAGTTATAGTCACTTAATAAATCAGCCTTATAGAACTTGAAACAATTCAGCAATTGGAGAAATAACACTGATTTCTAGGCTTGTAGCAGATTTAATCCTTTTATACACTTAATTGCATGAATAATTCATACTGTACAGTGTATTTAAGCACATACATAAATGTCAAATGTGACAATAATAGTAGTAACAAAATAACAAGAGATGCAAGAGCACCTTATTAGAAAAAGATTTCAAGGAGCTCTGCTTTAAAGTTATATGCGTATATTTGAATTTATGTCAGTTCAGCAATTCATTACTGAATGGATCGCCTGAGTAAAGAAATAGTGTGCAACAAATAAATCAATTGTGCCAAACTATAGCGCAAATATGCAACACATATGATTTTGCAACATGTATAGTTTTTTTAAATGAAATAAGTGCACCTTTTTTGTATCAAATGAGGACAACATTAGTTAATCCAGAGTGATAAAAATATCAGCAAAGAAATATATATCAAAAGAGTATACACTTATTTGTTGGCTAGTACACTTGGATATTATATCATATACAGGGGTATGAGTATAATCCCTGATGTTAATCCTCAATTGGTAGCACACATTATAGAGGCAAAGGGAAGAAAGTGGAAAGCGTAGTGGGTATGGCCGTCAGTGGGAACTGTGATTTGTGGTTACATTCAATTGATCACCACTTCAGCCAGTTTCTAGTCCCACCTACCCCTGCCTCCCCTAAATGCACCCTCCACCATACATCAGGAATGCATATCATGGATAATTGACCTCAAATGCCGTTGTATGGTATAGGGTAGGGAGTGGGGGACAAGCAGGGGGAGAAAGTTTCAGAGATATTATAACCGTGGAGAAGTTTTAAGGAGAGTTTTTGCCGTAATATCTACCACTCGCCGCTCCAATGATTTAGGATGCCGGCGTTAAGTTTGTCCTCTCCGCAAACGGCTCAGTCCGCTCCCACTCTCCCTCGCCTCACATGTGTGTCCTCACGATAGCGGTGCTGCGGCCGCCCGAAATCCAAACGGGGCGTGGCCGTACGACGTCCGTTGATGACGTCAGTATGTCACCATCCCACACATTTGAAATGAGAGACACCATAGGCAGACATGTTTGATTGCTTTTGGAACTGTCCTCTTCTCAGACATTTTTGGCTCCATATTGGCGAATCTGGTCAATTATTTACCTCTGACTAGTGATGGGCAATTTTTGGCATCCTTCTAGAGGTCAGAGGGCAGTACGGATGGTGTAATGGTTAGCATTACCTCCTCACAGCACTGGTAGATTAATTGGCTCCAACAAAAATTAACCCTAGTGTGTATGGGTGTACAAGGGCACACTAAATGGGCTAAGTGGTTCTTATCTGCTGTCATATTCTGTGTTTCTATAACTAAGATTTGTAAGAGATTACTCTATTATAAGTGCCTGAAGCTGAGTGATGCGGTACCTCCAGCTGACCCCCGATTCCTAATCTAGGGATAGTTACTGGCTGGCTCCACAGAGACCATCCTTTGTAGAAACTGGGGTTTCTGAGCTGCTGCACCACCGGGTGCAGCCTGAAAGTGAGTGAACTCCACACTGCACTGGAAATAAGGAAAAGGGAGATTAAAACTGTGGTCGTCTCTTACGTGGAGGCAGAAGTCCTGTCTCTGTAGAGGTATCGATTGGGATTACTGTTCACTAACACCCACCAACACAGTCTGGGCTCTGAAAGACAGTCGTTAGAGAGTGTGGCCATGTTCTGTGCTGGAGTACGAATGGTAATTCTTATTGCCTCACAGATAGGACCACCTCCTTGGTGGGGGCATCAGACTGAATGTTCTTCAGTTATGAAGGTGGCTAAGGATTCTGTCCTTATGGTATACACCATATATGTCTTGGGATTCTGTCATTATGGTATGGCATACACTATATATGACTTGAAGTCTCTACCCAAGATGGTGGGTAACAATTGGCCTTCATACAAACAAGATGTTTTTCCCTATGGGACTCCAGTCCTTGATCCCCCAGTGGTACTCACAATTTTTTCATTACAAGAACTAGGAAAGTATTTGTTAGCTCGCAGAGAGATGTTTGTTCATTTTTGCATGAAGGTCTTGGGGAAGATTCATGGTTCTCAAGGTTCCACTCTAGGGAGTTCTAGATTACGAATCTGCTAGAACTGAGGGTGGTGTTCAAAGTTCTACTTAAAGAATGCTGTGTTTTGTGAGAGAGAGCCAGTCAGACAAAGCCACGGCAGTGGCAGATATCCACCATCTGGGTGGCACTACGTTCTCCCTCGCCATGAGAACAGCTGAATATCGCAGCATAACAAAGCTGTTCATTTCAGTGATAGAAAATTGGGAAGCAGATTTCTTAGCAGGCGTACACAACACCGCAGTAGAATTGGTTTACCCAGTTTTCCAACAGGTTGTGGTTTTCCTCCTTGTACCACAAGGTGGAGCACTTCAATCAAGAAATAGTAATCTGAACACCTTGCTGATCCCTTGGGACTTTACATTACCTGTCCCCTGATACCCCTGGTAGCAATGCATCTGTGAATCCTGAGGAAGGTAAAATCAGAGGGCATTCGAGTCTTCTTTGTGTCACTGTTCTGGCCAGTACATGGATAATTCCGCTCAATGCAGTGGGCTCAAGCTTTAGTGTGGAAAGCTTCTTGGGGTGATCCTTAAGGCTAAGAGCTAGTCAGACTGTGTGGTTAAGACTATTCTTTAGGCGAAAGTAAGATTTCCACCAAATGATCACAGTGTGGATGACCAATCTGGTGCTGAAAGGAGTTTCCTACCTTTTTCCTTTCATTACTACTATTCTGGGTCTGGATGGCGATGTGACTTTAATCCCCGAAGGCCCACGTTTCAGTCCACTGTTTTCTTTCAAACCAAACTGTCACTTTTACCTAAAGTGCAGACTTACTTACAGGGAGTGATAAACGTGCAGCCTCCATTCATTTCCCCAGTCTCTTTGTGGGACCTGAACTTGGTGATGACAAACTTAAGGCCCCCATACATCTAAGTCCTATATACCCGATGACCCACAGGCCTGAACCTTGCTAAAATAGTTTTAATAAATTAGATTATCTTAAAATCCAATGAGTTTAGTATGGAAAGGGATGCTGTATCATAAGGGAAAGCTGTGCTTCGCTCCTATAGTCATACCTCTCTGACTTATTTCTCTGGACCAGTGAACCGGTGGGATTTTCTCGTTACTCTGTCTATATTGTATGTGTTGTGCAGCTGGTTTTCTCTGCCCCCGCCTCTGGCAAGAAAGGACGCACCTCGGACTTTCTTGTTTCTTTGTTCGAAAGGCTGCATTTGATAATGACGTGCTTTCCTAGGCTGCAGGAATATAAGGCAAACATCAGAATTACCAGCTATAGTTGTGGAGACCAGGTCCGAGAACCCTTCTCCACACAATCCTCAGCCTTCCATATGCCACCTAAGTTGGCATCATCTGTCCATTGCATATTCTACAGGATACGTCAAGCAGAAATCGACATAGCTTTGCCTCTAGGACCCAGTATACTCATGTCTCTTTGGGCATGTTTTATGATATATATCTCTTAAGACAGCATCTTTAATATATATATACACATACTAGGGTCTCAATTTCTGCTGATAAGGTACCTGTCCACGCCGCCACAGCGCTATAAACCCATGCCGACACAATCGCCGGTCTGAGTAGTGTACCAAAATGTGCACGCTATCTGCAGGATCCCTGAGAATAGCTAGGGCTACCTTTTGGGCAAACGTGACACCCTAGGGGAAGATTCCCATCACATCCTGGCCCTAGTGGGGAAAGGATACTGCCTGAGAATTCTTTGTGGGAAGCTGCAGTCTCTTGTCTGGAGATTCCCGCTCTTTTTCCTCATGAGAGGAGGGAAAATTACCTCAGCTTTCTTCCCCTTAAAATGTGTACCCTTGTGTCAGGGACAGATGAGTCATCAGTGATATGCAAATCATCTTTATTACAATAATCATATATTGAATACTTTTCTGCCATTTTGGCTGTAACTTTGCATTATCGTAGTCGACACAGGAGTCAAACTCCGTGTCGATATCAGTGTCTATTATTTTGGATAGTGAGCATTGTGAGACTCTGAAGGTCTCTGCGCCATAGGGACAGACATGGGTAGATTTCCTGTCTGTTCTCTAATCTTTTGTGCAATAAATTCACCTTAGCACTTACACATATCCAAACAGGTGTCTGCGTGGTCGACGGAGACACCCTCTCACACACATATTAGCTCCACCTCCTCCTTAGGGGAGCCTTTTACCTCACATGTCGACACACACGTACCGACACACCACACACACAGGGGATGCTCTATTTGAAGACAGTTCCCCCACAAGGCCCTTTGGAGAGACAGAGAGAGAGTATGCCAGCACACACCCCAGCGCTATATGACCCAGGAATCACACAGTAACGTAGTGTTAACCCAGTAGCTGCTGTCTAAAGTTTTTACGCCAAATTTGTGCCCCCCCCCCCCCTCTCTTTTTCACCCTCTTCTATCGTGCTTCTTCAGGGGAGAGCCTGGGGAGCTTCCTCTCAGCGAAGCTGTGGAGAGAAAATGGCGCTGGTGAGTGCCGAGGAAGAAGCACCGCCCCCGCAGCGGCGGGCTTCTGTCCTGCGATTTTGTGTAAAATAATGGCGGGGGCTCATGCATATATACAGTGCCCAACTGTATATATGCCCACTTTGCCAAGAGGTCTCTAATTGCTGCCCAGGGCGCCCCCCCCTGCGCCCTGCACCCTACAGTGACCGGAGTGTGTGGGTGTAATGTGGGAGCAATGGCGCACAGCTGCAGTGCTGTGCGCTACCTCATATGAAGACTGGAGTCTTCTGCCGCCGCTTTTGAAGTCTTCTTGCTTCTCACGCCGGCTTCTGGCTTCTTGCTCTGCGAGGGGGACGGCGGCGCGGCTCTGGGATCGGACGACCAAGGGTGCGTTCCTGTGTTCGATCCCTCTGGAGCTAATGGTGTCCAGTAGCCTAAGAAGCATGACCTATCCACAGTGAGTAGGTCTGCTTCTCTCCCCTCAGTCCCTCGTAGCAGAGAGTCTGTTGCCAGCAGATCTCTCTGAAAATAAAAAAATCCTAACAAAATACTTTCTATCTAGCAAGCTCAGGAGAGCTCACTAAAGTGCACCCAGCTCGTCCGGGCACAGATTCTAACTGAGGTCTGGAGGAGGGACATAGAGGGAGGAGCCAGTGCACACCAGTATTCCTAATTCTTTCTTAAAGTGCCCTGTCTCCTGCGGAGCCCGTCTATTCCCCATGGTCCTTACGGAGACCCCAGCATCCACTAGGACGTTAGAGAAAATAAAGTGAACACTCAAACAACACAATGTAACTCCAAGTCAATCACACTTCTGTGAAATCAAACTGTCCACTTAGGAAGCAACACTGATTGACGATCAATTTCACATGCTGTTGTGCAAATGGAATAGACAACAGGTGGAAATTATAGGCAATTAGCAAGACACTCCCAATAAAGGAGTTGTTCTGCAGGTGGTGACCACAGACCACTTCTCAGCTCCTATGCTTTCTGCCTGATGTTTTGGTCACTTTTGAAAGCTGGCGGTGCTTTCACTCTAGTGGTAGCATGAGACGGAGTCTACAACCCACACAAGTGGCTCAGGTAGTGCAGCTCATCCAGGATGGCACATCAATGCGAGCTGTGGCAAGAAGGTTTGCTGTGTCTGTCAGCGTAGTGTCCAGAGCATGGAGGCGCTACCAGGAGACAGGCCAGTACATCAGGAGACGTGGAGGAGGCCGTAGGAGGGCAACAACCCAGCAGCAGGACCGCTACCTCCGCCTTTGTGCAAGGAGGAACAGGAGGAGCACTGCCAGAGCCCTGCAAAATGACCTCCAGCAAGCCACAAATGTGCATGTGTCTACTCAAACGATCAGAAACAGACTCCATGAGGGTGGTATGAGGGCCCGACGTCCACAGGTGGGGGTTGTGCTTACAGCCCAACACCGTGCAGGACGTTTGGCATTTGCCAGAGAACACCAAGATTGGCAAATTCGCCACTGGCGCCCTGTGCTCTTCACAGATGAAAGCAGGTTCTCACTGAGCACATGTGACAGACGTGACAGAGTCTGGAGACGCCAAGGAGAACGTTCTGCTACCTGCAACATCCTCCAGCATGACCGGTTTGGCAGTGGGTCAGTAATGGTGTGGGGTGGCATTTCTTTGGGGAGCCGCACAGCCCTCTATGTGCTCGCCAGAGGTAGCCTGACTGCCATTAGGTAATGAGATGAGATCCTCAGACCCATTGTGAGACCATATGCTGGTGCGGTTGGCCCTGGGTTCCTCCTAATGCAAGACAATGCTAGACCTCATGTGGCTGGAGTGTGTCAGCAGTTCCTGCAAGACGAAGGCATTGATGCTATGGACTGGACCTCCCGTTCCCCTGACCTGAATCCAATTGAGCACATCTGGGACATCATGTCTCGCCACGTTGCACCACAGACTGTCCAGGAGTTGGCGGATGCTTTAGTCCAGGTCTGGGAGGAGATCCCTCAGGAGACCATCCGCCACCTCATCAGGAGCATGCCCAGGCGTTGTAGGGAGGTCATACAGGCACGTGGAGGCCACACACACTACTGAGCCTCATTTTGACTTGTTTTAAGGACATTACAGCAAAGTTGGATCAGCCTGTAGTGTGTTTTTCCACTTTAAATTTGAGGGTGACTCCAAATCCAGACCTCCATGGGTTAATAAATTTGTTTTCCATTGATAATTTTTGTGTGATTTTGTTGTCAGCACATTCAACTATGTAAAGAACAAAGTATTTAATAAGAATATTTCATTCATTCAGATCTAGGATGTGTTATTTTAGTGTTCCCTTTATTTTTTTGAGCAGTGTATTTAAAACTTAACTTTTAATAGTTTGATGCATAATAAAACTGGAGTACCAAAAATCCTCCAAAATATTCTAAAAAGGGCGAAATATTGACTCACAAAATATAAAAGACAAGACGTAATTAAAAATGTACACAGGTTCAATATATTTATATTGGCCTCAGCCAATTACCAATGCATTGATATATAGTAGTCTGTACATATGGAAACAGGATAGAAAGGCAAGGCTATTAAGTTGTTTTCTGGATTCTGTTGCCCCGTATTTGCCTCATCATTGAATACGGGGGTGAGAGATCCCTATTCACTTCAGCCTATGGAAGAACAGGAGAATATCCGGGTTTATGCAGAAAAGCGACTTCGTTTCTGCTTTCGGCTGATGGCTGAAAGCCAGCGCAGCCGATGAGAGAACTACTGGCAACCTGGAAACCCAGATATGGAATAACCTGGAAACCCAGATATGGAATATAGATAAATATAAGCACAGGACACTAATTATGCGTCCTGGACAGCATAAGATTAAGTAGTTGCTGCCTAATTCACTCTAGAAAAAACCATAAGGCAATACATTATCCTTCTAAGAGGCATATCAGGATTTTGGTACTTACCGATAAATCCCTTTCTCCGATTCCACAGGGGCCACTGGAGCGTAGTTACAATGGGGAAATAGTAGGCAGTAATTGGGAGCTGGCACTTTAAAATTCTCACACTGTGGCTAGCTCCTCCCCTACTATCTCCCCTCCAAGCCAGTCTACGTAAAACTGTGCCCGAGGAGAGCTGGAATAAACAAACCGTAAGGTAGAGGAGGTTAATGAAGCCCTGTAAACCAGGATAACACAAACCAAACCTGGAACAGAACCTAACAAACAACCGGCTAGCCCGAACTCAACAAGCAGTCATATGGTGATCTGCAAACTGTTAAGCAAAAAACAAGGAGGAACAGCGCTGGGCGGGCGTCCAGTGGCCCCTGTGGAATCGGAGAAAGGGATTTATCGGTAAGTACCAAAATCCTGATTTCTCCTTCATCCACTAGGGGCCACTGGAGCGTAGTTACAATGGGGGCGTCCCAGAGCTCCCAAAACGGGTGGGAGAGCGCTGAGAGTCCTGTAAAACCGCTCGGCCAAACTGTGATGCAGAGGCCGCAAAAGTGTCAAACTTGTAGAATTTGACAAAAACAAATGTCGGTCCGACCAAGTAGCCGCCCGGCATAAAGTATTCATGGACACCCCACGGGCAGCTGCCCACGAAGGTCTCACAACGCGCGTAAAGTGCGCTGAAATGGAAAACGGAGGCTTCCGAGCAACCGCCAAGAAGACTGTCTGATGGTCAGATGTATCCAACAGCCCAGCATATGCTGGGACCCCGGCTATTTAGTACGGGAGCATCGTACAGAACAAAGAAGAAAAAACCCTTCGTCGAATAGCCTAAGACCTCTGTAGAGAGAGTCGGCGAGCCCTGACAACAGTCAAAGAGGACTGAAAAACACTAGTGTCAGATTTATATGAAAAACGGACATCCCCTTTGGAAGAAACTACCGCTGAGGCCGAAGCTCAGCCGGGGGAGTTGCCAATAGAGTACTCCCTGAAAGAGAGCCCGAACTTACAGCCGCCAGGCTAATCTCTTTTGGAAGAAAACCGAAAAAAGGCAGAGACTTAAAATTCAGGACAATGTGGTTTGAAGCCCAGCGGAGCAAAACCTCCCAGAGGAACCAAAGATGACGGCTGAATGGTAACTGAAAGAAGGGGAAAACCCCTTTTTTCCCTATTATGTCCCATACCGTTTTCCAAAAGTGGCAAAAGCGAGAAGAGGTAACAGACTTCTGAAATCGGGGCCCAGTAGGCCTAACCGAACTAGGGAACTCATCCCTTCTGAGGTCTCGTGAACAGTCACACGGTTAAATGAAACCAGTGTAAGATTGAACAAAGAAAAGGACCCTGTTGAAGTAGACAGTCCAATCGAGGTAGGAGCCAAGGCTCCTCTACTGACAACAGGTGTAGCCGTATCTTCAAGTTATGGGTGGCCCAACCAGAGCCACTGAGAGGACTAGCACGCATATTCCCCTCCTGTGATACCGAAAGTGAGGTAGAAATAGAAAAGGAGGCAGGATAGAATAACCAGAAACTCCCAGGAGCCCTGAGGGCATCCTCGGCTACTGCCGCCAGAGCTCACGTCCAAGAGTAGCAAAGGGTTAAAGAGTCAGTCAGAACGCCCTGAGGTCGATCCGAAATCTCCGCCAACATCGGACCAGCTGACAAACTCCGGGGAATGTTCCCTCACCCGGGAGTCTGACCTGGTGGCCCGACCTGGAAAGAAGATTGTTGTCCCCCGCTCAGCGGGGAATGTAGGCGACCAATCATTGCGTCGCAACTTGACTGAAGAAATAGAGAACCTGGTGCCGAGGAAGGAAAAATCCTCTGACGGACCGTGTTGAGAAAACGTCTACGAGGAGAATAAATTGGATATGTGTCGAACCAGAAGCTCCTGGATCCTCCGGATATTCATAAGCCACCTAATGTACAGAGTGGGATAGTAGCAGTAGATTGTCCCATTAGGGAACCAACGTCACCTCCTGCCTTTGAAAAAGAGTTATTCTGCGAACTTCCTGAACCCTGTGGGATCGGAAGAGAGACCGAAAGGAAAAGGACTGACAGTGAAAATGAGAATCCTGTAATATGAATCTGAGAAAAGCCCGATGAGGAAACCCAACCGAAATCAGTAAACAGGCATCTCTGAAGACAAGGGACACGTAAAACTCCCCTTCTTGTTCAAACTAGCAATCACAGACTGAAAGGATTCTAAGGCCAGAATATGCCTGGCCAAGCCCACTGGCTTCGGAACGTGAAAAGAAAACAAAGACCTGAGAACTGTCCCGATTCAAATGATATGTGAAAAACAGGGATCAACACCCTTTGCGGTTAGGAGCATATGGAGCACCACCTGCAGTATGACTCTCTTGTCATCGTAAATCGTCCGACCCATGCCGAGGGACTCCTGAGACGGTTGTACTCCAAAATCTAGTCTGTAACCGCCCGAGCCTTCTCCCACCGACATGCGCCTATCCTGGGACCCTCCAGGTGGTAGGAAGGTCTGACCTGTAGTGGGTGTATAGGATGACCTAAAATCAGACTGGGCCGAGGATGTTGAACCTCTGCTTCAGCCTTTTACCCTGAGATCCCCTGGCGACGGAGATATCGCCCCTGTGGAGTCGAAAGCTTGAAAAGGCACGGAAAAATCTAAAGGAAAGACCGGTAAAGGTCTGTCTTGGAGCTGGGGTAGTAGTAGGATAAAGCAAAGTGGACTTACCTCCAATGGCTCAAGAAATCCTGCAGAAAGTTCCTTCCCCTGAACCATCTGCCCCGTAGGATTTCATGTTCACCTGTCACTGTCGCAGCCCCAGAGGTCGTCGGGTTAAGACAGCCCAAGCGAAAATGCAGGTTCCGAGTCTGCAGACGTGGAGACCTCCAAAGAACATAAAGCAGAATCGTGATTCTGACCTATACCAAAGTATCAAATGATCCTGATGCGAAACATCCTGTAACCTAGAGGACAATTGTTCCACAACCTACCTGCTCCGGACAAGGTAGAACCCAGCTGCCGCATATGTGTCTTCGATGGATCCCTGAGCAAGGTTGCCTCAGGAAAACGGCAGCTTGTTGGACCGGCGATACATCGAGGGGTATACCCTGGAGAGGTCCTGATACCATTTCCTGCCGTCTGCGGGGAAAGGATAGGAAAACAAACATTGTTTGATACCTGAAATTGTGTATTCGGGTGTCTGCTGGCCGCCCCCCGGAGCCTGCCCAGCTCATCCGAAACTGGACCAGTCGCTGTCATTTCGTCATCGAACCCTGATGGACTTGACGTGCCCGCCTCCTTTACCTGCAGTATCAGACGAACTGCTGTATAATGCACCTGGATATTCTGAGACACTGGTTCAGACTCCACAGAAAACGGACCTCATCAGTATCCTGGACATCTCTCTCCTCCTCCCGGAGAGGCCTTTCCACTGCTGAGTTGTGTAACATGGAAGGTTATCAAGGCTCTTTTAGAAACCTGGAGAGGTGAAATGACGTACAAGGTCTCTGGTTAACAGCGACATTACCTGCATAATCTGAGCTTGTCAAACAGGAGCGTCCTGCAGGTGCGTGGAGGGCTAAGCAGATGGCTCCACCGCATACTTCACACCTAAGAGGGAATTCCTTGACTATCCCAGGTGAGATAAACGAAAGGAGAAAAGGTGGGTTAAATAAACACAGCCCTATGTAAGGTCTGCACTATAATGTGTGACCGACACGATTCAAATAAACTTTCTGGAGCAGCGGAGACCTGAACCAGTAGGTTTGCGCTGTGGGACAGGAGTCTTAGCCACTAGACTATAGGAGCTCTCCCTTCAGATACCCGCTACAGCGACAGTTTGTCTGATGCCACACACATTCCCCAAATTACTACCAGTATTATTATTATTATTAAGCAAAACCAAGGAATAATAAAGGGAAGGTAACACCTGCCCTGTATGTAGAGTACTGCTAAATTAGGAAGACGCAATACATGTTTCTCGGAGGCTCCGCTGGTTTCCCAAAATGGCGTGCAGTCTGCGAGAAAAGCCGGGGGGAAAAGTTATGTGGCAAGGCGGAGCTAATGTGAAACCAGGTCTGTCTTATAATAAAAAACATTTCCACTATATATGGTAGTGTAACCGTATATATATATATATATATATATATATATATATATATATATATATAAATATATATATACACACACACACACACATATATACACACACACACACACACACACACCATACATAACCCCATACATACATATATATATCCACATATTTACATATATATACATAATTAAGCCAATTGGGTAGAGGGTGATATGTGAACCTGGGTTCCTATGCATAATATGCTCCACTATTATGGCCACCAAGCTATAAAAACTCTTTATAATGATGATGCATTCATGAGCCCGATATAGAGCAGGCTGTAATCCATGTGTGTGTGTGCTGGGGAGCGGGGAGCCCGCTGAGCAAAGTTCAAACATTAAATGAAGCAGTAAGCTCCCTCACTCTCCCTCCAGCAATGCGTGAAGTGGCCGTGGAGCAGGGAGCCCGCTGTGCAGAGCGGAATTCGGTCGGCCCCCAAAACGTAACTAACACGCTTCAGTTCCACGAAGCGGGGAGCGCCCTGTATCCCCCTCCGGCAATGCGTGCGGGGAGCAGGGAGCCCGCTGTACAGAGCGGGAAATGCAGTGGCTGGGGAGCGGGGCGCTGGGCCCGCTGTACAGCGCGGGAGCCTGTAGTTTACCCGGAGCGGTGAGCGCCCTGTATCCCCTGCCGGCAAAGCGTGCAGCGGCCGAGTCGCGGGGAGCGCTCGCTGTAACGAGGAGTTAGCTCCGCCCCCCGCTCTGGCGCAAAATTTTAAACGAACCCGTCGGTGAGTGGCCTGCATCCCCCGCCGGAAATGTGTGTCGCGGGTGGGGAGCGCTGAGCCGCAGTACAGAGCGGGCGCTGTGCATAGCGCACTGAAGCTCCGCCCCCCATTAAAGGCGCCAAATTTGAACCAGAAAAGGCGCCTCTGGTTATAATCTGACCCACTCCAGACACATGAGATTATACAGTGGCACACTGAAGGAATAAACATATTACTTAGAGCATATTGCAACAGTAAATGTGTAATGTAATATATAAGTCATACATCAATGTGAAGGTGGGGGGGGGGGGGGGGTGTTTACTCACCACTGCTTGCAGATGGAGTGGCCCCAACACGCGCCGCACGCAGCGGTGTCCGGCCACTGTTACTTACCGTTGCCGTGCTGCCGGAATCTTCTGCTGGTGGAGCGGCCCCCGACATGCGCCGCACGCAGAGGTGTCCGGCCAGCTCAGGAGAGCTCAGTGTCTCCCTCAGCCGGGGCCCATCCCAAGCCGCACGCAGCTGCGATGGGACCCCGCCGGCAGCTCCCGCGGTGCAGACTGGCAGTGGCAGAGCTGCCAGTCTGTGTGTGATAGTAAGAAAAATAAAATAATAAAGAAAAAAGAAAAAATTCTTCAGCTAAACCCAAGTGAACCAGCTCCCTCGGGCACTAAACTAAGACTGGCTTGGAGGGGAGATAGTAGGGGAGGAGCTAGCCACAGTGTGAGAATTTTAAAGTGCCAGCTCCCAATTACTGCCTACTATTTCCCCATTGTAACTACGCTCCAGTGGCCCCTAGTGGATGAAGGAGAAATTAGGTCAACTGTGTAGATCAGGAAACAATGTTGCCCTTAAATAAAATGTATCAAAACATCTGTGTTACACATGTGGCACAACAAATTGTATCCCTTTTGTTCTACTAACGGCCTATAACATCTGGGCACAAATCGTTTGGTCACAAAGGAGGGTTATGTAACAAATAAAATAGCCTCACATGCGTTTGTGGTTTAAACAGCTTCTGATCTGAATAAATAATCACAGTCTGTGCAATGTTATAACATGATCTGGAGCTCAGTATACCTTGCACCCTGAACATAGCACAAACAGATACATGTAGCCTGAATGTTAAGCATGTTACTAACAATCCTGTCTTAAAAAGATAAAACCTGTTGTGGACACCATATTCAATGCTTGTTAGTTATTTCATACAGACCGCAATGGAGAACCTGTGTAGCGGGCGTCCCACCGTGCGCATTCAGCGGGAACGCCTGCAGCTCCTTTGACATACGTCAAAGGGTGTTCCACCTTTGTGAGCAAGCCCTCCCATGGCGAAACGTATGTCAAAGGAGCTACAGGCGTTCCCGCTGAATGCACTCGGTGGGACGCCTGCTACACCGCGTAACAGTTGCGCTGACAGTGTTGCGCTTGGAAAACCGCAAGGGGAGGATTTGTAAAAGTAGGAAATTTATACTCTGAGCGAATCACAGACAACATGCAGACAACTGGTCAGTAAGGCAGCCAATCAATGTCAATCCATCATAACATAGTTTAGTAAAATGGTGAGGGTGCTCGCCATATGAAGACTAAGGATTACCCACGAATGGCACAGGCACAGACTTGTGGGCATTAAGATTGTGTGCATGTCTCATTATGTGCCACAATTTTTTCGTGGACCAATGGAAAGGATAATCATACATTGATTGAGGCATTTCAGAGTTAAGTTACAATCAATCATTTACCCTGGTCAATTAACTTCCTAGACATCGAATTGTTTGTACATACATCAATGCTGGATGGTGGCAGCACTCAGGGATGGCAGCTTCATGTGTCTTCTTTCATCACTGAGTGCCATCGCCATTCAGCATTGAGAGAGAGACTATTATAAAAGACACTGGGAGGGTGCACATGATTGAAGTTTTCAATTAACTGCTAAACTGTGAAAAAGGAATATCCCTCCTTAAGGAGCTATAGATGTTTATTCCGATATTAATATTTCTCTCTAATTATCAAACGCTGATGTTGTGCTGATATTGTGTCACAATGGGCTGATAATGAGGATCCGCCGAATGGGCGTTCGCTGAGGAAGTGGACGCCACAGCAGGGAGGAACTGAGGCAGTCGGATGTAGTTCCTTCTCATATAACTTGGAGCTCAAAGCCTAGAGAGCTAAGGGAGTTTTATTTAGTGAACGTGACTGGAGGACACCGGTGAATGAAGGCTTGTTGACAGAAGGAAGACTACTAGGTGGCCATAGCTGAAGAACACTGAAGAATGCTGCAGAAGATTGAATGCTGAATAGACGTGACTGAAGAACACTGAAGAATATTGTCGAAGAATGGATGCCGACTAGTTGTGACTGAAGAACACTGAAGAATGCTGCAGAAGATTGAATGCTGAGTAGGCGTGACTAAAGAACACTGCTAAAGAATGAATGCTGGGTAGTCGTGACTGAAGAACACTGGAGAATACTGCTGAAGAATGTATGCTGAATAGTCGTGAATGGAGAACACTGATGAATACTGCTGAAGAACGAATGCTGAGTTGTCGTGACCGAAGAACACAGAAGAGTAACTGCTGAAGAATGGATGCCAAGTAGCCGTGACTGATGAGCACTGCGGATGACCAGAAAGCCCCCTCTACGGTTAAGGGGCGCCACCCGGAGTGTGGACAACTGCGGAACAGAGGAATCTCCGGCAGGAACTGCAGCGAGAGGTAGTGGGACGACAAGAAGAGCAGAACAGGAGACCTTTGGAGCACGAGAATTAAGGACAGGGAATCCCTGAGGGAGCTCAGAGCTGGAGCTTCTGCACTGGGCAATAATTTAGCACTGGCAGCGTTAGCAACTGGGCTGGCCCCTTCTGTAAGAGGAATCTGCCTGGGATTGGCTGGGCATTCCGCAGAGCTCAACCATTGGTTATAGTGAATTGGTCTCCAACATGGCAGCCCCCAGTGCTGCAGACACACAAGTGCACTCACCTGGACTCCTGTCTCCCATGCCCGGAAGCCGCATCAGTCACCGCAGCCAGCCGCGCCTATCCATGGCTGTGCAGCTCAATCCATGTGAATTAGTGGATATCGCCAATTGTTTGCTTGTTGTGCTGGTATCATTCTGACACATCTACAGATTTGTTCACTTTCAAATTGCACATGAATTTAAGGTGGGACATGCCTTTAATATGTTAATGAGCTCGTATTTGTTTGGTAGACAATCTCTTTGATATACCTTCCCGATACATCACAATTGTTCCAATTCTGTATTACTTAAGAGACTAACCCCTGATGAAGTCTCATGAGGCAAAGAAACTGTAAGATCCACTATGAAGATTTGCAATTGAAAGCTAGTACCCCAGCAGTAGGGGCAAAATATTCTGACCTCAGGAATGAGAACACTACAGCCATTTGTTACAAATGCGTATTGTATAAACCAGAGGCTCTCAACCTCGGCCCTCAAGTACCGCCAACAGTTCATGTTTTCCAGGTCTCCTCACAGGATTGCAAGTGAAATAATTTATCTTAACCTGTGGGTCTTTTAAAATGTGTCAGTGAGTAATGAATACACATGTTCAACTGCTAGGTGATCTGGAAAACATGAACTGTTGGGGGTACTTGAGGACCGAGGTTGAGAACCATTGGTATAAACCATGATCTGGTATTGTGTGAACTTTCATTTTTAATATTTTGTAGTTGTACATATGTGGCATAAAAGCCTGATTTTAGTGGGTGTTGATGATACAGAAAGGTAGGTTAGACTTCAATATATGCATCAGTATTTGATAATTAGAGGGAACTTTTAATATCGTAATAAATACCAAGAACTCCTTAAGAAGGGATATTCCTTTTTTACTGTTTAGCAATCTTGTGCGTCCCTCTCAGTGGGGGTAATTCAAAGTTGATCGTAGCAGCACATTTGTTAGCAGTTGGGCAAAACCATGTGCACTGCAGGGGGGGGGGGGGCAGATGGAACATGTGCAGAGAGAGTTAGATTTGGGTGGGGTGTGTTCAATCTGAAATCTAAATTGCAGTGTAAAAATAAAGCAGCCAGTATTTACCCTGCACAGAAACAAAGTAACCCACCCAAATCTAACTCTCTCTGCAAATGTTACAGTGCATCTGGAAAGTATTCACTGCACTTCACTTTTTCCACATTTTGTTATGTTACAGCCTTATTCCAAACTGGAATAAATTAATTTTTTCCCTCAAAATTCTACACACAATACCCCATAATGATAACGTGAAAAACGTTTTGTTTTTTTTTTAAAGATTTTTGCTAAATTTATTAAAAATAAAAAACTAAGAAATCACATGTACATAAGTATTCACAGCCTTTGCCATGAAGCTCAGGGGCATCCTGTTTCCACTGATCATCCTTGAGATGGTCCTACGGCTTAATTGAAGTCCACCTGTGGTAAATTCAGTTTATTGTACATGATTTGGAAAGGCACACACCTGTCTATATAAAGGTCCCACACTTGACAGTGCATGTCTGAGCACAAACCAAGCATGAAGTCAAAGGAATTGTCTGTAGACCTCCGAGACAAAGGAATTGTCTGTAGACCTCCGAGACAGGATTGTCTCGAGGCACAAATCTGGGGAAGGGTACAGAAAAATATCTGCTGCTTTGAAGGTCCCAATGAGCACAGTGGCCTCCATCATACGTAAATGGAAGAAGTTCGGAACTACCAGGACTCTTCCTAGAGCTGGCCGGCCATCTAAACTGAGTGATCGGGGAAGAAGGGCCCTAGTCAGGGAGGTGACCAAGAACCCGATGGTCACTCTGTCAGAGCTACAGCATTCCTCTGTGGAGAGAGGAGAACCTTCCAGAAGGACAACCATCTCAGCAGCAATCCACCAATCAGGCCTGCATGGTCGGGTGGCCAGATGGAAGCCACTCCTTAGTAAAAAAGCACATGGCAGCCCGCCTGGAGTTTGTCAAAATGCACCTGAAGGACTCTCAGACCATGAGAAACAAAATTCTCTGGTCTGATGAGACAAAGAATGAACTCTTTAGCGTGAATTCCAGGCGTCATGTTTGGAGAAAACCAGGCACCGCTCATCACTAGGCCAATCCCTATAGTGAAGCATACTGGTGGCAGCATCATGCTGTGGAGATGTTTTTCATCGGCAGGAACTGGGAGACTAGTCAGGATAGAGGGAAAGATGAATGCAGCAATGTACGGAGACATCCTGTATGATAACCTGCTCCAGAGCGCTCTTGACCTCAGACTGGGGCGACTGTTCATCTTTCAGCAGGAAAACAACCCTAAGCACACAGCCAAGATATCAAAGGAGTGGCTTCAGGACAGCTCTGTGAATGTCCTTGAGTGGCCCAGCAGACTTGAATCAGATTGAACATCTCTGGAGAGATCTGAAAATTGCTGTGCACAGACGCTTCCCAACCAACCTGATGGAGTTTGAGAGGTGCTGCAAAGAGGAATGGGCCAAACTGCCCAAAGATAGGTGTGCCAAGCTTGTGGCATCATATTCAAAAAGACTTCAGGCTGTAATTACTGCCAAAGGTGCATCAACAAAGTATTGAGCAAAGGCTGTAAATACTTATGTTCATGTGATTTCTTAGTTTTTTATTTTTAAAAAATTTGCAAAAATCATAAAAAACTTTTTTCACGTTGTCATTATGGGGTATTTTGTACAAAATTTTAAGGGAAAAAATTATTTTTTTCCATTTTGTAATAAGGCTATAACATAACAAAATGTGTAAAAAGTGAAGCGCTGTGAAAACTTTCCAGATGCACTGTATATCTGCCCCCCCCCCCCCCCCCCCCTCCCTGCAGTGCACATAGTTTTGCCCAACTGCTAACAAATTTGCTGCTGCGATCAACTCTGAATTAGGCCCAGTGTCTTTTTAGGGTATGTTATTCAAGACTTGCTAACAGAACTTACAGAAGACTCATGGGGGTCGATTCAATTCGGCAACAGTTGAATAGCGCCGGGAGTTTGCTCCCGACGCTATTCATTTCAGCTCCAGTTAAGTTGGCGATGGCCCGTTCTCGCCGACTTAACAGGTAGTTTTGTCGGGAGAACGGGCATTCTCCGACTTAACTACCCGCAGCGATGCTGATTCCTGACAGAATCATCCTCGCGCGGCAGCACTTGTCGGGTTTCTTCTCTCATCCCCCGGGGATGAGAGAAGAATTCCCGACAATTGAGGGTCAGTCGTCGCTGTATTGAATAGTGGCGCTATTCAACTGTTGCCGAATTGAATCGACCCCATTAAGAGGATCAGCCATCAGTGTATTTCTCGGATATTGGTGCAGGATAAGGGTATTTACATATACTATATATACACACATAAAAAATTCCAGAGTGCGCTAGTATGAATACATCAAAACAATTTCAATTCACAGTATGCTTGTACTTGAGCATTTCAAGGACTCCTTGAATTTCTTAACTGTAGTGGACTTCGCATGGACTTAACAGTAGGGGATCCTGAAAGTATACCCACTCACCAGAAAATCAACCAACAAAGAGGCCAAATGGCTAATTAAGACATAAAACCGGACTTTCAAAGTCCAGAAAAATAAATGGCGTTATTAATACAACTTCCTTGGAAAACTATCAGACTCACACTTGACTGAGTATTCTCTCCTAAAGGGACAGCAGGAAGTCCACTGATCTCCAGGGTTCCGGTATGAATGGTCAACAATGTTAAGGTCGATACTCATTAGGTCGACTACTATTGGTCGACATTGACATGGTCGACACCGGGAAATGGTCGACACATGAAAAGGTCGACACGGTTGTTGTTGTTTTACTTTTTTGGGTGTTGTTTTTTGCGTAAAGTGACGGGGAACCCCAATTAGTGCACCGCGTCCCCTCTCATGGCTCGCTTCGCTCACCATACTTCGGGCAAGGTGCCTCGCTCCGCTACTGCTGCGCTCGGCACAGGTTACCATTCCCAATCGTAGTCCGCGTGGATCGTAAAGTATGAAAAAATGCCAAAAAATATATATATTTTTTTATTTTAAAAAACCCTCATGTCGACCTTTTCATGTGTCTACCTTTCATGTGTCGATCATTTGTCAATGTCGAACATGTCAATGTCGACCAATAGCAGTTGACCTAATGAGTGTCAACCTTAACATTGTCGACCATCTGAATGGATACCGATCTCCAGCCCCAGGATGACTATCTTCAGCATAAAGAAGAACCTGGAAGGATGATATAGCCCCCACAGAGCCCTGATCTCAACATCATCAAGTCTGTCTGGGATTGCATGAAGAGACAGAAGGATTAGAGCAAGCTTACATCCACAGAATATCTGTGGCTAGTTCTCTAAGATGTTTGGAACAACCTCCCTGCAGAGTTCCTTCACAAACAGTGTGCAAGTGTATCTAGAAGAATTGATGCTGTTTTGAATACAAAGGGTGGTCACACCAGATATTGATTTGATTTAGGTTTCTCTTCTGGTCATCCACATTGCATTTTGTTAATTGATAAGAATAAACTATTAACCCTTCATTTTTTTTTTAAAGCTTTCTTATTATGCAGTATTTTTTCCACACCAGCCTAAAACTTTTGCACAGTATTATATTATGTGTGTGCGTGTATGTGTGTCTCTCTCTCTAGTGTTTGCTTCATATTAGTATCTATATACTAGTATATACAGTAGTATTACCTCTCTTTCCTTGATCCACATGTGAGACACAGAAATATCCGCTCTGACATCCATATGCTGTAATGCGCCTCTGGGTATCCGGAATATTGTGAACACTCAGCCAGGTAACACTGCAAAATGATTTGTAAAGGATACGAGCTCTTTTTAACGAACTGTAATGCCTAAGTGAACGTTAATTAACAATACTTGAAACAAGCAGCAGCACTGTCATGGGAATACTTTATTTACTCAGCAAGACTTCGCTGGACACCTGCAACTTTTATCTACAATGACTTATTTTATATCTAAAGCTTTGCTTTCTGTTACATGGTGCACCATGCCTAAAATCATAAATCCCTTTCCGTATAGCACTCACCTATCTTGTACACTTCAAAATGTCAGTAAGAGGAATTTATCATTCATGTCTGTATTTAGAACACTTTACTTATTATGTTGTCTAACAGTGCTCCTCGCAGTAACGTCATGCAGAATGAATACGACCCTCCCTTACAGTAACCAGAGTTTGCTGTAATAGGCAGATCATCTTACTTGCTGGGGAGATCTCTCAGCTCTGGGAACAGATTCTCCACTGGCTGTTCTTCAAACTGGTGCAGACCTTCATTCTGTTATCAAATCAGAATACAGCCATTACTTTATATTATATACAGCATGCGTATAGCAATAAATACTTTCTTCCAGACCTACTGTGGCCGCGCACACACTCCTGTCTCTCCCAATAACAATCCATTTGTCCTCACTTGCTCACCCAACTCTTCGCATTAAATGGACCTTATGCCGTCAGATAAATTAGCCACTGGCTTTTACATGCCATCTTGCACTTTATGCTAGGGTCTATGACTTTCAGCCATATTCCTATGCTATTGGATGGTTATTTCATTTTGTTGCCCCTTGTTTTGTCCCCGGGACAATATAAATAAACAACTCTTATAATATAAACATACAGCTAATGATCATAGAAGGAAGCCAGAAAGATAAAATAATTCATAAAGCAAGAGTTGCAGATGAATATTTACAAGTCAATTAAATCCATTGGAATATGCTATGGTCTGTCCAGTCTCTTACATACATGCGCAGTTGAAACGGAGGTGCACCTCCCCGTCTATGGCTCTCGAGTGATGGCGCAGACCTCAGCCGGACAGGATGGTGGACCCATCAGGAACAGGATAAGAGGTGGCGAGATGGATCAGACCTCAGCCGGACAGGATGGTGGACCCATCAGGAACAGGATAAGAGGTGGTGAGATGGAGCAGACCTCAGCCGGACAGGGTGGTGGACCCATCAGGAACAGGATAAGAGGTGGCGAGATGGAGCAGACCTCAGCCGGACAAGATGGTGGACCCATCAGGAACAGGATAAGAGGTGGCGAGATGGAGCAGACCTCAGCAGGACAGGATGGTGGACCCATCAGGAACAGGGTAAGAGATGGAGCAGGCCTCAGCCGGACAGGATGGTGGACCCATCAGGAACAGGATAAGAGGTGGCGAGATGGAGCAGACCTCAGCAGGACAGGATGGTGGACCCATCAGGAACAGGGTAAGAGATGGAGCAGGCCTCAGCCGGACAGGATGGTGGACCCATCAGGAACAGGATAAGAGGTGGCGAGATGGAGCAGACCTCAGCAGGACAGGATGGTGGACCCATCAGGAACAGGGTAAGAGATGGAGCAGGCCTCAGCCGGACAGGATGGTGGACCCATCAGGAACAGGATAAGAGGTGACGAGATGGAGCAGACCTCAGCCGGACAGGATAGTGGACCCATCAGGAACAGGGTAAAAGGTGGCGAGATGGAGCAGGAAGGGAGGGGGGGGAGCGTGAACAGCAGGGAACCAGCATATACCCTAACCGATACACTAAAACTCATATTCAACGTGAGAACTCTGTTGTGTGCTCTAACACCCTACAGGATTCATTTACTCACCTCCTTGTACAGGTGAATGTACTGATCGTTGCCTCCGAGTAAAAACACTGTCTCCTGCTGGTCTCCGTCCTGTACCCTGTGCAAGACACATGGGCATTAGAAGTTGCAGATGACAGAGGCTTTCACACATGGCAAACATCAATATACTGTAGCATCTTCCCCATCATACAATTAAGTTATACGCTAATGCAATTGTGATTTTCTAGGATACAGAACTACTAATGGTAGGTGAAGCTGCCGCCCAGGAAGGAAAAGAGACGCACACCGGAGCCATCGCAAACCCAATCGCAACTGCGTACACGAGCACAACAGTGAGGAACATGGACTGCTTGAGAAGGTCTATGGCTACCCAGACTGGCCACGGCAGTAGCGACACAAGCGCCATGTTTCTCTGCGCACATGATCGCAGCTGACGTCAGATTTACTCCCTGAAAACGGCCATGACACACCTGTGATTTTTTTAGCTGCCACTCCATGTTACCTCCCCCAAAAGGGTCCCTTCCTGTCAATCATTCTGCAAAGAAATCCTCACTGTGAGCGGAATCGCAAAGCCAGCTTAACACGTGCAGTCTGACGATAATCGCTCAATTACTAAAGCATTGGCACAGCGTACAACTCTGAATTAGACCCGAAGTGTGGCTACTGCATGGTACAACTTACTGGAATAAATAGCATCAGAAAGGCACATGATGATTTTAAAGAGGCGAGTGTGACAAACTTATAGCAGCTGTACAACAATTCTGAAAACCTTCCGTGGGAACATGCCCAATATCTCCATGTCGCACAAATGTGCCTCACTATCTGTGCTGAGATGCGGTAGAGCTAGATGTTCTCATATAGCCCACAGAGGCGTCTCCGACACGTGTATAATATAGCGCCTGGTCCTGCCATCGCCGCGCTCTCCTCTGAGCTGGATACTTACTCTGCGTGACTCAACTGAAAGGGGGTGAATTTCAGCTCCAGGTTTAAGCAGCTCTCTGCGGAGATATAACGGGAGTAGAATATTACTGCCTGCTGTACATGTAAATCCACCTGCATGCTTTAGTATAACATTTATTTCATCTTTTTCATCATTACGCTGTATGAGGTCTACAGACATCCCCATCCTGCGATAGAGCATAATTGCTGCTAAAGCATTCATTTACGTCTTATTATCCTTTACTAATGTAGCGTCAACGTACAAGGGTGGTTCAATAAGTAAGGTAACAAGACCTCTCACATCAGACTGCGCTTCATATCAGACATACTGTCCCAGCATCAGATGCAAGATGTCAGTATTAGAGATGTTAGGGACCCACCTGATGGAGTCACCGTGATGTGGTAGGTGGGCCAAAAACTGTGCTAAGAACCCCTATTTTACTCCATGTTAAATTGTAGTTTGTTAGCATTCTTTGATTGCCAGTGTTTAGAGCATGCATTCCCAACCGCGGTCCTCAAGGCACACCAACAGTGCAGGTTTTAGTGATATCTAGGCTTCAGCACAGATGGTTAACTCAAAATAACTGAGGTACTAAATTAAGTGACCTGTGCTGAAGCCTGGATATCACTAAAACCTGCACTGTTGGTGTGCCTTGAGGACCGAGATTGGGAATCACTGGCTTAGAGTGTGCACCTGCATTTTTCTTTATTTCTGTGTGACTGTGAGAGGAAACCAGAACATTTGGGAGGAAAACCATGTATTCACAGGGCAAACATACAAAGTCCATGCGCTGAAATAGGAAGCTATCCCTGAGCCACCGGACTGCAAAGCTATGCTAACCACTGTGCTGATGGCACTAATGTACTGTGGGTCATATAGTGCCCCTTTGTAATTTGTATACACATATGCATACGCAGAAAGAGCAGTGACAGTGGGAATGTGCTTGCTCATTATAGTGGAGCTATAAAGATGTACTGGTAATCACGTCATCTTTATCACCATCAGAAGCACACTGAAATAAGAAACTGCTATCAGACACATTAACATAATACGGCTCACGTGGAGATAGGCGGAAATTGCATCTACATCGTAACTGCTTGGGAAAAAGGCGCATTCCGCTTAGTGTGCAGAGCTGGCCTTATACGCAATATGCTTGCCGCTCGGCACGGGTATAGTGTATGAGCCTTCTTTACTCCTGGAGAGAGTAGTATATGTGCCTGGATTATGCTGGGGGATTTGACTTCACAGTCATAGTAAGGGGAGAGGGGATATTGCATTTCCATCCAACTGTACATGAGCCAGACAGAGTGTATTTAATAACCCACAGGACACATGTAGGTCTTTTAAGGCATTTAATTAGTAATATAAATCACTTACCTACATTTGAATGTATTATTTATTAGCAGATCTTTATATAGTTCACACAAATTAAGCAGCACCTTCCAGACGACAGCCACTCACAGCAGTCCCTGTCCCAGCAGAGCCTACAGTACAATCTAGAGTCCCTGCCACATGGACACACGGGTGTGGTATGGAAGGTCGGCCACACTTAGGTCGACAGTGTCTAGGTCGACCACTATCGGTTGACAGGGATTCTAGTTCGACATGTTCTAGGTCGACAGGTCAAAAGGTCGACATTTTTTTTTTTTTTAATGTGTATAGTTTTCTCCGTACAGTGACCGGGAACCCCATTTAGTGCACCGCTACGCTCGCCATGCTTCGGGCAAGGTCCACGTGGATCGCCAAGTATGAAAAAGTTCAAAAAAAGAAAAAATAAGAATTTACTTACCGATAATTCTATTTCTCGGAGTCCGTAGTGGATGCTGGGGTTCCTGAAAGGACCATGGGGAATAGCGGCTCCGCAGGAGACAGGGCACAAAAGTAAAGCTTTTACAGGTCAGGTGGTGTGTACTGGCTCCTCCCCCTATGACCCTCCTCCAGACTCCAGTTAGGTACTGTGCCCGGACGAGCGTACACAATAAGGGAGGATTTTGAATCCCGGGTAAGACTCATACCAGCCACACCAATCACACCGTACAACTTGTGATCTAAACCCAGTTAACAGTATGATAACAGAGGAGCCTCTGAAAGATGGCTTCCTAAACAATAACCCGAATTAGTTAACAATAACTATGTACAAGTATTGCAGATAATCCGCACTTGGGATGGGCGCCCAGCATCCACTACGGACTCCGAGAAATAGAATTATCGGTAAGTAAATTCTTATTTTCTCTATCGTCCTAAGTGGATGCTGGGGTTCCTGAAAGGACCATGGGGATTATACCAAAGCTCCCAAACGGGCGGGAGAGTGCGGATGACTCTGCAGCACCGAATGAGAGAACTCCAGGTCCTCCTTTGCCAGGGTATCAAATTTGTAAAAATTTACAAACGTGTTCTCCCCTGACCACGTAGCTGCTCGGCAGAGTTGTAATGCCGAGACCCCTCGGGCAGCCGCCCAAGATGAGCCCACCTTCCTTGCGGAATGGGCCTTAACAGATTTAGGCTGTGGCAGGCCTGCCACAGAATGTACAAGTTGAATTTTGTTACAAATCCAACGAGCAATCGACTGCTTAGAAGCAGGTGCACCCAACTTGTTGGGTGCATACAGTATAAACAGCGAGTCAGATTTTCTGACTCCAGCCGTCCTTTAAATGTATATTTTTAAGGCTCTGACAACGTCCAACAACTTGGAGTCCTTCAAGTCGTCTGTAGCCGCAGGCACTACAATAGGCTGGTTCAGGTGAAACGCTGATACCACCTTAGGGAGAAAATGCGGACGCGTCCGCAGCTCTGCCCTATGTCGAATGGAAAATTAAATAAGGGCTTTTATAAAACAAAGCCGCCAGTTCAGATACTCTCCCGGCCGAAGCCAGGGCCAGTAACATAGTCACTTTCCATGTGAGATATTTCAAATCCACATTCTTTAGTGGTTCAAACCAATTGGATTTGAGGAAATCTAAAACTACATTTAGATCCCACGGTGCCACCTTAGGCACCACAGGAGGCTGTATATGCAGTACTCCTTTGATAAAAATCTGGACCTCAGGGACTGAGGCCAATTCTTTTTGGAAGAATATTGATAGGGCCGAAATTTGAACCTTAATAGATCCCAATTTGAGACCCATAGACAATCCTGATTGCAGGAAATGTAGGAAAACGACCCAGTTGAAATTCCTCCATCGGAGCACTCCGCTGCTCGCACCACGCAACATATTTTCGCCAAATACGGCGATAATGCTTCGCGGTGACTTCCTTCCTTGCCTTTATCAAGGTAGGAATGACTTCTTCTGGAATGCCTTTTCCTTTTAGGATCTGGCATTCAAACGCCATGCCGTCAAACGCAGCCGCGGTAAGTCTTGAAAAAGACAAGGACCCTGCTGAAGCAGGTCCCTTCTCAGAAGTAGAGGCCACGGATCGTCCGTGACCATCTCTTGAAGTTCCGGGTACCAAGTCCTTCTTGGCCAATCCGGAGCCACTAGTCTTACTCCTCTTTGCCGTATAATCCTCAATACCTTTGGTATGAGAGGCAGAGGAGGAAACACATATACCGACTGGTACACCCAAGGTGTTACCAGCGCGTCCACAGCTATTGCCTGCGGATCTCTTGACCTGGCGCAATACCTGTCCAGTGTTTTGTTGAGGCGAGACGCCATCATGTCCACCATTGGTTTTACCCAACGGTTTAATAGCATGTGGAAAACTTCTGGATGAAGTCCCCACTCTCCCGGGTGAAGGTCGTGTCTGCTGAGGAAGTCTGCTTCCCAGTTGTCCACGCCCGGGATGAATACTGCTGACAGTGCTATCACGTGATTCTCCGCCCAGCGAAGGATCCTGGCAGCTTCTGCCATTGCCCTCCTGCTTCTTGTGCCGCCCTGTCTGTTTACATGGGCGACTGCCGTGATGTTGTCCGACTGGATCAACACCGGTCTTCCTTGAAGCAGAGGTTCCGCCTGGCTTAGAGCATTGTAGATTGCTCTTAGTTCCAGAATGCTTATGTGAAGAGACTTTTTCAGGCTCGACCACACTCCCTGGAAATTTCTTCCCTGTGTGACTGCTCCCCAGCCTCTCAGGCTGGCATCCGTGGTCACCAGGATCCAATCCTGCATGCCGAATCTGCGGCCCTCCAATAGATGAGCCTCCTGCAACCACCACAGAAGGGATACCCTTGTCCTCGGCGACAGGGTTATCCGCAGGTGCATCTGAAGATGCGACCCTGACCATTTGTCCAACAGATCCCTTTGCATGGAATCTGCCGAAAGGGATTGCTTCGTAAGAAGCTACCATTTTTTCCCAGGACTCTTGTGCATTGATGTACAGACACCTTTCCTGGTTTTAGGAGGTTCCTGACCAGGTCAGATAACTCCTTGGCTTTTTCTTCGGGAAGAAAAACCTTTTTCTGAACTGTGTCCAGAATCATCCCCAGGAACAGCAGACGAGTTGTCGGCATTAATTGGGATTTTGGAATATTCAGAATCCATCCGTGCTGCTTTAGCACCTCTTGAGATAGTGCTAAACCCATCTCTAGCTGTTCTCTGGACCTTGCCCTTATTAGGAGATCGTCCAAGTATGGGATAATTAATACGCCTTTTCTTCGAAGAAGAAATATTATCTCGGCCATTACCTTTGTAAAGACCCGAGGTGCCGTGGACAAACCAAACGGCAGCGTCTGAAACTGATAGTGACAGTTTTGTACAACGAACCTGAGGTACCCCTGGTGTGAGGGGTAATTGGAACGTGGAGATACGCATCCTTGATGTCCAAGGATACCATAAAGTCCCCTTCTTCCAGGTTCGCTATCACTGCTCTGAGTGACTCCATCTTGAACTTGAACTTCTTTATGTACAGGTTCAAGGACTTCAGATTTAGAATAGGCCTTACCGAGCCATCCGGCTTCGGTACCACAAAAAGAGTGGAATAATACCCCTTCCCTTGTTGTAGAAGAGGTACCTTGACTATCACCTGCTGAGAATACAGCTTGTGAATGGCTTCCAAAACCGTCTCCCTTTCTGAGGGGGACGTTGGTAAAGCAGACTTCAGGAAACGGCGAGGTGGCTCTGTCTCTAATTTCAACCTGTACCCCTGAGATATTATCTGCAGGATCCAGGGATTTACCTGCGAGTGAGCCCACTGCGCGCTGTAATTCTTGAGACGACCGCCTACCGCCCCCGAGTCCGCTTGCGAAGCCCCAGCGTCATGCTGAGGCTTTTGTAGAAGCCGGGGAGGGCTTCTGTTCCTGGGAAGGAGCTGCCTGTTGCTGTCTCTTCCCTCGTCCTCTGCCTCGTGGCAGATATGAATAGCCCTTTGCTCTCTTATTTTTAAAGGAACGAAAGGGCTGCGGTTGAAAGGTCGGTGCCTTTTTCTGTTGGGGAGTGACTTGAGGTAGAAAGGTGGATTTCCCGGCCGTAGCCGTGGCCACCAAATCCGATAGACCGACCCCAAATAACTCCTCTACGCATCGCCTGTCCACTGTCGTGTCCATAAAGCTCTTCTGGCCGAAATGGACATAGCACTTACCCGTGATGCCAGTGTGCAGATATCTCTCTGTGCATCACGCATATAAAGAAATGCATCCTTTATTTGTTCTAACGACAGTAAAATATTGTCCCTGTCCAGGGTATCAATATTTTCGATCAGGGACTCTGACCAAACTACCCCAGCACTGCACATCCAGGCAGTCGCAATAGCTGGTCGTAGTATAACACCTGCATGTGTGTATATACCTTTTTGGATATTTTCCATCCTCCTATCTGATGGATCTTTAAGTGCGGCCGTCTCAGGAGAGGGTAACGCCACTTGTTTTGATAAGCGTGTTAGCGCTTTGTCCACCCTAGGAGGTGTTTCCCAGCGCTCCCTAACCTCTGGCGGGAAAGGGTATAAAGCCAATAACTTCTTTGAAATTAGCAGTTTTTTATCGGGGCACCCCACGCTTCATCACACACGTCATTTAATTCTTCTGATTCGGTAAAAACTACTGGTAGTTTTTTCACACCCCACATAATACCCTGTTTAGTGGTACCTGTAGTATCAGCTAAATGTAACATCTCCTTTATTGCCAAAATCATATAACGTGTGGCCCTACTGGAAAATACGGTTGATTCGTCACCTTCACCACCGGAATCAGTGCCTGTGTCTGGGTCTGTGTCGACCGACTGAGGCAAGGGGCGTTTTACAGCCCCTGACGGTGTTTGAGGCGCCTGGACAGGCACTAATTGAGTGTCCGGCCGCCTCATGTCGGCAAACGACTGCTTAAGCGAGTTGACGCTATCCCGTAATTCCACAAATAAAGGCATCCATTCTGGTGTCGACCCCCTAGGAGGTGACATCCTCATATTTGGCAATTGCTCCGCCTCCACACCAATAACGTCCTCATACATGTCGACACACACGTACCGACACACAGCAGACACACAGGGAATGCTCTATACGAAGACAGGACCCACTAGCCCTTTGGGGAGACAGAGGGAGAGTCTGCCAGCACACACCAAAAAGCGCTATATATGACAGGGATAGCCTTATGATTAAGTGCTCCCTTATAGCTGCTTTTATATTAATATATTGCCATTTATTTTGCCCCCCCTCTCTGTTATACCCTGTTTCTGTAGTGCAGTGCAGGGGAGAGACCTGGGAGCCTTCCTGACCAGCGGAGCTGTGACAGAAAATGGCGCCGTGTGCTGAGGAGATAGGCCCCGCCCCTTTTTCGGCGGGCTCGTCTCCCGCTATTTAGTACATTTAGGCAGGGGTAAATATCTCCATATAGCCTCTGGGGCTATATGTGAGGTATTTTTAGCCTTTTTAAAGGTTTTCATTTGCCTCCCAGGGCGCCCCCCCCCCAGCGCCCTGCACCCTCAGTGACTGCCGTGTGAAGTGTGCTGAGAGGAAAATGGCGCACAGCTGCAGTGCTGTGCGCTACCTTAAGAAGACTGCAGGAGTCTTCAGCCGCCGATTCTGGACCTCTTCTTGCTTCAGCATCTGTGAGGGGGCCGGCGGCGTGGCTCCGGTGACCATCCAGGCTGTACCTGTGATCGTCCCTCTGGAGCTTCATGTCCAGTAGCCAAGAAGCCAATCCATCCTGCACGCAGGTGAGTTCACTTCTTCTCCCCTCTGTCCCTCGTTGCAGTGATCCTGTTGCCAGCAGGAATCACTGTAAAATAAAAAACCTAAGCTAAACTCTCTAAGCAGCTCTTTATGAGAGCCACCTAGAATTGCACCCTTCTCGGCCGGGCACAAATATCTAACTGGAGTCTGGAGGAGGGTCATAGGGGGAGGAGCCAGTACACACCACCTGACCTGTAAAAGCTTTACTTTTGTGCCCTGTCTCCTGCGGAGCCGCTATTCCCCATGGTCCTTTCAGGAACCCCAGCATCCACTTAGGACGATAGAGAAACATTTGTGAAAAACTCATGTCGACCTAGAACATGTCGATCTACAGACCCTGTCGACCTAGTTACTGTCGACCAACAGTGGTCAACCTAGACATTGTCGACGTAAGTGTGGTCGACCTAGAGACCGGATACCTGGACACACATACACACTAGGGTTACATTTTTATTTATTTTTTTGTCAGTAGCCCGTTGACCTACCATGAAGTTTTTGGATTTTGGGAGGATATCGGAGTACCTCAGAGAAAACCCACACAAACATATGGGGGACATACAAACCCCACACACATATTGATTGGTATAAAACTCATGACCTTAGTAATGCGAGGCAGCAATGCTAATCACTGTGCAACCATGTTAAAGTATTCCTTTATATGAGAGGAAGTTATCATACTATGGGGGAGCTGTATCAAAGCTCTGAAAGAGTGGAGCGAAATTAACGAATCAGCTCCTAGCTGTCATTTTACAACACAGCGTGTAAAATGACAGGAGCTGACTGGTTGGTACTTTATCTCTCTCCAAGCTTTAATACATCTCCCCTTTACATATAGCACCAGTTCAGAGATAGCCGGAAACAGCTCTGGGTCACATTTCCTGAGAGCAAAAGCTGCATACACAGGTTATATCAAGAGTATGAAAACATTTATACTACTTCTATTTTGCTGAAAAGACTAAGGGGGGTATTCAATGAGTGCCACCTTTTCGCCCGTTTGTAGGTCGAATTTACATTCAACCTATTCAATGCCCGTGCCGTTTTTTCGACTGGTCGAAAAATCCGGCACTGGCGAAAACTACGTGCATCGGCGAATTGGCCGCCGATAAAGGTGTTTTGGCGAATTCACGGGCGAAATCAGCATGGGCGAAAATTCATTAAAAAACGGGTGAAAACGTCCGCAACTGAATACCCTGTGCCGAATTAGTAACAGTCGAAACAACTGCACTTAATTGAATACCCCCCTCAAGCAGCCCAATAAACACCAGTCATTCAGGACAAAATTAATATAGTTATTATTTATGAGAACTTTAGACCAACAGACCGGTCCATTTTGCTAATAAATGTCTGTGTGAAGCTTACGGGCAATGGAATCCAGATTATACTCAGATCCAGGCTCATAGTCGCAGTATATATTTAGGAAAGGACTTGCTTTATCACCGGAATCCTAAAGTAGAAGGAAAAGAAAGAAACACACAGTAAGAGTCATTCATTCTCACTGCAGGCTAACATACAAAGAGGCCATGCATTCTGCAGGCTGACACATACACATGAACTGCATCTGAACGCACCTTAATAAACGTTATTCCAACTACCAGCCCACGCTTGGGAGGCGACTTGCTGAAGGAATCAATAGAGACAATCTCAGCGTCAACTAGAAGGTAAAACAAAACAGAGCTCAGTCTGGTGCCGTTATATTTATAAAGTCATTATCATGGCTTATAAAGCACAGAAAGTTAATGGAGGGTGCATGGTAGGTAAGTGGTGCGGGGGGGGGGGGAATTCAATAATCTGTATTAAGCTATTTATTTCAGCATGCATACACGCTCCAGTGATCCTTGCTATTCAATTAGAAAATTCTTGTTGCGGTAATTGTACGGAGCGCAACCTAAGGGGGTGCATAAAAAAGTGGCGAATTCACCCTGTACCCCACAAAAGTGGCAAATAAGACTACCTGTAGAGAAGGCTATTAGTGGCCATACACAAAGTATTTAACGTTCTTAAAAGGTATCAAATGTCTGATTTGTGAATTGGAAACTGTAATTAATGGCATTCCTGCTTTCTAATTTCTACTTATACTTTCTACATTTCTAACCTCTAACTGTGTATTAGTTCCGGAGTAGTGTTTACCAGAGGCTATTCCATCGCCCTCTTTCCCTCGTGGTTATTTTGCACTACTCTTCCGTCACGCAATGGTTAATTTACCTGTCTGTAATTGTGTGTAATTGCTATTGTAACTAAATGTGCTCTCTCGACTGTTACAAACTGTTTTTGTTTTTTTTATGCACTGTCTGTTATGCATTATATTCAATATAATGTGTTTAAAAAAAAAAGTCTGATTTATATCTTGTTTATTAACAATAGATAAATGATAGCAATAAAAAAAGTTTTTTTCACCTACTCAGGGGCTGAGAACAAAAAGCAGCGCCAACTCCCACTGAGACACCCATTAACATAACGTGGATTTTTTTTAATAGAAAAATGTCGCAGTTGCAGGTTTTTGGCCCTTATTGAGCAACTCGTGGGTAATTGAATCTGCCTGTGATTGTCCATGGAAGAACTGTGGCCAATTAGGAGTGTCAGGATATTGCCCTGAAATACTGGTTTCTACACTTGGGATGGTTCAATAGTAGATTGCAGCTGCTAGAATCAGAATATATATTTTATGTTGTAAAAACTAAAAACATATAGAACACAGGACTGATGTCTGAGACGGATTCCACCTTTGCATCATCACTCCATAAGTAGTGTTCACTCTAGGCTGTTTTAGCAGGGCGCCGCGCCCTGCCCGTTTTTTAGCAGGGAAAACCCGCCCTGCCCCTTTTGCGGCGCCCTGCTAGAACAGCCGCCCGCTTCCTGCCCTCCCGGCGTGTATAGATGCCGTGCGCATGCGCGCGGCATCCATTCACGCATTGGGAGAGAGCTGGGGGAAGCCCAGCACCGACGGAGGTGCTGGGCACGCCCCCAACAGTGACGTCGCCGGCCACATACGCTCTCTATAGTAGCGTCTGTGGGCCGCACCGCCCCCTAAAATGACGTAGTGTGGCCACGCCCCCTAATTTGCGTGGCCGCGCCCCTGTTTTGGACGCGCACGCGCAAATGTGACCCCGGAGTTCGGCGCCCTGCCCCTTTTCACTCCTAGAGTGAACACTACATACGCATACCATCTCCCTACTCCTGGTGTCCCTCACGCCTATCCCTCCAGGTATAATTTAGTTTCTGGCTCACCAGTGCTGCCCTCAGGTGCTGCAACGTAAGGGGGGTACTCACGGAGCGATCGCTGCTTAAAATCTAAGCAATCTGACTAGATTGCTTAGATTTTAAGCATGATCTCTCCGTGTTTACCCCCCCCACAGCGATAGCTATCGCTGTGCTGAGTGGGGGGGAGAGATGTGTGCTGAGCGGTTCGCTCAGCACACATCTCTCCCCAAATTGGGCCATGAAAAGCTGTGACACAATCCATCAGACTGGGTCTTTCCTGCCCACTACTCTCTGTCTGCAGACTGTCTAAAAATGGTTCTATTTACTAAGGTGTATACACGGTGAGATAAATCTGTAAGATTTTGACTATATCGTCAAAATCTTATGAAAAGTTAGTGCATATCTCATGGTGCTAGGCAGCTTGCGATACAGATTCGATCCCGATGCGCGCTCCCGTGTAGTCGTTATCGTAAGGCTAGACTGTGCAGACAAGTCAATCTTGACTATCTAGTACAAAGTATAGTCAAAATTGGCACTTAGTCAAAATCATACATAGACAAAAATAGGATTTTGGTACTTACCAGGTAAATCCTTTTCTTTGAATCCATAGGGGGCACTGGAGTACTCTTGGGATATGGACGGGCTTCCGCAGGAAACAGCACTGAATATTTAAATTAGTAACACTCCACCCCTCCATATCCCTGAGCACTTACTCAGTGTTTTTTACTGAGCCGAACAGGAATTAAGAGAGGTTAATAATGGAGTATTACATATAACATAACTGACAATAACGAAGTTAACACATAACGTTACTGACAACTAACAGTTGACACCCTAACCAGCACTTGTAACTTGAACCAGCCGGTGAAAGTGTGTTACCATAAGATCCTCAGAACTAACCACAAGTAGGTAAAACTGCTCTGGGTGGGCGTCCAGTGCCCCCTATGGATTCAAAGAAAAGGATTTACCTGGTAAGTACCAAAATCCTATTTTCTTTATCATCCACTAGGGGTCACTGGAGTACTCTTGGGACGTACCAAAGCTTCCCCCGTGGGCGGGAGAGCTGTTTGGCACTTGTAAAACTAGGCGGCCAAAGCTAGATGCTGATGCCGCAAAAGTATCAAACTTGTAAAAGCGCACAAACGTGTGCACGGAAGACCATGTAGCCGCCCGGCAAAGCTGCGTCGCAGAAGCCCCACGACCAGCTGCCCATGAAGTTCCCACAGAACGTGTGGAATGAGCGGTTACTGACGTAGGCGGTTGTAACCTAGCATGAAGGTAAGCCTGGCGTATGGTCAGTTTTATCCATCTGGATACAGTTTGTTTAGATGCTGGCCAACCCATCTTGGCAGCATCATAGAGAACAAATAACGTATCCGTCTTACGAACTGAAGACGTTCGGGATACATAAACGCGTAATGCGCGAACCACATCCAGAGTTCCAGAATGTGCTGTCAACACAGGAACTACTATTGGTTGATTGATGTGAAAAGATGACACTACCTTTGGTAAGAAGGCGGGATTCGTCCGAAGTTCCGCTCTGTCATCATGAAACACCAAATACGGTGGCTTGCATGACAAGGCACCCAAATCCGAAACACGCCTTGCGGAAGCTAAGGCTAAGAGAAAAATTGTTTTCCAAGTGAGAAACTTTATATCCACTTGTTGTAAGGGTTCAAAATATGAAGACTGTAAGAACTCCAAAACCAGATTCAAGTCCCATGGCGCTGTAGGTGGTATGAATGGAGGCTGTACCCTGAGTACACCTTGGAGAAAAGTGCGTATAGACGGCAATAGAGCCAATCGTCTTTGAAAGTAAATTGACAAAGCAGATACCTGCACCTTTAGTGTAGATAAACGCAATCCTCCATCTAAGCCTGTTTGTAGAAACAACAAAAGGCGGCATAACTTGAAAGCTGATGTCGGAAATTTCCGAGCTTCACACCAACCTATATAGGCACGCCATATTCTGTAATAATGAGCTGCCGTAACCGGCTTTCTAGCTCGTAACATGGTTGGTATAACTGAATCTGGAATGCCCTCTCTTCTTAAGAGGGCGGTCTCAACAGCCACCCCGTCAAACGCAGCCGCGCTAAATCGGGGTAAAGAAACGGACCCTGTTGTAACAGGTCTGGACGTATCGGGAGCGGCCACGGATCGTCTGCGAGTAATCCTCGAAGATCCGAGAACCAAGCTCTCCGAGGCCAATGAGGCGCCACTAGTATGACTGTGAGCGACTCTCTTTTGATCCGTTTTAGCACCAGAGGGAGCAGCGGAAACGGTGGAAACAGATACACAAGACTGTACGGCCACGCGACAGTGAGAGCATCCACCGCGACTGCCTTTGGATCTCTTGTTCTGGACACATACTGGGGCGTTTGATGATTGTGTCGAGATGCCATCAGGTCCACCTGAGGATAACCCCATCGCTGAACCAACATGTGAAACACTTCTGGATTTAATGACCATTCGCCTGGGTGAAAATCCCGACGACTGAGATAATCCGCTTCCCAGTTGTCCACTCCCGGAATGAACACGGCCGACAATATCACCTGGTGGCATTCCGCCCAATTGAGGATTCGAGCTACTTCCCGCATTGCCATGCGGCTTCTCGTTCCTCCTTGTTTGTTGATGTATGCGACCGCCGTCGCATTGTCTGACTGCACTTGGACAGGCTGAGAGCGAATCATGTGCACTGCTTGTCGTAGCGCATTGTAAATTGCGCGGAGTTCTAGAACATTTATAGACAGCAATTTCTCGTGATCCGCCCAGAGACCCTGGAGCTGACAATTTTGAATTACCGCTCCCCAACCTCTGAGACTGGCGTCCGTAGTTAGAATTATCCAATTGCAAACTCCGAACCGTCTTCCTGCGGTTAAATTGTGTTCCTTGAGCCACCATAGCAGAGAAACTCTTGCTATTGGTGACAACCTCACTCTGTGGTGAATCTGCAGATGCGAGCCCGACCACTGGGCAAGCACGTTCAGCTGAAATGGACGAGAGTGAAATCTTCCGAACTGAAGCGCCTCGAAAGCTGCCACCATTGTGCCTAACAGGCGAATGCACAAGTGTACCGACACTGTGCGTGGTTTGAGTACTAATTGTACTAGATGGCGTAGCATTTGTACTTTTTGTTGTGGTAGGTAAATCCTTTGATTGACCGTATCGAGAATCATATGTGATCTCGATCAGATGTGATTTCTTGAAATTTACAATCCAACCGTGGTGAACCAGTACATTGTAAGTTAGCAGCGCATGTTGGGTAAGTATCTGTGGAGACGGAGCTTTGATGAGCAGATCGTCTAAATACGGAACTATTGTCACTCCCAGGGATCTGAGGTGAGCTATCATCACAGACATTACTTTGGTGAATACCCGAGGCGCTGATGACAGGCCAAACGGCAGAGCCTGAAACTGGTAATGGTTCTGGCGTATTGCAAATCGTAAGAATTTCTGATGAGGCTGCCAAATTGGAATGTGTAAGTACGCATCCTTGAGGTCTAGCGCAATCATAAATTCCTTGGTCTCTAACCCCGCAATCACCGACCGTAGAGACTCCATTTTGAATCTGTAGTAAGTTACGTACTGATTGAGGCCCTTTAAGTTCAATATTGGTCTGACTGAGCCATCCGGCTTCGGGACCACAAATAGACTTGAATAATAACCCTGACCCTGTTGGTGTACAGGGACCGGAATCAACACTGCCGAATCCAGTAAGGACTGAATGGCAATTTGCAAAACTGTCCTCTTGTCGTCCGACAGAGGCAAGCCTGTCTTGAAAAACCGCAGAGGCGGCAGACAGTCGAACTCTATTTTGTAACCTTTTAACACTAAATTGCGAATCCAGCCCTCCGCGGATGTGTGGAACCACGCCCCATGGAACGTCTGAAGGCGTGCTCCCACAGTTGGAGAACCGAGATGGGCTGGTAGGCCGTCATGCCACTGGCTTGTCGGTAACCTTAGCGTCTTGGCGAGTTGTGTTGGTTTGATGGAAACCACGTCCTCGACCACGTCTAGCAGGCGTGGCTGATCCTCTGCCACGTCCTCGAAAGGGCTGAGATCTAAAGGATTTGAACGAAGGTCCAGCGTACCTTCTTCTTGGCGCAGGTGGAGGCACTGGTAAGAACACAGACTTACCTCCCGTAGCCTCCTTAATCCATGCGTCCAATTCTGGACCAAACAACTTCTTGCCATCGTAAGGCAACGCCTCTATACTTCGTTTGACCTCTGCCTCCGCTTGATAAGTACGCAGGTAGAGTGCTCTTCGTGCCGTAACTAGCGAAGATGAAATACGAGAAGTGAGCTGACAGACGTCAGTAGACGCTGTACAGAGATACTCTACAGCCTCAATCATTTGATTTACCTGAATTATCAGGTTTTCGTCATGTAAAGCAGATTTGAGTTCTGTAAGCCATATTATGAGCGCCTTAGTGACCCAAATGCCAACCAATCCAGGTCTTAGCATCACACCTGCTGCTACATACATGGATTTTAGCATAGTTTCTATCTTACGATCTGAAGGATCTTTAAGCGTAGTAGCTGATGGCACTGGTATGGTTAATTTCTTGGTAAGCTTTGACACTGAAGAATCAACTATTGGTGGATTCTCCCATGTACACGTTACCGAGTCTGGAAACGGATAACTAGACTTAAATCTGCGAGGTATAGAAAACCGTTTATCTGGATTCTGTCTTGTTTCTACTAACATCTGATTTAGAGAATCCGACACAGGAAAACTTACTGGCGTCTTCCGTCGTTTAGTAAATACGACCTGATCATTGGTGAGAGGCTGCTCAGCTTCAGGAAACCTTAGCGACTGCCGTACCGCTCTGATGAGATCATCAATGCCGGAACTGTTAACATCCTCGCCATCTGACTCCACTTCGCCCTCCTCCCCCTCATCGTGTTCCGTGAGGTCTGGGATGGAATCGTCAGAATGCAACATAGCAGACACTGGAAAATCATAAGACATATGAAAATTATCCCGTTTGCCCAAAATGGATTTGGACCGTACGCAAGGCCGAGACGCCTCCGGTAGTTCTGGCGGTCTCACCCTAGACTCAGATCTTAACGTTTCTCGCTCCAGACGAGCAGCGGTCATTTCTGTCTGAAATTTCTCCAGTACATTTACTAACATACCCCACGGAGGGTCCGGTGAGGAAATTGGTTGCAAAACCGGAGCAGAAATGGTATTCTGTACGGAATCCACAAAACATACGTTACATGTGGTAGATGCATCCGGTAACACACTGCCACATACTTTGCAAATATGCTTTTTAGTTTTTGCTGGTGCCTTACTCATGGCGACAGACAATACAATACACAAAAAACAGACACCTGCACGACTCAGTAAAATAGCAATAAGGTGGCTCTGTATATATATCTGGCCCAGTGCAATACACGTGGCCAGTACTAAGAAATTTGATCCCAAATTCCCACTAACACCCCTGCGCCTTCCGGTGGTGTAGAGATGTAAGGCAGGAACGTTCTGGAATCACAGCAGGAAAACACAGGAAGCATGTTAAAAATGTCTGCCCTGCTAACTTATACATATAATCACCGTGCTGGTACAACTTTCACTGATTATACTGTAACAATCTCCTCTGCTGCTGCAGTATTTCTCTGCGACATTATTATTGTCCCCCCTGTAATGGCTGCCTGCTCTTTTAGCTTATTACAGCGGCAGCGCAGCGTGTGGGCCCCCAGCGGGTATCGTAGAGCGCTATGTGCCTCGTGTGTCCCAGCGGTGGCCTCGTGTATAATAGCGGCGTCAGCTAATCAAGGTAGCGCTGCGGCGGGCGGCGGCCTGTAAGAATCGATCAGCGGTGCCTGCACGGAGGTCTGTGGCCGAACGTGCGGGCGCCTGAGCGGGGAGAGCCGCGGCGCCCGCACGGAGGTCTGTGGCCGACCGTGCGGGCGCCTGAACGGGGAGAGCCGCGGTGCCTGCACGGAGGTCTGTGGCCGACCGTGCGGGCGCCTGAGCGGGGAGAACCGCGGTCGAACGTGCGGGCGCCTGAGCGGGGAGAGCCGCGGTACCTGCCGGAGGCTGAGAGGGGAGAGCCGCGTAACAATCCCTCTGCCGTCACCAAGCACTATGTCCCCACACGTCGGGGCGGCAGCGGGAGCTGACCGCCCCGTTTCACATACCTTACTCCCGCAGACGTGCGGAGGCTCCGACGGGGCTTTTCAGTAAGCGCCGGCTAGCCAGTGCAGGAGGATGTGAGGGCTGTGAGGGAGCTCTTTCAGAGAGGCCCGACACGCCCGTGCTGCTATCAGCAGCTGCACGATCCCTGACCCTGCCTTTTGGAAGGGGGAAAGGGATGTGTACAAATAGTAGAAAAAATAAAAATAAAAATAAAAGTTTCTTCAACAAAACCGTGACTTCAGGTATTAAGCTGCTACCACGTTCAGCACAGAAAAAACACTGAGTAAGTGCTCAGGGATATGGAGGGGTGGAGTGTTACTAATTTAAATATTCAGTGCTGTTTCCTGCGGAAGCCCGTCCATATCCCAAGAGTACTCCAGTGACCCCTAGTGGATGATAAAGAAATCTCAAGCACAGATAGTCAAAATCTGTACAATCTGTGCTATCTGGGCTCTGGGGGAGTTCAAGGGAAATCACATAGTCAAAATCAGGTATAGCAAGGATCTTACCGTGTGTACACATAGCCCGAATCTCACCGTGTGTATGCCTTAAGTCTTGGCATTCTGACTAGATTGCTTAGAATTTAAGCACAGATCTCTCGTGTGTATTCCCATAGGCTGCACATCGCTATCGCCGGTGCTAAATTTGGCATGCATGCAGACTCAATCTAGCAGGTCGCTCACTTCAGCACTGTGTGAAATGAGCAGCCACCCCGTCCCCCTTCTCAGCAGAGATCGCGCTGTGCTGAGCGGGGGGAGAGATGCGTGCTGAGTGGTCTGTAATAGATCGCTCAGTACACGTCTTTAGCGTGTACCCCCATTAGTAAATAGACCCAGAAATGAGAGCGAAAAATGAAAAGCTAGTCCATAAAACTTAATTCCACCCGCAACTGCAAGCATACCCCAAACCTCAACCTAGGACTGATCACAAACACTAAATCAGACCATGATCCTAACAAGGTTTTTAAATATATTCTTAGAAGCAGATGGGCAGGGAAGAGACATTTTGCTGGGCCTTCCAGTCGTGGCGGACACAGCAGCTGCAGTACAAATGGTGGGAATGAACAGCACTGTTGGAACTCCATTATAGGTCCTATATTCTCCTCAAAGGGTCACGCAATTGACAAGAGACTATCTGCTGCCCCTAATCCCACCTGACTCCCCAGATCATAGCTCCTGATTGCCCAGGTTATACCCTCTCCCCCAGTTTTTCACACCATGGATATCCTCAGATCAGTTTTAGCGGCGCTAAGTCTCTCTTCAAAAACAGGTAGTTTTTACCCACCTGTACCACTGACTAACCCATTCCTTTCCATCAAACCTACCCATCTAGGCCTCATACCTTTTCTGCTATAAGGCCGCGCCCTCTTCTCCCCTGTCCATTAAGCCATACACTTTCTTCACACCTGTCTATTAATTCCATGACATGTCCCGACTTCACTCAGCCTACCTTCTAGGGGTATGGGTCATTAGGTTGACCACTATTGGTCGACATGCAGTAGGTCAACACGGTCAATAGGTCGACATGTACTAGGCCGACGTGGAAAAAGGTCGACATGAGTTTTTTTAACTGTTTTTGGTGTCGTTTTCTTTGTAAAGTGACAGGGAACCCCAATTAGTGAACCGCTTCGCTCGCCATGCTTCGGGTAAGGTTTAACATTCCCAATTGTAGTCCACGTGGATCGTAAAGTATGAAAAAGTTGAAAAAAAAAAAAAAAAAACAAATGTGAAAAACTCATGCCGACCTTTTTCCATGTCGACCTATTGACCATGTCGACCTAATGACTGTAGACCTAAGTGCGGTTGACCTAATGACCGTATCCCCTTCTAGGACCACATCCATTCCTCACACCTGTTCCCTCCTCAGGCCTATCCTCCTCCTCATACCTGTCCCCTCTTAAGGCCAGGCTCTCTCTTCACACCTGTACAATAAGGCCCCACCCCTACTCATACCTGTACCATAAGGCCACACCCCCTTCCTGATAGCTTTCCATTCCACGGCATGTGGTCTGCACACAAGATTACCTCCATGGCCACACCCATGCTTCACACATGTTCCCTTCTAAGACCACGCCCCCTTTTCACACATAAGCAATGCAACCACTTCACACTGGTGCATTCTATGGTCCAGTGACAGGGAACCTTTAGCACTCCAGCTGTTATTGAACTACACATACCAGCATGCCCTGCTACAGGTTTGCTCCTTGGCTATGCTAAAACTGTTGCAGGGCATGCTGGGATGTGTAGTTTAGCACATACTTGCCTACCTGACCCTCTCCATGAGGGAGAAAAGGCTCTGTTCCTGGACTTTCCTGGTAATGTATGATTGACATCACCTGTGGTGAGCTAGTTAATTGATAAGAAGGGTGTTTCACCACAGGTGATGGTAATCATACATCACCAGGAAAGTCCAGGAACAGATAATTTTCTCCCTCATGGAGAGGGTCAGGTAGGCAAGTATGGTTTAGCAACAGCTGGAGTGCCAAAAGTTCCTGCTTACCATCATGGCAGCTCCCACCACTCACAGCCATTCCCTCCTATGGCTACAGCCCCTCCAACCTGTCCATGCCATCTCTGCACACCAGCCACGCACCATTTCCATCCCTGCATTAAGCAACGCCCCCTTCCAACACCTGTTTCCTCCTCTGGCTACGCCCACTCATTTTCATATTATAGCCACGCCCACCCCTCGCACCTGGGATATAGGTGAACTGGAGCTCCCGGGCGCCGGCGCGCAGCTTGTCCCGCAGGTCCTGGTACTTGAAGCTGGTCACTTTACCCTTCAGGGTGGCGGCCAGGAGCTCGTGTCCGGCGGCCCCGGGACAGGGTAAGACGGACAGGCCGTACACATTGCTCTGTGACGGGAAGCGGCTGAACGTATCTTCAGTGAAGGGGCAGCAGGCGCCAGACATTGCCGGAAGTGACGTAGCTGACAGCCAGTTGCCAGCTGGTAAGATGGCCGACCCTGAGATGCCTGCCCCTAGTCAACATGGTCGTCCTCTTAGTACATTGCCAGGGTTCTAGATTCTCTTCGTGCAGAGGACCGTAGGTGTCTGAGTGCTGCTACTTCTTGTAACTAGAATAAAGAGGATTTTTCTAAAGATTGCCTTACCAGCCAGTTACACATGGGTGTTAAGGGCTGTATCTCTTTGGGCATGCAAGAATACTATTGTGTTTGGGGTGTGATAATAAAAATGTGGTTTCAAACATGCTGCTATTTACACTTTTACACCTCCCGCCCTATCAGGCAGATCATGTAGAGATGTTTATAGATAAGTCCTTGTATCCACTCCAAAAATATTTAAATGCTATAAACCACTTATATTGCTTGTGCTTTGGGGTAGTGTTTATAGATGTATATACTGTAGTAGTAAGATTTTTTTTCTCTTGTTCATGAATTATCTGCAAGTCTCAGAAAGTGACTGTGTACCCGCAGTTGTCATTTTCACATCAGCTCAAAGGGGAACTTCACAAATCATTCAATAACCCCCTTGCTCCAAACAGTGGAGATTTAATTTACATAGTTGAAAGGTTCTCAAATGCGGTCCTCAACACACCCCAACAGTCCATGTTTTAGGTATATCCATAGCTCAGCACAGATGGTTAAATCAAATTAACTTGAGATGCTTCTACCCCTTTTCCACTGTAGCACGGGTTGACACGGCTGCGACCTGTGCTACAGCCCCCTTACCCATTGCACTCACCAACCCGACATATTGCCGCGTTGGTGACGTTGCAGGGGCGGCGCTGGGAGATCACATGATCTCCCAGCGCCGCCCTCCCATACACTGTGAACGGGAGCTGTCGCCTCGACACGGCTCCCGTTCACACTACACAGCTTACCGGGTGGAACACGTGTTCAACCTGGCAAGCTACCCTGGTAGGATTCCCGGATCACTTGATCCGGGAATTTGCAGGGGAACCCTTTTCCACTAGGGAAAAACACAGGTAAATGCACGCATCCGTGTTTTAAAAGCTAGTGGAAAAGGGGTATAAGTCACCTGTGGCCAAGCATGGATATGCTTAAAACCTGGACCGTTGAGGTGCCTTTAGGACCGCATTTGAGCATACCTCCTAACATGACCCTCTCCAGGAGGGACACAATGCTCTGCTTCTGGACTTTTCTCTTAATTTAAGATTGCCGGCACCTGTATTTAACAGGGTAATGGATAAGAAAAGTGTTTCAGCACAGGTGATGGCAATCATACATTAAGAGGAAAGTCATGAAGCAGAGCATTCTGTCCCTCCTGGAGAGGGTCATGTTGGGAGGTATGATTTGAGAGCCTCTGACATGGGGCCTAATTCAGACCTGATCGCAACAGCAACATTTTTCTCTAATGGGCAAAACCAAGGGGGTAACTCAGATCTTATTGCAGCAGCAAATTTGTTAGCTAATGGGCAAAACCATGGCACTGCAGGGGGGGGGGGGGGGGGGGGTGTCAATATAACATGTACAGAGAGAGTTAGATTTGCGTGGGTTAGATTGTTTCTGTGCAGGGTAAATACTGGCTGCTTTATTTTTACACAGCAATTTAGATTTCAGTTTGAACACACCCCACCCAAATCTAACTCTCTCTGCACATGTTATATCTGCCCCCCCTGCAGTGCACATGGGGCTCATTCCGACCCGATCACACGCTACGCTTCTTCGCAGCCGTGTGATCGGGTCAGAACTGTGCATGAGCGGCGGCCACATTGCGCAGGCGCGTTGTTGCTTGCTGAGCAGCAACGCCACTAACGAAGAAAGCGGTCGCAGCGGCGACCGCAAGAAGATTGACTGGAGGAAGGCGGAACCGGGCGTGAACTCACCGTTTTCTGGGCGTGGAAATCCAAACGCAGGCGTGTCGAGGCATTTGGAGGGTGAATGTCTGACGTCAATTCCGGGACCTGCAATGCTGGATTGATAGCACAGGGTAAGTAACTCTTACCCTGGTCTTGTTCTACACAAAACCTTTTTTGCATAGCAGAGCTGCAAAAGCGATCGCAGCCTTGCTATGCAAAAATACAGTCTCCCCATAGGTGGCGTCTAGTTGGTCGCATGGGCTGCAAAAAGTTACCGCGTGCGATCAACTCGGAATGACCCCCATGTGTTTGCCCAACTGCTAACAAATTTGCTGCTGCGATCAGATCGGAATTAGGCCCCATGTGCACTGCAGGGGAGGCAGATATAACGTGATTTAGATTTGGGTGGGGTGTGTTTAAACTGAAATCTAAATTGCCGTGTAAAAATAAAGCAGCAAGTATTTACCTTGCACAGAAACAATACAACACACCCAAATCTAACTCTCTGCACATGTTATATCTGCCCCCCTGCATGGCACATGGTTTTGCCCATTAGAGAAAGCTTTTGCAATCATGTCTGAATTAGGCCCATAGCTCCTTGCAGGGTATGCATACCTCCCAACTGTCCCGATTTCAGCGGGACAGTCCCGCTATTCAGACACTGTCCCGCTGTCCCTCCTGCGGGTCACAGTGTCCCGCGGGCGGGCAGTTGGGGAGGCTTTGATCACCCGCTGCTCTGCTCTGCAAAGCAGCGAGTGATCTCTAAATAGATGCTGTGCGCACGCGCACAGCATCTATTCAGTGCAGGGAGTGAGCCGGGGGTTGCCCAGCTGCTCAGGGAGCGCTGGGCACGCCCCAAAATGACTAAAACGGACCCACGGCGTGTGGCCACGCCCGCTCGATTGTAGCCACGCCCCTCCCATACGAGGCCACGCCCCCTTTTCGGGACGCGCGCGGCTTAGCCGCGCGTAGTGTCCCGATTTAGGAACATTCAAAGTTGGGAGGTATGGGGTATGTAGTAGTAAAGTTGACATGCAAAATGGACAGAATGGTAACATTCACATTGTAGGCATAGATATAAGGGTTGGTGATATTGATCATGGAATTAGAGAGAGGGGAAAGCTGAAGGAAACCTGGAAGGGTAAAACAATGAGGCAATCTGGGCCATGTTGTTTAATAAAAAAAATAATGCTGGGACATGCAGGAATAGATGGATGATAGATAGAAACACAAGAGCATATGTGGGCAGAGAAGTCAGGGGCAAAGAGATACATTTGAGTGTCAGGAGGATAAAAGTTGATTTCCACTGGTGAAGAGAAAGGGAACAAGAACAGGCCCTTGAGGAGCTACAACAGGTAAAGGGAGAAAGGGTAAGGCAAAGACAGAGGGGTACATTTACTAAGATGGGAGTTCTATTTAAGATGGGATGTTGCCCATAGCAAGCAATCAGATTCTACTTCTTATTTAACTAGCACCCTCTAGAATATAATACCTGAATTAGGACTACCTGGTGTGCACTGGCTCCTCCCTCTATGCCCCTCCTCCAGACCTCAGTTAGGGAAACTGTGCCCGGAAGAGCTGACACAATAAGGAAAGGATTTGGAATCCCGGGTAAGACTCATACCAGCCACACCGTACAACTCGTGATACTATATCCAGTTAACAGTATGAACAACAACTGAGCCTCACGAACAGATGGCTCATAACAATAACCCTTTAGTTAGGCAATAACTATATACAAGTATTGCAGAAAGTCCGCACTTGGGACGGGCGCCCAGCATCCACTACGGACTACGAGAAATAGAATTACCGGTGAGTAAATTCTTATTTTCTCTGACGTCCTAGTGGATACTGGGAACTCCGTAAGGACCATGGGGATTATACCAAAGCTCCCAAACGGGCGGGAGAGTACGGATGACTCTGCAGCACCGAATGAGCAAACTCAAGGTCCTCCTCAGCCAGGGTATCAAACTTGTAGAATTTTGCAAATGTGTTTGAACCCGACCAAGTAGCAGCTCGGCAAAGTTGTAAAGCCGAGACCCCTCGGGCAGCCGCCCAAGAAGAGCCCACTTTCCTCGTGGAATGGGCTTTTACAGATTTAGGATGCGGCAGTCCAGCCTCAGAATGTGCAAGTTGAATCGTGCTACAGATCCAGCGAGCAATAGTCTGCTTAGAAGCAGGAGCACCCAGCTTGTTGGGTGCATACAGGATAAATAGCGAGTCAGTTTTCCTGACTCCAGCCGTCCTGGAAACATATATTTTCAGGGCCCAGACTACGTCCAGTAACTTGGAATCCTCCAAGTCCCGAGTAGCCGCAGGCACCACAATAGGTTGGTTCACATGAAAAGCTGAAACCACCTTAGGAAGGAATTGGGAACGAGTCCTCAATTCCGCCCTATCCATATGAAAAATCAGATAAGGGCTTTTACATGACAAAGCCGCCAATTCTGATACATGCCTGGCCGACGCCAAGGCCAACAGCATGACCACTTTCCACGTGAGGTATTTTAGCTCCACGGTTTTAAGTGGCTCAAATCAATGCGACTTTAGGAAATCCAACACCACGTTGAGATCCCACGGTGCCACTGGAGGCACAAAAGGGGGCTGAATATGCAGCACTCCTTTAACAAAAGTCTGAACTTCAGGCAGTGAAGCCAGTTCTTTTTGGAAGAAAATCGACAGAGCCGAGATCTGGACCTTAATGGAACCCAATTTTAGGCCCATAGTCACTCCTGACTGTAGGAAGTGCAGAAATCGACCGAGCTGAAATTCCTCCGTTGGGGCCTTCCTGGCCTCACACCAAGCAACATATTTTCGCCATATGCGGTGATAATGTCTTACGGTCATATCTTTCCTAGCTTTAATCAGCGTAGGAATGACTTCCTCCGGAATGCCCTTTTCTTTTAGGATCCGGTGTTCAACCGCCATGCCGTCAAACGCAGCCGCGGTAAGTCTTGGAACAGACAGGGCCCCTGCTGCAGCAGGTCCTGTCTGAGCGGCAGAGGCCATGGGTCCACTGAGATCATTTCTTGAAGTTCTGGGTACCAAGCTCTTCTTGGCCAATCCGGAACCACAAGTATAGTTCTTACTCCTCTCCTTCTTATTATTCTCAGTACCTCAGGTATGAGAGGCAGAGGAGGGAACACATAAACCGACTGGTACACCCACGGTGTCACTAGAGCGTCCACAGCTATCGCCTGAGGGTCCCTTGACCTGGCGCAATATATTTTTAGCTTTTTGTTGAGGCCGGACGCCATCATGTCCACCTGTGGCCTTTCCCAACGGTGTACAATCATTTGGAAGACTTCTGGATGACGTCCCCACTCTCCCGGGTGGAGGTCGTGCCTGCTGAGGAAGTCTGCTTCCCAGTTGTCCACTCCCGGAATGAACACTGCTGACAGTGCTAACACATGATTTTCCGCCCATCGGAGAATCCTTGTGGTTTCTGCCATCGCCATCCTGCTTCTTGTGCCGCCCTGACGTTTTACATGGGCGACCGCCGTGATGTTGTCTGACTGGATCAGCACCGGCTGGTGTTGAAGCAGGGGTCTTGCCTGACTTAGGGCATTGTAAATGGCCCTTAGTTCCAGAATATTTATGTGTAGGGAAGTCTCTACACATATATATAGTATTTGCGCCTAAATTTAGTGCCCCCCCTCTCTTTTTTACCCTATTGAGCCTGGAAACTGCAGGGGAGAGCCTGGGGAGTGTCCTTCCAGCAGAGCTGTGAGAGGAAATGGCGCCAGTGTGCTGAGGGAGATAGCCCCGCCCCCTTCGCGGCGGACTTCTCCCGCTTTTTTAATGGATATATGGCAGGGGATTTTACACATATATAGTCTTAATGACTATAATAAGATTTTACTCACCGGTAAATCTATTTCTCGTAGTCCGTAGTGGATGCTGGGAACTCCGTAAGGACCAAGGGGAATAGCGGGCTCCGAAGGAGGCTGGGCACTCTAGAAAGATTTATGACTACCTGGTGTGCACTGGCTCCTCCCACTATGACCCTCCTCCAAGCCTCAGTTAGGACACTGTGCCCGGACGAGCTGACATAGTAAGGAAGGATTTTGAATCCCGGGTAAGACTCATACCAGCCACACCAATCACACCGTACAACTCGTGATACTATATCCAGTTTGACAGTATGAAAATAAATGAGTCTCTCAACAGATGGCTCAACAATAACCCTTTAGTTAGCAATAACTATTTACAAGTATTGCAGACAATCCGCACTTGGGATGGGCGCCCAGCATCCACTACGGACTACGAGAAATAGATTTACCGGTGAGTAAAATCTTATTTTCTCTGACGTCCTAGTGGATGCTGGGAACTCCGTAAGGACCATGGGGATTATACCAAAGCTCCCAAACGGGCGGGAGAGTGCGGATGACTCTGCAGCACCGAATGAGAGAACTCAAGGTCCTCCTCAGCCAGGGTATCAAATTTGTAGAATTTTGCAAACGTGTTTGCCCCTGACCAAGTAACAGCTCGGCAAAGTTGTAAAGCCGAGACCCCTCGGGCAGCCGCCCAAGATGAGCCCACCTTCCCTGTGGAATGGGCTTTCACTGATTTAGGATGCGGCAGTCCAGCCGCAGAATGCGCCTGCTGAATCGTGTCACAGATCCAGCGAGCGATAGTCTGCTTAGAAGCAGGAGCACCCAGCCTGTTGGGTGCATACAGGATAAATAGCGAGTCAATTTTCCTGACTCTAACCGTCCTGGAAACATAATTTTTCAAGGCCCTGACTACGTCCAGTAACTTGGAATCCTCCAAGTCCCTAGCAGCCGCAGGCACCACAATAGGTTGGTTCAAGTGAAAAACTGATACCACCGTAAGGAGAAACTGGGGACGAGTCCTCAATTCTGCCCTATCCATATGGAAAATCAGATAAGGACTTTTATATGACAAAGCCGCCAATTCTGATACACGCCTGGCCGAAACCAAGGCCAATAACATGACCACTTTCAACGTGAGATATTTTAGATCCACGGTTTTTAGTGGTTCAAACCAATGTGATTTTAAGAAACTCAACACCACGTTGAGATCCCAAGGTGCCACTGGAAGCACAACTGGGGGCTGAATATGCAGCACTCCTTTTACAATGTCTGAACTTCAGGTACTGAAGCTAATTTTTTCTGGAAGAAAATCGACAGAGCCGAGATCTGTATCTTAATGGAGCCTAATTTTAGGCCCATAGACACTCCTGCTTGTAGGAAATGCAGAAATCGACCTAGTTGAAATTCCTCTGTTGGGGCCTTTTTTGGCCTCACACCAAGCAACATATTTCCGCCATATGCGGTGATAATGTTTTGCAGTAACATCTTTCCTGGCTTGAATCAGCGTAGGAATGACTTCCTCCGGAATGCCCTTTTCCTTTAGGATCCGGCGTTCAACCGCCATGCCATCAAAACGTAGCCGCGGTAAGTCTTGGAACAGACAGGGCCTCTGCTGCAGCAGGTCCTGTCTGAGCGGCAGAGGCCATGGGTCCTCTGATATATAGTTTCTTGAAGTTCTGGGTACCAGGCTCTTCTTGGCCAATCCGGAACCACGAGTATCGTTCTTACTCCTCGCCTTCTTATTATTCTCAGTACCTTTGGTATGAGAGGCAGAGGGGGGAACACATAAACCGACTGGTACACCCACGGTGGTACCAGAGCGTCCACAGCTATCGCCTGAAGGTCCCTTGACCTGGCGCAATATCTTTTATAGCTTTTTGTTGAGGCGGGACGCCTTCATGTCCACCTGTGGCCTTTCCCAATGGTGTACAATCCTTTGGAAGACTTCTGGATGAAGTCCCCACACTCTCGGGTGGAAGTCGTGTCTGCTGAGAAGATCTGCTTCCCAGTTGTCCACTCCGGGAATGAACACTGCTGACAGTGCTAACACATGATTTTCCGCCCATCGGAGAATCCTTGTGGCTTCTGCCATCGCCATCCTGCTTCTTGTGCCGCCCTGTTGGTTTACATGGGCGACTGCCGTGATATTTCCTAATTGGATCAGGACCGGCTGGTTTTGAAGCAGAGGCCTTGCCTGACTCAGGGCATTATAAATGGCCCTCTGTTCCAGAATATTTATGTAGGGAAGTCACCTGACTTGACCAAAGTCCCTGGAAGGTTCTTCCCTGTGTGACTGCCCCCCAGCCTCAAAGGCTGGCATCCATGGTCACTAGGACCTAGTCCTGTATGTCGAACCTGCGGCCCTCTTGAAGATGGGCACTCTGCAGCCACTACAGTAGAGATACCCTGGTCCTTGGAGACAGGGTTATCAGCCTAATGCATCTGAAGATGCGACCCGGACCACTTGTCTAACAGGTCCCCCTGAAAAGTTCTTGCATGGAACCTGCCGAATGGGATTGCTTCGTAGGAAGCTATCATTTTTCCCAGGACTCGCGTGCAATGATGCACCGATAACTGTTTTGGCTTCAGGAGGTCTCTGACTAGAGATGACAGCTCCTTGGCTTTCTCCTCCTGGAGAAACACTTATTTCTGGTCTGTGTCCAGAACCATCCCCAGGAACAGTAGACGTGTCGTAGGAACCAGCTGTGACTCTGGACTGTTTAGAATCCAACCGTGCTGTTGTAGCACTTTCCAAAATAGTGCTACCCCGACTAGCAACTGCTCCTTGGACCTCGCCCTTATAAGGAGATTGTCCAAGTACGGGATAATTAAAAAACTCCCCTTTTCGAAGGAGTATCATCATTCCGGCCATTACCATGGTAACAACCTCGGTGCCATGTACAGTCCAAACGGCAGAGTCTGGACTTGGTAATGGTAATCCTGTACCACAATCTGAGGTACTCCTGGCGAGGATAGTAAATAGGGACATGCAGGTAAGCATCCTTGATGTCCCGGGATACCATGTAATCCCCCTCGTCCAGGCTTGCAATAACCGCCCTGAGCGATTCCATCTTGAACTTGAATTTTTTATGTATGTGTTCAAGGATTTTAAATATAAAAAAGGGTCACACCGAACCATGCGGTTTCGGTACCCCAAACCGTGTGGAATAGTAACCCCGTCCTTGTTGGAGTAGGGGCACCTTAAGTATTACCTGCTGGGAATACAGCTTATTAATTGCCTCTAGCACAGCCTCCCTGCCTGAGGGAGTTGTCGGCAAGGCATATTTGAGGAAACGGCGGGGGGAAGACATATCGAATTCCAGCTTGTACCCCTGAAATACTACTTGAATGAAACAGGGATCACCTGTGAGCGAGCCCACTGATCGCTGAAATTTTTGAGACGGCCCCCCACCGTACCTGGCTACACCTGTGGAGCCCCCGCGTCATGCTGTGGACTCAGAGGAAGCGAGAGAAGAATTATGATTCTGGGAACAGGCTGACTGGTGCAGCTTTTTCCCTCTTCCCTTGTCTCTGTACAGAAAGGAAGCGCCTTTGACCCGCTTGCTTTTCTAAAGCCGAAAGGACTGTACCTGATAATACAGTGCTTTCTTAGTCTGTGAGGAAAATTGAGGTAAAAATATTTCTTCCCAGCTGTTGCTGCGGATACGAGGTCCCAGAGACCATCCCCAAATAATTCCTCACCCTTATAAGGCAGAATCTCTATGCGCCTTTTAAGGTCAGCATCACCTGTCCAGTGACAGGTCTCTAATACCCTCCTGACAGAATGGACATTACATTCATTTTGGATGCCAGCCGGCAAAATATCCCTCTGTGCATCCCTCATATATAAGACGACGTCTTTAATATGTTCTCATGTTAGCAAACTAGTATGTTTGACAGGGTCACCGACCACGCTGCAGCAGCACGCTCTGCAGGTTTCAGTCTAGTACCTGAGTGTGTAAATACAGACTTCAGGATAGCCTCCTGCTTTTTATCAACAGGTACCTTCAAAGTGGCCGTTCCTCAAACGGCAGTGCCAAACCTATTTTGACAACCGTGTGAGCGCCTTATCCACCCTAGGGGATATCTCCCAGCGTAACTTATCCTCTGGCGGGAAAAGGTACGCCATCAGTAACTTTTTTAGAAATTACCAGTTTCTTATCAGGGGGAACCCACGCTTTCCACACACTTCATTCATTCATCTGATGGGGGAACAAAACACTGCCTGCTTTTTCTCCCCAAACATAAAAACCCATTTTTAGAGGTTAATGCCAGAAATGTGTAACACATTTTTTTTTGCCGGGATCAAGTCACGGATGTTCCTAGTGGATTGTGTATATGTCTCAACCTTGTCGACACTGGAGCCAGACTCCGTGTCGACATCTGTGTCTGCCATCTGAATGAGCGGGAGTTTTTGAGCCCCTGATGGCCTTTGAGACGCCTGGGCAGGCACGGGCTGAGAAGCCGGCTGTCCCACAGCTGTTACGTCATCCACCCTTTTATGTAAGGAGTTGACACTGTCGGTTAATACCTTTTACCTAACCATCCACTCTGGTGTCGGCCCCACAGGGGGCGACATCACATTTATCGGCATCTGCTCCGTCACTATATAAGCCTCCTCCTCAAACATGTCGACACAGCTGTACCGACACACCGTACACACACAGGGAATGCTCTGACTGAGGACAGGACCCACAAAGCCCTTTGGGGAGACAGAGAGAGAGTATGCCAGCACACACCAGAGCGCTATATAATGTGGGGATTAACACTATAACTGAGTGAATTTTCCCCCATAGCTGCTTGTATATACAATATTGCGCCTAAATTTAGTGCCCCCCCTCTCTTTTTAACCCTTTGAGCCTGAAAACTACAGGGGAGAGCCTGGGGAGCTTTCTTCCAGTTGCACTGTGAAGAGAAAATGGCGCCAGTGTGTCTGAGGGAGATAGCTCCACCCCTTTTCCGCGGCCTATTCTCCCGCTTTTTTCTGGATTCTGGCAGGGGTATTTACCACATATATAGCCTCTGGGGCTATATATTGTGGTATTTTTGCCAGCCAAGGTGTTTTTATTGCTGCTCAGGGCGCCCCCCCCAAGCGCCCTGCACCCTCAGTGACCGGAGTGTGAAGTGTGCATGAGGAGCAATGGCGCACAGCTGCAGTGCTGTGCGCTACCTTGGTGAAGACTGATGTCTTCTGCCGCCGATTTTCCGGACCTCTTCTTGCTTCTGGCTCTGTAAGGGGGACGGCGACGCGGCTCCGGGACCGAACACCAAGGACTGGGCCTGCGGTCGATCCCTCTGGAGCTAATGGTGTCCAGTAGCCTAAGAAGCCCAATCCGGCTGCAAGCAGGCGAGTTCGCTTCTTCTCCCCTTAGTCCCTCGCTGCAGTGAGCCTGTTGCCAGCAGGTCTCACTGAAAATAAAAAACCTAATTCTATACTTTCTTTCTAGAGGCTCAGGAGAGCCCCTAGTGTGCATCCAACCTCGGCCGGGCACAAGATCTAACTGAGGCTTGGAGGAGGGTCATAGTGGGAGGAGTTAGTGCACACCAGGTAGTCATAAATCTTTCTAGAGTGCCCAGCCTCCTTCGGAGCCCGCTATTCCCCTTGGTCCTTACGGAGTTCCCAGCATCCACTAGGACGTCAGAGAAATTATGTGTATTTTTTGCCAATGTAAGGTAATCTTATTGCAGCCCAGGGCGCCCAGCGCCCTGCACCCATCAGTGACCGGAGTGTGAGGTGTGCATGGGGAGCAATGGCGCACAGCTGCAGTGCTGTGCGCTACCTTAATGAAGACCGGAGTCTTCAGCCGCCGATTTCCTGGACGTTCTTCTTGCTTCTGGCTCTGCAAGGGGGACGGCGGCGCGGCTCCGGGACCGGACGACCGAGGCTGGGCCTGTGTTCGATCCCTCTGGAGCTAATGGTGTCCAGTAGCCTAGAGGCCCAAGCTAGCTGCAAGCAGGTAGGTTCGCTTCTCTCCCCTAAGTCCCTCGTAGCAGTGAGTCTGTTGCCAGCAGATCTCACTGAAAATAAAGAACCTAAATATACTTTCTTTTCTAGAAGCTCAGGAGAGCCCCTAGTGTGCATCCAGCTCGAGCCGGGCACAGATTCTAACTGAGGTCTGGAGGAGGGGCATAGAGGGAGTAGCCAGTGCACACCAGGTAGTCCTAATTCTTTCTTAGAGTGCCCAGTCTCCTTCGGAGCCCGCTATTCCCCATGGTCCTTACGGAGTTCCCAGCATCCACTAGGACGTCAGAGAAAGGATGAGAAGGCATGCTGAGTGTAGTGGTGAGATAGGAGGTTGGAGGGAGGAGATGTTGGGATTTATTCAGAGATATACCCAGCCAGATCTGCGTTCATCTATGCACTGAGAGAAACAAGGGCTGTTTGAAAGTCGTGGATTACCTATTGAGGTCATTCATACTGGTCCAGAAGGCAGATGAGGAAGACTAAGTCACCACTAATGGTAGTTAACAGGTACCATGAGCTCAGTGATAAGGTGATATCTGTACTCACTGAGATGTTGATTACCTGAATAGAGGGCTGGACTCCATCCACTAAGTGTACCCACCCTTAGAGGCAACATTTAGATGACATCATCTTCAAGCACCCACTGTAAGCCGGAAGACCTGGGTCACTGGAAGAGCCAGGTCCGCTGTGAAAGGTGACGACCCGGGAATAACCTGTCAGAAAGCCCTAGCTTCAGCCCATGCTCAGAGTCCCAGGTCTGAGCCAGGGTTTTATGTCTGATCAGTGATTTTGCATTTGGAGATTTATTAAAGGCAAAATCAAACATAAAACCAAATCCCACTCAATCAAATATCAGCTAAATATCTGTATTTCTACATAGACGAATATAGGATCCCCTGATTTACTAAAACATTCAAATTGAAAATCGAACACAAATTGAATACAGGATTGAACAACAAATCCTTCAAATAATAGACAAATAGCAGAATTTAGCTTCTAGAGAAAATTCTATACCCAAAACCTTCATTATGATGCTTATAAAAGTAGAGATGATATAATTATGTTAAACACATATTTAAACTCTGTCACCCTACACCCTGCAGCATGTGTACTGGCTGATTTTACGAACTGGAATCTAGGACTGAATAAACGTGCGTTTACACCTTTACTTAGTTATAGTCACGATTGCGAAGAAAATAATTTTAGTTCACTGGTTATCCCGCACTTCTTGCAACAGAAATTGCTACAACTTATGTATTTTGATAGGAAAACTGCAATGGGCAATTTTAACACTGGTGCTGTGACATTTAATAGAAAATGGGTCTTCTATATACTTTCACTCGTCCAATCGACCCAAGACTCTATTTTTGCCCTACTAGACCGGTCAGAGTTGTCTCTTCACAAGAGAATTGCCCTCATCTCCATGTAACCTTCCCTCATCTTCTGTGATTGATTTTTGCGTGCACTTACCTGATAGGTTCTTGGCACTCATCCTCGCTTATCCATCTCCACTTATAATCTTCCCATTCCCTACTTTCCCTTTATATGTGTTTCAGTTATTTTCTCCCCTATTTTATTTTCTTTGATGTAAATCATTACTACTGTTTATTTCATGACTTGTTCAGTCAACGGCTACACTAGGTCTTGGGACCACCCATTGTGTAGATTTATATTGGGTACTGTACGACCTTTTCGAGATCTTCACTTATTGATGCTGTACAATACTGTTCTCAAGTCTGATATGTAATCATTGTATCTTTATTGAAAACTCCAATAAACACAATTTACAAAAAAAAGTAGATGGAACGCTATACCGATTAAGCGCCAAAGTCTAATAGCGATGCCACTTGCAGCATTTCTTTATGCAAAGTTATTACCAGTCAGGCACTGTGTGTGCGCGTTGATGGGGGGGGGCATTGGCAACAACGCAGGTGTGTCGCGGTCATTTTTGGGGCATGCCACTGGGTACGCCTGTGAATCCTACTCAAGTAGCTTGTCTGCCACCTCTGTTCAGGATGCCATGCTGCGTGTCCGTTCAATTAATTGAGCTGCCAATTATCGAAGGATCTGCTTGTGCGCTGGGAATTTGTATGCGGTTGCTGTACCTTTGCGATGGCTCCGCTGGCTGTCTCTGTACTTATCTTTTTCATCCACTAGAGGTCACTGGAGTACTCTTGGGATATGGACGGGGCTTTAGCAGGGAAAGGCACATTTAAATATTTAAATTAGTAACCCTCCATACTCCCAAGATACCCCAGTGTATTTTTGTGCCTCGGCGGGAAGGCACACGTTTGGAGGATTCTCCAGACTTGACTCTTAATTTTTTTTACAAGATTTTTTCTTTTCTCTTACGTCCTAGAGGATGCTGGGGACTCCAAAAGGACCATGGGGTATAGACGGGATCCGCAGGAGACATGGGCACACTATAAGACTTTGAATGGGTGTGAACTGGCTCCTCCCTCTATGCCCCTCCTCCAGACCTCAATTAGATTCTGTGCCAAGAGAGACTGGACACACACAAGGGGAGCTCTCCTGAGGTTCCCTGAAAAGACTTTGTTAGGGTCAAGGCCGTCTTTTCGTATGGGCTCAATGGGCTCTTGCCCAAGGGCCCCAGGGGTAAAAGGGCCCTAGGCTGATAGCTGAGGGTCCCCTCTTTCCAGGGGTACCAGATTTTTTAAAATCGGCCCTAGGGAACCAAAGATATTCGACTTCAAAGTAGTGGTCCCCTTCCAAGCCTGTTACTTTTTTATTCCCAACCAGATATCTCGGGTTCTGTCTGACTTAGGGTTTTTCTGAGGGTATATTTCAAAAGCTGGGACTCTCCCCTTTTGGAAATCACTGGCAGCTTGTCTCTATTATGCCCAGAACCAGAGATATCAGCCTTTAAGCAGCTGGTCCCTGCTCCAGCTCCACACACCTAATATGTAGTTTTATATTTCCGTTGGTGGATTGCTCTGGCTCCTGACCTCTGAAAAACGAAGAAATCTGTTTCCGGGAACTGGAGATATCTGCAGTCAAGCATGCTGCCCTCCCACCAGAAAATGATGAATATTAAGCCCACTTCACTATCGACCCTCCCCTATGTATTAAACACCCCATACCACCCTGGAAGTCATGTACCGGGGCCCCTTCATTCAGCCCAATGTCCCCTGCTAGAGTTTAGTGTTCTCTCTTGCGCTCCATCTGTGCAGTAAAGGAATAATTAGCAGAAATTATTGCTCCAGGTCTTACATGATGAGCAAAAGACAGAACACCTCCTACTGCCCCCGGGACATCAAAGCTGCCACTGATAGCACCCCCCACCCCTGCCGCTGATGAGTGGGTAGGGGCCCCAGTGCATTGCTGTGCCCAGGGGCCTACACTGCTGTTAAGACGGCTCTGGTTAGGGTTTTTTATTTTCAGGGAGACCTGCTGGCTACGGGCTCCCTGCTTCGTGGGAGTGAGGGGAGAGAAGCAGACCTACTTCTTCTGAGTTAAAGGCTCTGCTTCTTAGGCTACTGGACACCATTAGCTCCAGAGGGTTCGATCACTTGGTGCGCCTAACTGCTTGTTCCCGGAGCCGCGCCGTCAACCCCCTCACAGCAGCCAGAAGAAAGAAGCCGGGTGAGTATATAAAAGACTTCAGTGACGGCAGAAGACTTCAGTAACGAGGTACAGCGCAGTGGTCGCGCTGCTCTCCATGCTCCCACACATACTTCCAACGACACTTACAGAGTGCAGGGCGCAGGGGGGGCACCCTGGGCAGCATGTTACTGAGGTAAAGATTGGCTAAAAGAGATATATTATAAGTGCCTGGGCACTAAATTTAAGCCCCTGCCAGTATAAAGATTCAAATTTGAGTGGGACTACAGCGCGCCGAGTGGGGGCGTGGCTTAGCCCTCACAGCTTACAAGCTCCATGTTCTCTCTTTACAGACTGCAGAGACGCTGGCCCGGACCTCCATTCTCCTGATCAAGTAACAGGGAGCAAAACGGGGAGAGCACACTAATTTGGTGCTATTATAACAGCACAGATATTCTTTCTCAGCATTGAAATAGGCGCTGGGGTGTGAGCTGATAAACTCCCTCTGTGTTTCTCTAACGGGATTCCCTGTGGGTCTGTCCCCTATAGCCAGTGTGTGTGAGCGTGTCGGTACGGTGTGTCGACATGTCTGAGGCTGAGTGTTCCTCCCCCGGAGGAAGTTGCTGAGAGCGCAGAGAAGGATTTGGGAGTGACTGTCGGCACCGCCGACTGCGGATTGGGTGAATATGGTGAGTACATTGAATGCAAATGTGGCGTTATTGACTAAAAGGCTGGATAAATCTGATTCTCAGATACAAACGTGGAGAAAAACCATGGAGGACGCCTTGTCTCAGGTACAGGCCCCCTCAGGGTCACAAAACCGTTCATTTACCCAAATAGCGGATACGGATACTGACACGGCCCCCTCAGGGTCACAAAACCGTTCATTTACCCAAATAGCAGATACGGATACTGACACGGACTCTGCTTCCAGTGACGATTATAGTGAGGCCAGTTTACATCCAAAATTGGTTAATAGTATTCAGTACATGATTGTGGCTATTAAAGATGTTTTATATATTTCTGAAGTACCTGCTGTTCCAGATACAAGGGTTTGTTTGTATAAGGGAAAAAAGCCTGAGGTGACGTTTCCCCCCTCTCATGAACTGAATGCTCTTTGTGAAAAAGCTTGGGAATCTCATGATAAAAGGTGGCAGATTCCCAAGAGAATTCTTTTCCCCTCTGACGATAGGGAAAAGTGGGAGTCATCTCCCAATGTGGACAAGGCTCTATCACGGCTGTCCAAGAAGGTGGCGCTTCCGTCTCCTGACACTGCTGCAGGAAACGACATTAAAGGCCATTTATGTCACTACGGGTGCACTGCTCAGACCGGCCGTGGCGTCGGCATGGGTGAGTAGCGCTATTGCTAAGTGGGCTGATAATTTGGCATCTGACATGGATACCCTGGATAGGGATAACATTCTTTTGACTCTCGGTTATATCAGGGACGCTGCAGCTTACCTAAAGGATGCGGCGAGGGATATTGGCCTCTTGGGATCAAGGGCCAATGCCATGGCAGTCTCAGCCAGGAGAGCGCTGTGGATTCATCAATGGAATGCTGATGCCGGCTCCAAGAAGGCTATTGAAGCTCTCCCATATAAAGGTAGTGTCTTGTTTGGTGACGGCCTCGCTGACCTGGTGTCTACGGCTACAGCGGGTAAGTCATCCTTTCTTCCTTATGTTCCTGCACAGCAGAAAAAGGCACCCCATTATCAGATGCAGTCCTTTCAGCCTAATAAATACAAAAAAGGAAGAGGGTCGTCCTTCCTTGCCTCTAAAGGCAGAGGAAGGGGAAAAAGGTCGCCTGCTGTGCCAGGCTCCCAGGACCAGAAGTCCTCCCCGGCTTCTGCCAAGTCCACCGCATGACGCTGTGGCTCCGCTGCGGGAGTCCGCACCGGTGGGGGCACGTCTCCGACTCTTCAGTCAGGTCTGGTTTCACTGTGGCCTGGTTCCTTGGGTGTTAGACATAGTGTCCCAAGGGTAAAAACTGGAGTTTCAGGAGGTCCCCCCCCCCACGATTTTTCAAATCAGCCTTGCCAGTTTCTATCCCAGAAAGGGAAGTAGTGAGTGCTGCGATACAAAAGCTGTGTCAACAGCGTGTCATTGTCACTGTACCCCCGTCTCAACGGGGAGAAGGGTTTTATTCGAGCCTCTTTGTCGTACCTAAGCCGGACGGCTCAGCCAGACCGATCCTGAACCTAAAATCCCTCAATCTGTATTTGAAAACTTTCAAGTTCAAGATGGAATCTCTTCGAGCAGTGATCTCCAGTCTGGAAGGGGGGGATTTTATGGCGTCAGTCGACATAAAAGATGCCTACTTACATGTCCCAATATATCCTCCATATCAAGCTTTCCTGAGGTTTGCAGTGCAGGATTGTCATTACCAATTTCAGACGTTGCCGTTTGGTCTTTCCACGGCCCCGAGGGTCATCACCAAAGTAATGGCGGAAATGATGGTACTCCTATGCAAGCAGGGTGTCACAATTAGCCCGTACTTGGACGATCTCCTGATAAAGGCGAGATCAAAGGAGCAGTTGCTAAGAAACGTGGCACTCTCCCTGACGATTCTGCAACAACACGGTTGGATTCTAAATTTGCCAAAATCACAGTTGATTCCGACAACTCGACTGTCGTTCCTGAGCATGATTCTGGACACGGAACTGCAGAAAGTATTTCTCCAAGTGGACAAATCTCTGGAAATCCAGACCATGGTCAAGGAGATTCTGAAACCGGCAAGGGTATCGATTCATCAATGCACTCGGGTAATGGGCAAGATGGTTGCAGCTTACGAAGCCATTCCGTTTGGCAGGTTTCATGCCCGGGTATTTCAGTGGGACCTGTTGGACAAGTGGTCCGGGTCTCAGCTGCACGTGCACCGGAAAATAAGTCTATCTTCCAGGACCAGAATATCTCTCCTGTGGTGGCTTCAAATTTCTCACCTCCTAGAGCAGGGGTGGGGAACCTTTTTTCTACCGAGGGCCATTTGGATATTTATAAAATCCTTCGGGGGCCATACAAAAATTTTCAACTTAAAAAATGACCCTGCCCCCCAGTAGGTCTGCCCCTTAGAGTTACTGTGTGCGCGCGCCGGAGGCGCGCACGCGCCAAAAAAATGGGTGTGGCCAGTTAAAATGGGACGTGATACACATATGCCCCCAATAGTGCGGTGCCAGATCCACAATTGCCCCCACAGTGCCAGGTATACAAATGCCCCTCACAGTGCCAGGTATACAGATGCCCCTCACAGTGCCAGGTATACAGATGCCCCCACAGTGCCAGGTATACAGATGCCCCCACAGTGCCAGGTATACAAATGCCCCTCACAGTGCCAGGTATACAAATGCCCCTCACAGTGCCAGGTATACAAATACCCCCCACAGTGCCAGGTATACAAATGCCCCTCACAGTGCCAGGTATACAAATGCCCCTCACAGTGCCAGGTATACAAATGCCCCCCACAGTGCCAGGTATACAAATACCCCCCACAGTGCCAGGTATACAGATTCCCCCACAGTGCCAGGTATACAGATTCCCCCACAGTGCCAGGTATACAAATGCCCCCCACAGTGCCAGGTATACAAATGCCCCCCACAGTGCCAGGTATACAAATACCCCCCACAGTGCCAGGTATACAGATTCCCCCACAGTGCCAGGTATACAAATGCCCCCCACAGTGCCAGGTATACAAATACCCCCCACAGTGCCAGGTATACAGCCCCCACAGTGCCAGGTATACAAATACCCCCCACAGTGCCAGGTATACAGCCCCCACAGTGCCAGGTATACAAATGCCCTCCCCTCTCCCCTCCGTGCTGCTTACCGTGGACGCGACGGAGGAGAGCGAGGCTGTCGGGTGAAAGCGGCGGCGTGTAGTACTTCAAATCAGCCGCCGGTTCGAGAGCCAATCAGAGCTCGCGGACCGGCAGCCGCGGCTCCTGATTGGCTGCCGGTCCGCGAGCTCTGATTGGCTCACGGACCGGCGGCTGGTTTGAAGTACTACACGCCGCTGGTCCCATTCTACAGCCGCGCTCTCCTCCGTCTCCCTGCTCTGACAGCTGAGACACGCTGCCGCCCGACTGAGCGGCAGCGTGTCTCACTGACACAACCTGGTGGGCCGGACCAAACGGCTTCGCGGGCTGTATACGGCCCGCGGGCCGGAGGTTCCCCACCCCTGTCCTAGAGGGACGCAGGTTCGGGATCCAGGATTGGGTCCTGCTGACCACGGATGCAAGTCTCCGAGACTGGGGAGCAGTCACACAAGGAAGAAATTTCCAGGGAAAATAGTCAAGCCAGGAAGCTTGTCTGCACATAAACGTTCTAGAATTAAGAGCCATTTACAACGGCCTTCTGCAAGCGGAACACTTCCTTCGAGGTCTACCTGTCCTGATTCAGTCGGACAACGTAACAGCGGTGGCGTACATAAACCGCCAGGGCGGAACAAAGAGCAGAGTGGCGATGGCGGAGGCCACAAAAGTTCTCCGCTGGGCAGAAAAGCACGTGAGCGCTCTGTCAGCGGTCTTCCTTCCGGGCGTGGACAACTGGGAAGCAGACTTCCTCAGCAGACACGATCTCCATCCAGGAGAGTGGGGTCTTCATCAAGAGGTCTTTGCAGAAGTGACAATTCGTTGGGGAATTCCTCAAATAGACATGATGGCGTATCGCCTCAACAAGAAGCTTCCGAGATATTGTTCCAGGTCAAGGGACCCTCAAGCCAGTGCAGTGGACGCCCTGGTAACTGCATGGGTGTTTCAGTCAGTATATGTGTTCCCTCCACTTCCACTCATTCCAAAAGTATTGAGGATCATAAGAAGAACAAGGGTGCAGGCAGTACTCATCGTTCCAGATTGGCCACGGAGGGCCTGGTATCCGGATCTTTAGGAATTGCTCATAGAAGATCCCTGGCCTCTTCCTCTCAAAAAGGATCTGATACTGCAGGGGCCATGCGTCTTCCAGGACTTACCGCGGCTGCGTTTGACGGCGTGGAGGTTAAACGCCAAATCCTAGCTCGAAAGGGTATTCCCGGGGAGGTCATCCCCACTCTCCTCAAGGCTAGAAAGGAGGTCACGGCGAAGCATTATCACCGTATTTGGAGAAAGTATGTGTCTTGGTGTGAAGCCAAGAAAGCTCCTACGGAGGAGTTTCAGCTAGGTAGTTGCCTCCATTTTTTGCAGGCAGGCGTGGATGCAGGCCTAAAATTAGGTTCTATTAAGGTGCAGATTTCGGCTTTATCTATTTTCTTTCAAAAATAATTGGCCGCCCTTCCAGAGGTTCAGACTTTCGTGAAGGGAGTGCTGCACATCCATCCTCCGTTTGTGCCACCGGTGGCACCGTGGGATCTTGACATGGTGTTACAATTTCTTATGTCTCACTGGTTTGAACCTTTGCGAAAGGTTGCGTTGAAATTTCTCACTTGGAAAGTGGTCATGCTTTTGGCCTTGGCGTCCGCAAGACGGGTCTTGGAATTGGCGGCTTTGTCTTATAAGAGCCCCTATTTGATTTTCCATGTGGATATTAAGAAGCTTGGGTTCGGGATTGTGGGTGCTGTTGATTGCAGCAACGGTTTGTCGGCGCTCAAAGAGGAGCCCCGCCATAGACCAAAATCAGCATTAGCTGATTTCAGCCTGAGGCTGCAAAACGGAGCTGGACAGTGCTTAGAGAGAGAAGCCCTGTCATATCCTCCCATTTTACACAGGTAATGAGCGGGCAGGCAGCTCACACTGCCGCCACTCTGTTTTATTTGTATACTGGGGGAGCGGGGACTTCATGTTTCATAATGGACACACGCTGCTGCAGTCAGTGACGCACCAAGCCGCAGAAGCCACGCTGCCGCCACTGGGCCCCTGCCGCTCCCCGGCTGCCTCACGCTGTTAGCTCCCTCTAGCGGCCGTCACTCTTCACAACTGCCGCGGCTTGTCTCTTCCTGACTGTCGGCTGCGAACAGCTTCCATGGTTCGGCCTTCACTGCTTATCTCAGCAGCCTCGACAGCTCTCACTGCTGCCGCGGACCGCCAGCTCAGCTCCCTGCATTACTTAGGGGGAAAAACGCTGTTCCTAATAGCTGGGGGCGTACAACAGCACTGCGGCTCGCAGTGGGAGAGCTGTAAGACATACGGGGATGGCTAATACATATTGTACAGTCAGCAGGTTATTCAGCGTGACAAAAGGTAATGGCGGTCCCTAGCCAGCATTTCATCACAGAATTTAATTTCTAGAAATGCATCAGCAATGATTAGAAGGGGACACAAACAGGCTATTCAGCCACTACTGTGACCTGGGTTTATACATTACTCAGCAATGGTTATAAGAAAAACAACGTATTAAGCCTATACTTCGATCTGTGTCTGTGTATTACATATATTTTAATCAGCAGTGGTTATAAGAAAAACAGGCTGTTCAGCCTATACTTTGAACTGTGTTTATATATTACATATTTCAGTATATTACATATACAGTATTTCATTCAGCGATGGTTATGATAAAAACTATTAAGCCTATGCTGTGAATTATGTTTCTCTATTAAAGACAAACAGGCTATTAAGCCTATAATGTGGAGTGTTTCTATATTACATAGGTAGTGCAAAATACTGTATATATTTTAAAAAACACAGCACATTGTGTGGGCACCATTTTATTCTAACCTCCTGCAGGAATTTTGGTGTCGGTCCTACGACACACTGCCACTGGAGTGTTTTTTTCTTTCGTAAATCACATACTTAATAGATGTTTACAGAGTCGTGATGATTTTTGTTTCACTGCATTACTGTGTGAAATTACGGTTTGTGTGCATGATAACTAGAGTTGATGGCTAAATAGGGCAATGGAATTGTCCGTGGCACAGAATAACCGTGCGTCAGCAAGACCTAATCCGCTTTCAATGCCGTCTGAGCAACCTCAGTGGGTTCAGGAAATTTCAAGAACCTTGCAAGGTCTATGTATGGTTATAATTCTAACAGTAATCTAGTCTCATAATACAATCGGATGATTTAATGCCAGACCTGGTGTCTCAATAAGAGAAGGCAATAGGTCAATTAGGCTGGAGTCAAATAGTGAGGTTACCGATTGCCTCATCTGGCCAGTACGCCAGGTGCTAGATTTCTCTGAGACAGAGAGACTTCTGTTAAAATATCAGGTTTTTATTTGCTAACAAAAAAATAAATAAAATTGACCATTCCAGGTCCTGCTGCAACGACGTTTAAAGATCTGTCCGAGTGTAAGCTAGAGTCCATGCTAAAGTCCATTTATACAGCAGCAGGGGTGTTGCTTAGACCTGCTTTAGTTGGAGTTTCGGTAACAAGGGTGTAGGAGCCTGGGCTAAACAGCTCAGGTTAAGCCTTCAACAAGGTCTTTTTCTCAGACTAACTTATACTTCTTACCGATCACTTTTGTGAATCGGCTGAGTATTTGGCTATGGCAGAGGTTCTCAAACTCGGTCCACGGGCGCCCACACAGTGCATGTTTAGGCCGTGGAAAGACCAACTTAAATAATTGTTTAGATGTCTTTATTAAGAATCTTTAAATTCAAACTTAGTGTCGTTGGTCATTTTCTGAACAGTTTTCTACAATCTGTGTACTAATCTATGTTCTTCATTACCACATTTCTCCTGTGCGGAACCAAACCAAATCTCTGTTAACTCTGTAACCCCTGCTGATTAAATCTTCAGTTTCAGGCTCCAGCACGGTTTATATATATATACTGCTTTCTAATATTTAATGCTATTTTGCTAATAGATTTCTTTTGATACTTCTGAATGTTCATTAAGTACATTTGTTATTTAACATACAATAACTTTATACGTGACTCATAATTCAGGACATTAGGAATTAGCTGCCAACACACATCCTAAGATGGCAACTTTTAGCTTGAGAAATGAACTGACGAGTAGACATACCATACCTGAAAATCTTGACGATATATTTGCCAATATCTCAGAAACACCATCCGGCAACAAAGGATGGGAATCTGATTTGTACAAATTAAGATCCTGTCTACAAAAAAGATTACGATCATCTTGGGACATAAAAACGATGGAAAGTTATAATAAAAATAAAATTACCCCACGGGGTTTGAGACCCAACATATTTCCCACTTTCCAGTTAATTACTGAAAGTCTGACAGCAGAATGGGAAGGTATACTCCTGAAATGCTCACAAGACCTTATGGCTGTGTTACTTAAACATAACCATCTGGTACTTAATGACTGTGAGAAAGAAATAAAAGAACTCACTAAAAATTTGGAGGAATGGGAAAAAAATGTTAAATTCCAAGAAACTTTTGAAAAAATTAAAAAAGATCTAGAACCCTATGAACAAAGGATTACAGATAGAAAAAAACAAATTTATTCGGGACATGAAAGACTTCAAGACTGGTAACGTCTTTCACTGGAAGCACACGAATACATGCAGGGAATACTCCAAATTCCAGGACAGGTATTCCTCATCAGAAGCAGAATCATCCGGAGGAGAAGACCCCTCAGACTCAGCCCAGTGCTAACACATCAGCCCATTTTTTAGGGGCTGGCAGGGGTGGAGGAAGACCCAAGTTCCGACAAAGAGGAAGACGAGGAGGGGGAGCAAAAAATCAGCGAGACCAGACAGAATGGCAGCAACCGGGACCACCGAGATACCCTGTCAGAACCAACCGGAGGAAATAACTGATCATCTTAAAGTTATCAACCTATCCAATAGAATCTTAACGGATGATCACATCAAAATATTTACTAAGGGACTCTCCTTCTCACCTTCCCAACACCTAAATCGTTTCGCATGGGAAAAAGATTTGAAACTCTTTGGACGTAAACTACTCTTAAAGAATTTTTTCGCTTCTCGAACTTTGTCGTCAACTAATCCGGATTCAGACACCACCTCCTTCTCTCAATCTTTGACTGCTGAAGATTTAGAAGCTATCAGCATTCTGGAGGAACTGCAAGAGCCCAACCAAGATCCTACAAATCAACAGTCCAGACCAATATGCAAGAATAAGTCGACCTTTTTTCCTCCCGAACACCTCTCAGCCGAAATAAAGATTTTTCAAGAACTTGTCTCCAGAGATCTAGACAAAATATATCAACTAGGAAAACCCCCAATTATGGAGACAATCTTAATACCACAGAACGCAAAACCTTACGGGAGATACAATCCTGGACCGACATAATAATCAAACCTTCCGATAAAGGAGGCAATGTGGTACTCTGGCCGAAAGTAATGTACACTACTGAGGCCATGAGACAACTAGGAGACTCACAATGCTATAAACGCATACTTTTTGACCCTACGGACAACTTCAGGATTGCCCTTAACAGGATTTTGGACCGGGCTCACTCTATGGGCACTCTCACTAAAGAAGAGAAGATCTACCTTACGACTGACAAACCTAAAACTCCCACCCTCTACCTACTGCCCAAAATACATAAAAATATCAATGTTCCACCGGGGCGCCCTATTGTATCTGGGCAAGGGGGCTTACTCGAAAAACCTAGTGTTTTCTTGGACCTACACCTGCGACAACATGTGCTCAATCTTCCCTCATACTTAAGGGATACCTGTTAGGGTCTCCTGCTCTGTGCTGCCACGTCGTCATGGCAACCGGGAGACAAGTGCTAGCAGAGTAACCTGAGCGTAGCTGATACTCCGGTTCGGGTCTTTTGCTGTGCAGTGGTTACAGGCTCTGTGAACGGCAGGGGATCCGGTGCTGGTTTTTGTGCTCACAGTCTGTGAGGTCTGAGTGGGGCGTGGACAGCACCTGCTATATAAACCCTATTCTCAGGTTAAGCAGATGCTGCTGAATCTTTGTTGGTTAGTCAGTTCCTGAAAGCTAGCTAGTACTGTGTAAACTTTGTATTTGTTTGTTGCTTACTGCAAATAGGCCTTGGGATTTGGTATTACACTCTGCCAATCCAGACCTAGCAGTAAGACTGGAGTCAGTCGTTTAACCTGCTGGGGTTCTTTTGCTACTCTGTGAACCTAGCAAGTTTGCGGCTGTATTCTCAGACTTGCCTGCCAAAATCCTCTCACTGTGCAAGGTGTTCAGGTGTCAGTTTAGTGGCAGTAAGCTGAACCAGTGCACTGCAAGTGAGGACTAGGATTGTGGAGACTCTCCTTGTGTCTATTATTCCATCTCTGACCAAGGAGTTTACTGCCACACCCGTTGGTAACCCTTTAGGGTTTTGCTGTTGCCCTTAGCAACAGCATTTCGGGTTCTCTACGTATTAAATCACTACATCTCGCTTCTTTCCATCTGAGCATTCCTAATACTAGGGAGACACCCAGTTTCTTAGCCTTTGGGCTTCTCTGTTCACTTTGTGTTTATTTTGTTACCCTATCACCTTCTGTGTATGTAATGTCATATTCCCCAGTTTGTCTGTGAGTTCATTTGTTTTGCATCCCTCACCGTTCAGACACCAGTACATTCCTGCTGGCACTGGTGTGCATAACATATTCAGCAGCCTAATACTCCTATTGAAATTTTGTGGGAATATGGAGCATACCCCTCAAAATACTTTGCAACAGGTGGTCGATCAGGTGCAGGTCCTGACTCGACAATTTAATGATTTGTCCATTAAAATGCACACCTCGCAGGCCGCTGGCGGAGCTCCCGCAGCAGCAGTACCTTCAGGGGTTAAGGAGCCGAAAGTAAATCTCCCGGATCGTTTTTCTGGAGATCGCTCGCAGTTCTTTTGTTTCAAGGAGAGCTGCAAGCTATATTTCCAGCTTAGGCCTCAGTCTTCTGGGTCGGAGATTCAGCGGGTGGGCATAGTGATTTCCTTGCTACAAGGAGACCCACAGGTCTGGGCATATGGGTTGCAGCCTGACTGTCCGTCGCTTAAAAGTGTTGATGCTTTTTTTATGGCACTGGGCATGTTGTATGATGACCCTGACAAGACTGCCTCAGCCGAGGCTCGGATTTCGATCCTTAAGCAAGGGCGAAGGCCAGTTGAGGTTTATTGTACGGAGTTTCGGAGGTTGGCCCATGATACCCAGTGGAATGACCCAGCCCTGAGACACCAGTACCGAAGAGGTCTTTCTAACCAGTTAAAAGACCAACTGGTACAATATCCCTTGCCTGATAGCTTGGATCAGCTCATGCAGTTATCCATTCGAGTGGATAGACGACAGAGAGCGCAGGCTTGAAAGGGAGACCGAGGTTTCCTTCTTTCCCAAGGGAACCTCAGACTCTGAGGAATTTTCAGAGGAGCCTATGCAGATTGGGGCTACCCGCCTCTCCTCGCGTGAGAAGACGCGGAGGAGACAGCAGGGGTTATGTTTGTACTGTGGGAATAAAGGTCATGTGGTAGTATCATGCCCAGAAAAGCCGGAAAACTTCAGGGCCTGAGGGTGATGGGAAATATCCTGTCAGGTCAGAAGTCGGAATTTCCCAAGAAGACTTTTATCATTCCAGTGACCTTGAAGATCCTCGGTCAAACTGTCAAGACTGAGGCCTTTGTGGACAGTGGGGCCGACGGGGTTTTTATGGACCGCCAATTCGCCCTGAAACACTCTGTTCCCTTAGTATCCTTGGCATCGGAAATTGAGATTTGTGGGTTAAACGGGGAACCATTATCCCAGGGTAAAATTACCTCTTGCACTAGCCAGATTTCTTTGTTTATTGGAGCCACACACTCTGAAAAATTGTCCTTTTATGTGACTGTCTGTACTTTTGCCCCATTGGTGTTGGGGTTACCCTGGTTAAGGGTCCACAATCCTCAATTTGACTGGGTCTCTGGGGAGATTCTTAGTTGGGGTACTGATTGTTTCAGGAGTTGCTTGAGCCTTCCAGTCAGGCTTTCGCAGCTAAGTTTGCCAGGATTGCCAGGATGTTATGCAGATTTTGCGGACGTGTTCTCCAAAAGAGTTGCAGAGGTACTACCTCCCCATCGCTCCTATGACTGTGCCATTGATTTGTTGCCGAATGCTAAGCTTCCCAAGAGCAGGTTGTACTCCCTGTCACGTCCTGAGACTCAGGCTATGGCAGAGTACATTCAGGAGAACTTGGCTAAGGGATTTATCAGACCTTCACAGTCTCCAGTTGGGTAGGGGTTCTTCTTCGTGGGTAAAAAGGACAGTTCGTTGCGACCCTGCATCGACTTCAGGGAATTGAACCGTATCACGATTAAAAACTCATACCCACTGCCTCTCATTTCGGTCTTGTTTGACCAGCTTCGTACTGCCACCATTTTTTTCTAAGATTGACCTACGCGGTGCGTACAATCTAATCCGAATAAGAGAGGGGGATGAATGGAAGACTGCCTTTAATACCCACTCAGGGCATTATGAATATTTGGTGATGCCTTTTGGGCTCTGTAATGCCCCGGCAGTCTTCCAGGACTTCATGAACGATGTGCTCAGGGAATATTTGGATAGATTCTTAGTTGTATACTTAGATGACATCCTAATCTTCTCCCATTCCCTGGAGGAACATCGGAAGCATGTACGCTTAGTCCTCCAGAAACTCAGAGACCACCGGCTTGGGGCGAAGCTGGAGAAGTGCGAATTTGAAGTTCAGCAAATCGCATTTCTAGGATATATTATCTCCCCAGAAGGTTTCCAAGTGGAGGGTTCCAAGGTACAGGCAGTCCTGGATTGGGTGCAGCCCACTAGTTTGAAGGCGCTTCAGCGTTTTCTGGGCTTTGCGAATTTTTATAGACGATTTATCGCTGGATTTTCGTCTATAGTGGCGCCCTTGGTGGCACTCACTAAGAAAGGGGCGGATGTTGCTCACTGGTCTTGTGAGGCCAAAGCGGCTTTTGCCCGTCTCAAAAGGGCATTTGTCTCGGCCAAGGTGCTGCGACACCCAGACCCAGAGCGTCCTTTTGTGGTGGAGGTGGATGCCTCTGAGATGGGTATTGGGGCAGTGCTCTCTCAGATGGGGGTGTCTGATAATCGCCTTCATCCCTGTGCTTACTTTTCCCGTAAATTTTCGCCTGCCGAGATGAATTATGACGTGGGTAACCGGGAATTGTTGGCTATTAAGGATGCACTCGAGGAGTGGAGACACTGGCTTGAGGGGGCTAAGTTTGTGGTCTCAATTCTCACCGACCATAAGAATTTGGCATATTTAGAGTCAGCGAAGCGCCTCAATGCCAGGCAGACACGATGGGCTTTGTTTTTTGCTTGCTTTAATTTTTTGATAACATATCGCCCTGGGTCAAAAAACATCAAGGCTGATGCGCTCTCGCGGAGTTTTGCTCCAATCCAGGAGACCACCGAGGAGCCATTGCCCATTGTGTCCCCATCATGTATTAAAGTGGGCATTACCCAGGACCTCTTGTCATTAGTCCTTAGAGCACAGGAGCAGGCTCCTCCAGACCTTCCGGTAGGTCTTTTGTTTGTGCCTCCTAGGTAAAGACAGCGAGTGTTCCTGGAATTCCATGCCAAGAAGTCGGCAGGTCACCCGGGTATTGCCAGAACTCGGGAGTTGCTATCTAGGGCGGTGTGGTGGCCCTCGGTGGCTAGGGATGTGGATCAGTGGGTTCGGGCCTGTGACATCTGTGCCCGAAATAAGACTCCTAGAGGGGTTCCTGTTGGCCCATTACATCCACTCTCTATTCCATCTAAGCCATGGACCCACATTTCAATGGATTTTGTGGTGGACTTGCCCAAATCCTCGGGGATGACAGCCATCTGGGTTGTCGTTGACAGGTTTTCGAAGATGGCGCACTTCGTTCCATTGGTTGGGCTGCCATCGGCCAGACGCCTGTCTGAATTATTTATGCTGCATGTTGTGCGCCTCCACGGGTTGCCACTTGATGTGGTCTCTGACCGCGGATCCCAGTTTGTGGCCAAATTCTGGAGGGCATTTTGTTCCGATCTCCAGATTTCTGTCAGCTTGTCGTCAGGCTACCATCCGCAGTCTAATGGGCAGACTGAAAGGGTGAACCAGTCCTTGGAGCAGTTCCTCAGGTGTTATGTCTCCAAGTGTCAGACTGACTGGGTGGCTTATCTGTCCATGGCGGAGTTTGCCTATAACAACGCGGCTCACTCTGCTACAGGGATCTCTCCCTTCCTTTGTGTGTATGGGCATCATCCTAAGGCCAATTCTTTTGACCCCCTGGACTCCACGCCTGGTGGTTCCTCTGTGGTTTCGGTCCTTAGAGGTATTTGGAGGAAAGTGAAGAAAGCCCTTGTGTCTGTGTCATTAGTGACCAAAAGGGTTTTTGATAAGCGGAAAAGACCCTGCAGCTTCAAATTAGGAGACTTCGTCTGGTTGTCTACCAAGAATTTGAAGTTGAGACAGCCATCTCATAAGTTAGGCCCCCGGTTCATCGGTCCTTATAAGATCACTAGGGTTATCAATCCGGTGGCATTTCAGTTAGATCTACCCCGTTCTTTGGGTATCAATAAAACATTTCATTGTTCCCTTTTAAAACGGGCGATTAGTAATCCTTCTTCCAGTGGAAGACCTTCCCCTCTTCTGATACGTGGCCAGAGGGAGTTTGTTGTTGAAAGGATTCTTGACTCCAAGATGGTTCGGGGTCGGCTGTCATTTTTGGTGCACTGGAAGGGGTATGGCCCGGAGGAGCGGTCGTGGGTGCGCAGTTGTGATCTTCATGCCCCCAGACTGTTACGCTCTTTCTTCTCGCAGTTCCCCGATAAACCCGGTGGTAGGGGTTCTTTGACCCCTCGTCAGAGGGGGGGTACTGTTAGGGTCTCCTGCTCTGTGCTGCCACGTCGTCATGGCAACCGGGAGACAAGTGCTAGCGGAGTAACCCGAGCGTAGCTGATACTCCGGTTCGGGTCTTTTGCTGTGCAGTGGTTACAGGCTCTGTGCACGGCAGGGGATCCGGTGCTGGTTTTTGTGCTCACAGTCTGTGAGGTCTGAGTGGGGCGTGGACAGCACCTGCTATATAAACCCTCTTCTCAGGTTAGGCAGATGCTGCTGAATCTTTGTTGGTTAGTCAGTTCCTGAAAGCTAGCTAGTACTGTGTAAACTTTGTATTTGTTTGTTGCTTACTGCAAATAGGCCTTGGGATTTGGTATTACAGTCTGCCAATCCAGACCTAGCAGTAAGACTGGAGTCAGTCGTTTAACCTGCTGGGGTTCTTTTGCTACTCTGTGAACCTAGCAAGTTTGCGGCTGTATTCTCAGACTTGCCTGCCAAAATCCTCTCACTGTGCAAGGTGTTCAGGTGTCAGTTTAGTGGCAGTAAGCTGAACCAGTGCACTGCAAGTGAGGACTAGGATTGTGGAGACTCTCCTTGTGTCTATTATTCCATCTCTGACCAAGGAGTTTACTGCCACACCCGTTGGTAACCCTTTAGGGTTTTGCTGTTGCCCTTAGCAACAGCATTTCAGGTTCTCTACGTATTAAATCACTACATCTCGCTTCTTTCCATCTGAGCATTCCTAATACTAGGGAGACACCCAGTTTCTTAGCCTTTGGGCTTCTCTGTTCACTTTGTGTTTATTTTGTTACCCTATCACCTTCTGTGTATGTAATGTCATATTCCCCAGTCTGTCTGTGAGTTCATTTGTTTTGCATCCCTCACCGTTCAGACACCAGTACATTCCTGCTGGCACTGGTGTGCATAACAATACCACTGATGTACTTCAAAAATTACATGACATCAAACTGGACGCCAACCACCTTTTGGTTACCCTCGATGTTGAATCTTTATAGCATCGATCATCAGGTGGGCATACAAGCTGTGCAGTACTTCCTCGGTATGGCCGATGACAGCGATTTTCACAACTTCCTGATTGAACTTCTGGAATTCGTACTTACTCGCAACTACTTCACCTTCAATGACCACTTTTTCCTTCAGATCCGGGGCACTGCGATGGGTGCCGCTTGTGCCCCTACTTACGCCAACCTTTATTTAGGCTGGTGGGAAAGAGAAAGTGTCATGCATCCTGATAATGACAAATTCACTCAACATATCTTAGCTTGGTGGCGTTACATAGACGACATTATCCTGATCTGGGAAGGTGATGAGAAATTACTACTATCCTTTATTGCAGCGTTAAACTGCAATAATATCAATCTTAAACTTACATACCATATCAGCACCAATCAAGTATCCTTTCTGGATCTCAATATATACAAAACTCCGGATGGCCTCATACAAACCGAATTGTATCGAAAGACCACAGCCACCAATAGCCTTCTCCATCAAACCAGTTCTCATTTTCCACCCACCATCACCAATATCCCCAAAGGGGAGTTTCTGCGCCTTAAGAGGAACTGCTCAGATCCCAATACCTTCAGATTGAAGAGTAATGAACTCACCTCAAGACTACTAGAACGAGGCTACAGCCATCGCTCTATCAAAAGAGCTAGATGGCACACCAATCAAATACCCAGGGATACCTTGATTTTCCCTAACAAGGAAACTGCGAATTCACCCACACAAAACAACACTCTAAGATTTGTGGGCACTTTCTGTAAGGAGTGGAAATTGATTAAAGAATCCATTGACAAACATTGGTCAATTCTACACTTGGATGAGGATCTTTCCAAGACTATTGGACAGAAGGTATCCATGAGCTGGAGACATTCCAGAAATCTCAAGGAAAGACTAACTAGTAGCCACTATACCAAGAATCCAAAGAAAATCACCACTCTCAAAGGCTCTTTTCCTTGCGGAAATTGTAAAGCATGTTCTCATATGACCAAAATGTTCACCATACGGGACCGCAATGACAACCTGCTAACCATCGAACAATTTATCAACTGCAATGCTATTGGAGTTGTGTACTGCATCTACTGCAGTTGCAACATGAAATACGTGGGCATCACTACAAGGGCCCTAAAACAACGTATTTTAGAACATGTTGGGTCCGTGAGGAACGCCTCAACTGATCTCTCAAAACACAAAAAATTGACCTCAGTCGCACGCCACTTCCATTCCACCATGGGGGTAACCCGAATGACTTGAAAGCCTTTGGACTAGAGAAAATCAGCTTGGGAATACGTGGTGGTGACCTCATGAAAGAGCTATTGAGACATGAATCCGAATGGACTTTCAAATTGGATTGCCTAGCACCCAAGGGCATGAATGAATACATAAATTATACGGCTTTTCTTTCAAAAAAAAAATCCAATTTTTCAACACACCTCCTCACTGCATAATACATATATCACCACTTTTCCTTTCTCATAACATTCAATCACTTTCTCTCCTCCTCTGCATTCCTCCCCTCACCCCCCTCTCACCCCCCTCTCCCTCTTCTCCCCATATGTCACACCCAGCTAGTATCACCATTATCCCTTTAACTTACTTATATTCTCGGCCTTACACACATCCACCTATTACCCTTTCCTTTCTCTACACACAGTCCCTTCAGAACCTTACGCATTATTCTCACTTCCACTCCCACACCTTAATTCCTCATTTATTTATTATATGTAACAAATCATTTGCAACTACTTTTTATATCATCAGGTTTTTCAGTCCTACCACAAACCCTCTCTCGCTCTCCCATTTGGGGAATCTGCACATCAATCTCACAACTCAAACACGACAAAGGTTTTTTTGTTGTTTGTTCCTCATGACTTATTATAACAACACTGCTGATTCTCCTACCTGTAGCCGTATTTGTTGCATTTTTACACTTATTTCACAACAGCTATATAATTTTCGTTTGTATTCTTTTGCCTTTTCAGAATTATCCACTTTCAATACTTGTCATCCGCAACCAAAACTCTAACTAACCAAGTTGTCTCTCTCCCCTCTCCCTGTTTTTTGGAGATCTAATATTTCCATTCATTTATCTATTATTTATTATTTTTTATACTTTCTCAGTGCCTCCAATTTGATCTAAGCCCTGAAGATCCGCCACACTAATGCATACTATGGCAATCAGATGAGCTACTAACAAAGCACGAATGTATTGCAACACTTCTAGCCGTGATAAGAACTTTTTCCCGTATACCCGGCCACCTAACAACGGTTACCTAGCAACTCCAGCCTCACAGCGTAATCGGATGACTTTACTTCCGGCCTGACGTCTTTCCATTTGAAACGCAAACTCCGGAACGCACGCGACCACATGACTTCCGGCCAAGAACGACACTTCCGGTCGGACGCGATCGCGGGATCCCGATATACAGAACATCTGAATGAACTACTCTTACGGCAGCCACCTCCTCATGACTTTACATTTACATTTTCAGGTGTAAGAACAGACGCCAGCCTTCTGCTGTTATGATGTTTTTTGATGTCCTTTTTTATCAGCACAATTCCTTTTTTAAAACGAGGGTGATGTCACTATGGACTTCCACCAATCTGAATCCTTAATGATGCCAAGCCCCCCTTGTTCCCTCCCTCCTTTGCCATAAATACGGCAGCCTTTCCCTTATGCCCTGACACAGTGAACAAGCCACCCTGGTGAAACGGTCCGTCTGTGCTCAGTGATGCTGAACTCTCTTTAGTTCAGATCACTTCTTGGGACTCCCTGGTATTGTATGTGCCCATTAGGACTCCAATTATCATGTTATTTAACTGATACTGACACATAATCAATATTGTTTTTTCTATGTTTGCTATTTTTGATCCTTAATTACTGTTCTAAACCATTTTTTGGTTTTCCTTTTAAATGTAATACTTTTTTGCAGAATCCCTTCTGCATAAACAGGGTCTTATACCCATTTTGGTAAACTTTTACTTTATTACCATGCAGCCTGTGTTTATTTTCCTTTCTCCAATTAATCGTTGATTTCATGATTGTTTTATTTCATAATCTACTTATTATTTTTTGATAATTTGTGATCTCACCACATTACCATTTCTTCTCCTTCCCTTTTTCCCCCCCCTTTTTTTCAATAGGTGAGCCTAACCCACCTCTCTCATCCACTGTCCGCTATATATTTATATAAGACAGTGGACAGCAGAAGGCAGGGTTTCCTCCCTATTCTGAGCATATCTCACTTCTATTTTTAGTACCCTCTCATCCAGATGCGAGACCACTCTCTGCAATGCTCACAGCAACAGAGAATCTGCGCTAGAAACTGGACAGCAGAAGTACCTTGTTGCTCACTACTCATTACACTCTCTCATTTGTGTCCTTGTGTTTTATTACTGCCATATTTCAGCAGCAACGCCCAATCTCATCCGACCTTGGAAGCTAAGCGCTGACAAGCCTGATCAGTACCTAGTAGGGTGACCTCTTGGGAATATCAGGTGCAGTAAGGTTGTGACCTCTGATCACAAACAGCAGAAGTGTTAGAGTAATTTCTTAACCTACCTATTCCTTATCCAACTTTCCCGCTAACCTTCTATTTATCAATAATTGGCTTTGCCCTTGGGTTTATTTATCAGTGCTCTTTTGTATCTCCAATAATCATATTCTTCTCTTAAATGCTTTGTTATCTATAAGGATCTAGTCTTTTAGCAAACAGAATCTCTACCAGGTGATTACCCTCAGTCATTTGACATCTCAATTATGAACCTTTGTGCCTTTTATCTATTTTCATGAGGTATTTAGACTAGGTGTCTACCTACAACTATCACTGCGGTGATTATATGTACATATCGTCTACCTCTACCCCATTATTGATTTTTTTATTTACTCAGGCACCATAATAATAATTTTTTGTGTTTTTCAGTATATTTTTCACCACAGGTGCCTTTAATCTTGTATCAGGCTTATCCTGATTTCAATTTAGTACCTAAATCTCTCCCCTTTTGTTTGCAACCTCTGTCAATATATATGTTTACTTTGTGTTCTTGAACATTTTTTTGTATCAAACTCCTTATTACTTTTATTCGTTATTAATTAAATGTTAAGTTTTAATAAACTTATTTAAAATTTCTAAGTGTGCCCCAACACAGAGTCTTTCTTTTTTCTTCTCTTTGCTTAACCATTACTGACTCTGGGAGCACCACCAACTTAAATAATTGTTTAGATGTCTTTATTAAGAATCTTTAAATTCAAACTTAGTATCGTTGGTCATTTTCTGAACAGTTTTCTACAATCTGTGTACTAATCTATGTTCTTCATTACCACATTTCTCCTGTGCGGAACCAAACCAAATCTCTGTTAACTCCTCACAGAATCGCAAGTGAAATAATTAGCTCCACCTGTGGACCTTTTAAAATGTGTCAGTGAGTAATTAATACACCTGTGCACCTGCTGGGCTACCTGCAAAACATGCACTGTGTGGGCCCCCGAGGACCGAGTTTGAGAACCTCTGGGCTATGGCATCTATGGATGTTGAACATGTCAGTTATGGGATTTCAGAATCCAATAGTGCGGCCGTAGGACGCTTTGGTCACTATTTTGGCAAGCAGATGCTCAGTCAAAACCTGGAAGAGGCATTGCCTTATACTGACATGTTATTTAGTCCCAAATTGGACTAGTGGTTCTTCTCAGGCTACTGGAGGAAATCTGTGTTCCTACATTTGCCCACACCAGTACCTCAAATGTAATACTCTGGAACAGCGTTCAGATCTGTTAGACCCGAGTTCTTTTGTGGCTGTGCATGAGGAACAAGGTGATGTCTGTGATGATAGCTCATCTCAGATCCCTGGGAGTGATAATTGTTCCGTACTAGGACGACCTTTTCTAAAGGCTCCGTCTCAACAAATACTCATTCAGAATGCCTTACTAATGTACTAGTTCAGCATGGTTGGATTGTCAACTTCAAAAAAATCAAGCCTGGTCCCGTCTCAATTCATTCAATTTCTAGTAATGATTCTGGATACAGTGGATCAATGTATTTACCTGCGAGAACAGGAAGCACAAAGTATTAGTCATCTGGTACAGTTAGTGCTCAAACCACAGACAGTCGCTGTGCATTTGACAGTTAGGAAAGATGGTGGCATCTTTCGAAGCACTCCAGTTCGGAAGATTTCACTTGTGTCCTTTTCAACTGCATCTTCTCACACAGTGGTCAGGCTTTCATCTACAAATTCATCAGATGGTGTGTTTGTCTCCGAGGGCCAGAGTATCACTAATCTGGTGGCTCCACAAACACAATCTCATCGCGGGAAAAAGGTTCGGAGTCTGGAATTGCATAATTCTGACGACGGACGCAAGTCTCAGAGGTCGGGGAGCAGTGGTGCTACATTGTCAGCTTCAGGGTCTATGGTCAGACAGAGCAAGATTGCGGTCAATAAATGTCCTGGAACTCAGGGCAATTTACAGCATGCTGCATCAGTCAGTTCACTTGCTCCAGTCTCAGACTGTTCAGGTTCAGTCAGACAACACGACGGCAGTCACATACATCAACAAACAATGAGTATTCTGACTCAATAACCAGGATGTAAATGTAAGGCTCCTCAGACAGATCCTCTGTGTATATCTAAAATGAACCAGTACTCACACCAAGAGACCTTATCAGATAGTGTCAACTTGACTGAAGAGGCATGTACGAAGAAGCCAGATGAGGGTTTATTTCAAGCTGATATTCTTGTAGTTATGTACAAAACAGTAGATGGAAAGATGATGATTTACCAGAGCTCGTCAGAATCTAAAATGGCAGACACATAAGGTGCTAGACACAGAAGAAAGAGGGGTGGGGCTAATGACATCAGAACCTGGCTACAGGAAATCAGGAGGGACAAATTTTAACAAGAGGCAAAGCTTTGCAATGGTAACATGACAGCTTATGAAACACATATCGTGGGACATAACAAGGAGGGACTCGAAGTCGCATGGCTATGAGATTAGTTGCTTGAGTCCTGAATTGGGTCGAGCATCACCAAGTGATATTGTCGGCAGTGTTCATTCCAGGAGTGGACAACTGGGAAGCAGATTATCTCAGCCGTCAGGCGTTTCATCCAGGAGAATGGGCTTTACATTCAGAGGTGTTCCAGATGTTGGTCCAGCGGTGGGGTTACCCACAGGTGGATCTAATGGCTTCTCGCCAAAATCATCAGACTCCCCAGTATGTCCCCAGAACAAGAGATCCCTAGGCAGTGGCAGTGGATGCTCTCACAAGAGCGTGACCGTACAGCCTCGTGTATCTATTGCCACCATTTCCGCTGCTTCCTCGGTTGCTAAAGCGGATTAAAAGAGAATCCACAACAGTCATACTAGTGGCACCTCATTGGCCTCAGATCTCCGCGGGTACTCTCGCAAACGATCCGTGGCCGCTTCCACTACATCCAGACCTTCTACAACAGGGTTCGTTCCTTTACCCCGATTTGGCGTGGCTGCGTTTGACGGGGTGACTGTTGAAACAGACGAGGGCATTCCAGAGACTGTTATACCGACCATGTTACGTGCTAGGAAACCAGTTACAGTAGCTCATTATCACAGGATTTGGCGAGCTTATATAGGTTGGTGTAAAGCTCGGAAGTTTCCGTCATCTTCTTTCAAGTTATCCCATCTTTTGCTATTTTTACAGGGGGGGTTAGATAGAGGACTACGTTTAGCTACACTAAAGGTGCAGGTCTCGGCCTTGTCAATTTTCTTTCAAAGGCATTTGGCTCTTTTGCTAACAGTTCACACTTTCCTGCAACGTGTCCTTAGAGTTCAACCTCAATTTGTACCACTTACAGCTCCATGGTACTTGAATCTAGTTTTGGATTTTTTGCAGTCTTCAATTTTTTAACCCTTGCAACACGTGGATGTTAAGTTTCTAACTAGGAAAACAGTGTTTCTCCTAGCCTTAGCTTCGGCAAGGCGTGTTTCAGAATTGGGTGCCTTGTCATGCAAGCAACCGTATCTGGTTTTTCATGATGACAGAGCGTAACTTCGGACGAATCCCGCTTTTCTACCGAAAGTAGGTTTCTTTTCACATCAGTCAATCAATCGTAGTTCCTGTATTTTCAGAAGATTCAGGATCTTCAGCTACTTTGGATGTGGTACGCGCACTTCGCGTTTATGTAGCCCGAACATCAACAATACGTAAAACGGATACATTGTTTGTTCTTTATGAAGCAGTCAAGATAGGTTGGCCAGCTTCCAAACAGACCTTGGCTAGATGGATTAAGCTGACCAGTCATCAGGCTTACTTGCATTCTAGCCTACAACCATCTGCATCCGTTTCAGCCCATTCCACGCATTCTGTGGGAACGTCATGGGTAGCATGTTGTGGAGCTTCTACAACACAACTTTGCCGTGCAGCTACATGGTCATCAGTGCACTCATTTGTGCGCTTTTACAAGTTTGATACGTTTGCGGCATTAACATCTAGCTTTGGCTGTCTAGTGTTACAGGTGGCATCCAGCTCTCCCGCCCAAGAGAGAAACTTTGGTACGTCCCAAGAGCACTCCAGTGACCCCTAGTGGATGAAAAAGAAAATAGGATTTTGGTACTTACCAGATAAATCCTTTTCTTTGAATCTACTGGACGCCCACCCAGAGTAGTTTCACCTGGATTGTGGTAAATTCACTAAATCTTATGGTAACACATTCTCACCGACATGTTGAAATGTTAAGGTGATTATCTTTTGTTGTGTCAACTTTCTAGTTGTCTGTTATGTTATATGTAATTCTCCACTGATCATCCGCTTTATCGCTTCTGTAAAAAAAAAAAAAAAAAGACTGAGGTATCTTGGGAGTATGGAGGGGGTGGAGGGTTACTTATTTAAATGTGCCTATCCCTGCTAACGCCTCGTCCATATCCCAAGAGTACTCCAGTGCCCCCTGTGGATTCAAAGAAAAGGATTTATCTGGTAAGTACCAAGAACCTATTTTCAGGGCTGAAGAGTTTTTTTTAAATAATTTTGCACATTCAACATACACAGTCACAACTGTAATCACTAATGCGTCTGTCAATGTATCAGGCCAGATAGGAATAATACTGTAACATACACAGTCACAACTGTAATCACTAATGCGTCTGTCAATGTATCAGGCCAGATAGGAATAATACTGTAACATACACAGTCACAACTGTAATCACTAATGCGTCTGTCAATGTATCAGGCCAGATAGGAATAATACTGTAACATACACAGTCACAACTGTAATCACTAATGCGTCTGTCAATGTATCAGGCCAGATAGGAATAATACTGTAAAGGTTTCATGAGTCCAAATGCCGTGATTTTAGATCTTTTTATCAATTTTAAAAGTAACTCGATCTTCACTCATCACTAATAAAAAGGGACACGTGGTTCACTGTGGCTGTAGGAATTATGGGCCTCAATCAGAGATGGGCGCAGTGCAGCTCCTGCGTCTTTGGATTCCCCACCCCCAAACTGACAGGTCCTGCGCATGTGCAGGTGGCCCAGAATCAGAGATGTACGTGAACCAGAATTAGAGAAACCACTTGTTGCATTGTGGTTGGTTTTGTCTACCCCCCCAAAAAAAAAATTACGGCCCACGGTTAAAGCTGGGTTCACACAAAGTGATATGTCGCCTGATACCGCATATCGGAATGACATATCTGATATATTGTGTAGTGTATACACATGGTTGCGCGCTCCTGCGGTTGCTTGCATCATTCCCCGTCACCCCTGCAGCGGCGCTTCAGCTCATTTGAAATGTGACAGTGGGGTAAATATAATAGCCTGCGAGAAGCAGTTAGTGCGGGATTTCATGCGAGCCTGGCCGGGTAAAGCAGTGTGTAATACCCCTTTCACATCTCCAATGCCGGATCCCACCCGGGAATTAGAAACGGGTCCTTCCCGGGTGGGATCCAGCATTGGAGACTCTCCTACCTTTTCTGCTGGCTTACAGACCCAGCATATTGCTGCGTCGGTTGCCATAGCGGGGGGCGGAGCCGGCGCTGGGAGATGAGCTCGTCTCAGCGCTGCCTCTCCCTATCTTGTAAACAGCCACTGACCCGGTATTCAACCCGAGAATAACACTGCTTATAACCTGGGTTGAATTACCGGGACAGGCAACCCGGGAAATCGGACATGGCGCTTTCACACCGCACACTGACCCGTGCTATTTGTGCGGTGTGAAAGGGGTATAAGTGATTGCTGCTTTAAAATTCCGGCCAGACCCGCACGCAATCCCTGCTTCTCACAGGCTATTACACTAGGTCACATTCCAAATAAGCTGAAACCTAACAAGCAGATGTGCCCTCATCACCATTGAGTAAGGTACAGGTGTAAAATCCAGAGAAAGCACAGGAGCCACAGACATGTCTTATCCCTACTTTATTTATTTAACATGGCTCAACTGCGTTTCTTGCAAGATGGCTCACAAAACAAAGAAAATAACTTGCGTCTGACATAAAATGCAGATAAATACGCACATCTACTGTTTTATGCAAGATAAAGGAACAACAATTATGTAGTATGCGGATGACGCTGTTGGAGTCATCTGGCGGAGATGGGCAGATATCTCAGTTTCTCCCTTCTGACAAATCCACTTTTTCTCCTTCAAAGCCCTACGTCTCCGAGTGACACATACAGCCATCAGCTGGAGGTGCCTCACACATGCAGGGCACAATACATCATTGCTATAGTGTAAACTCCAGACTATGGGGGACATTTACTAAGCAGTGATAAGAGCGGAGAAGTGAGCCAGTGGAGAAGTTGTCCATGGCAACCAATCAGCACTGAAGTAACATCTATAATATGCATACTATAAAATGATACAGAGCTGCGGATTGGTTGATGGGACAACTTCTCCACTGACTCACTTCTCCGCTCTTATCACTGCTTGGTAAATGTCCCCCTATGTCTTTTTCCTGGACCCTGATGCTCGACAATTGTGCAGCGTGTACCAATATTTTAGAGATGTGTCGTTTCTAGCATCCCTGGATAAATAGCTTTTTTTTTTTTTTATTATTCTTCTTTTAAATCATTATTTTTAATATACTCCATAAAGGCATACAGTAATAAAATGTACAGTCACTGCTGCAGTGACCTCCAAACCATGGTCAGCTCTGGCAGTTAAATACATATAACCCCCAAATTTGGTCAAGCTGCAGGTACAGATAGCCCTAAAAGTAATATATAGTAAGTGTAAGGTAATTAGGGTTAAAGACCTCCCCCTCCCCCCAACCATGCTCCCAAAATCCATGCAAACGGTAAAACGGCTGAGCCGGTCGTCCCAAAAAGCGAGGATTGCATGAAGATACTGTCTGAGCTGTGACAGAGGAGGAAGGAACCCACCTCATACTTTGGCTGAGGAGGTTCCCAATGCTAGCTAAAAACGTGCAAGAAAGTCATGGTACCCACTGCAGTATTGTAAATCTAATCTGCAATATCACAAGAACTCCCTCAGGTCACTAAATACTTTAAACTTTTATAAGTAATCCCCATGACTACACACGGTGGTGGCAGCCATTTTGTCTACAGAAGCAATAGCTGAACCAAATGCAGCCTTAATGATGGCACAGGTTCCAAAGCAATGGAGAGGCTGCATTCCTGTGTAAAATGGCCGCCACTACTGTGTGTTGTCAGCAGGTGAACTTTAAACACAAAAAAATAATGAGAATTATAGAGGTTCTTGCGGTAAGTTAGAATTTTATGACAATAATGAAAATGGGCGTAACTGTTCCCCCATCCCACCCCTCAAAATTACTGATGCGGACTCTCGCCGGTAGGGGAAGGGGGTAACAGGATATGACCATTAGCGCAAGTCTTCCTCTTCTCCTTTGATGGTCTTCTTGATACGTAGCAGCATTGTGGTTAGCCACTGGTCCAGACGCGAGATGGAGTCAAACTCTTTTACCTATTGGGCGAGAGGTCAGGTTATGCTTTTGTGACTCCGGTCATTAAATACTTTAAATACTGAATATTCAAAAGGATTGGCAGACTGCAACTGTGTAAATTATAGCTGTATAGGTTCCAAAATATGGCATGTATATTTCACTTTTTCATCAGCAACATCTTTTAATGACTCCCTCCCCAAAGCCCCCAACCCAAAGAACGGCAACTTACTGCATCCGTGTAGTGATCCACATTTTGTTCTTCATGAGCATCAAGAAGTTTCTGTCAGTAGATAAGAGAGAGCGTTGGGCAGGTTAAACATAAAATGTCGAAATGCCAACTACAGCGGTGTTCAAACATGTCTTATCTAACCTCTTATTAATGGCAGGGTATGGATGGCACAAGATGCACCCTGTGTGCATACGTTTATAGCCCCAGTTAATGCGAACATGCAAGTAAACATAATAGAGGGGTCAGAGGCGTAGCTAGAGAGGAGGGGACCCGTGTGCAGACTCCGTGTGTGGGCCTCCTCCTCTCCCGTAGCCGTCACCGCCGCTGTTAGCGCTCTAAGCACTGAGACTCTGGCACAGTGCCAGAGTCTACAGCGCATGTGCAGAACTCCAAAAAATGGCCACCGCGCCATATTTCCGGAGTCCTGCGCATGCGCTGTAGACTCTGGCATTGTGCCAGAGTCTCTAGTGCTCATTGTTCTAGCAGCGGCAGTGCCGGCTACCAGAGAGGAGGAGGCCCACACACGGTCACCGATGGACGCTGGAAAGGCAAGTATAGAAGAAATGGGTGCAGTGTGCGCGGTGTGGGCCCCCTCTGGGACCAGGGGCCGTTTGCACCGCACCCATTATAGATACGCCACTGAGAGGGGTGGAAGTGATCCCCTGGTCTGCTGCACTTGCTTGTGAAGCGCCTCCAGACTGAGAGGATGGGGTTGTACTGTCAGATTTCATCCCCTTTCTTCATTCTCACTTTCCCTATAGCTCTCTGTGGTGCCCGATACTTTAGTCCTCACAGCCCTGTGCAGCGCCCCCTTCCTTTGTTCTCAATCTCCTCTTATGTAGGCTGCAGAATATTGCAGTTCCTGGTTCAGTTATTAGTAACCTCTGTGCGGTCTGTACTGTTCCTTTATTGACAAGAGGTATGTGACGCATTGCAGATCTTTGTTCTATGGGCCTGAATCAGATGGACGGCGTGTACAAAGCAGCCGAGTCTTTGGAAGCAGCTGCTGGGTATAAATATGCTAATGCAGCATGTGTGGAAGTAGACGCCTCCTGTCGGCTTCTGTGATCCGCTGCTGCGTCTGAATGGGCAGCATTGGATCATCTGCAAAAATATCATCCATCGGAGTAACCCTCAGGTCAGGCAGGATGGCTGGTGTGTTCACTCTGCCAGGGCCGAGATATCTGCATTGGAAGATGCAGACCCTGGCAAATAGATGCCTACAAACTGGGATGACATGCACTCATTTTGTAGTAGGGTCTCCATTGCTGCATCCCAAGTGGCCGCAGCCAGGGTCGGTCTGGCCCACAATGATAGAGGGGAAACCACCGGTGGGCCCCACTGCCTGGGGGCCCACATCCTGCTCTAGTGATCAGGTTCAGACTGTGTTTTTGAATTATACATTATACATACAGTATGTTACCTTATAATGCACAGGACTATAATGTATTCTCTACAGTGCATTGCCAATATTTATCTGGTACATTATCATGCACGCACTAGCAGTATTTATATATTTGTCAAGGGGCCCAGCCCATGCACTCACTAATGGTTAGGCAATACAATGTAGTGGCTGACCACACCCCTAAACATGGGCCCCTACCACTGCATTCCCCAGTGGGCCCTTGTTGCCCCAGTCCGACACTGGCCGCAGCATGTCAATCTCACTGATGCTTGGGGGCACTGTGAGTGATCTCAGAGCAGACCTGGGCATGTGCAAATCTCTCCCCTCCTGTGTTGTACATAAACCACCGGGTTTGCGTACAACACTGAATCGGGTTCTACCAACTCCCTCGGGCACGTAATCTAAACTGAGGCTAGTGGGATATAGAGGGGGTGGAGTCAACAAAGTGTCAGGCTCCATTCATCACCCCTCTATAACCCAGTGTAACTCCAGTGACCCCTAGTGGTTGAAGAGAAACTACTTTTTTTTTAAAATCAAATCAAATTTAAAATTAAATTAAATGTTAAGTAGCTTACTTATAGACTGTGCCGAAGACATGATAGCAACAGCTTATGTCAAACATCTCAATTTCTATCAAAGTATCAGCATTATATATAAAGTTGGAGATTAAAGGCCTGATTCTGAGTTAGGAGTAAAAACAAAAAACAACAAAAAAAACGAGTTTTATGGTAAGAACTTACCTTTGTTAAAACTCTTTTTGCGAGGTACACTGGGCTCCACAAGTCTGGACAATGGAGTGTAGAGTAGGATCTTGATCCGAGGCACCAACAGACTCAAAAGCTTTGACTGTTCCCAGAATGCACAGCGCCGCCTCCTATATCACCCCGCCTCCCAGCACAGGAGCTCCGTTTTAGTTAACCAGCCCAATGCAGTAGCAGGAAAAGAGACGACAACGGTTAGTAGCCACATACACCACACTCTCACGACAAGAGAAGTGTCAGCGGCTAATGCCATATCAACCCAAAGAAGCTAAGTGCGTCAGGGTGGGCGCCTTGTGGAGCCCAGTGTACCTCGCAGAAAGTTTTAACAAAGGTAAGTTCTTACCATAAAACTAGTTTTCTGCTGCGGGGTACACTGGGCTCCACAAGTCTGGACAATGAGGATGTCCTAAAGCAGTTCCTTATGGGAGGGGACGCACTGTAGCGGGCACAAGAACCCGGCGTCCAAAGGAAGCATCCTGGGAAGCGGCAGTATCGAAGGCATAGAACCTTATGAACGTGTTCCCGGAGGACCACGTAGCCGCCTTGCACAATTGATCAAGGGTCGCACCACGGTGGGCCGCCCAAGAAGGTACAACAGACAGAGTAGAATGGGCCGTAATGTGAGCAGGAGCTGACAGACCAGCCTTCACATAAGCATGTGCAATCACCATTCTAATCCATCTGGCCAGGGTCTGCTTGTGAGCAGGCCAGCCACGTTTGTGAAATCCAAACAAAACAAAGAGAGAATCCGATTTTCGAATAGAAGCAGTTCTCTTCACATAGATACGGAGAGAGCCCGTACCACATCCATAGACCGCTCTTTGGGAGACAAATCAGGAGAGACAAAGGCTGGAATCACAATCTCCTGATTAAGGTGGAACGAAGAAACCACCTTAGGTAAATATCCGGGACGAGTCCTAAGAACCGCCCGGTCACGGTGAAAAATCAGATATGGGGAACTACAAGACAAGGCACCCAGATCAGACACTCTTCTAGCAGAGGCAATAGCCAGCAAGAACACCACCTTAAGAGAAAGCCACTTAAGGTCAGCTGAACCAAGAGGTTCAAATGGAGGCTCCTGCAACGCCTCCAAAACCACTGACAAGTCCCAAGGAGCCACAGGCTGGACATAGGGAGGTTGGTACGCAACACACCCTGAGTGAAAGTATGAACATCAGGTAAAGTCAGCAATATTTCTCTGAAACCACACCGACAAGGCAGAAATATGAACCTTGAGGGAGGCCAGACGCAGGCCTAAATCTAGGCCCTGCTGCAGAAAAGCCAAAAGTTTGGCTGTACTAAACTCGGAAGTGTCATAATTGTTAGATGCGCACAAAACAAAGTATGAATGCCAGACCCTATGGTAAATCCGAGCAGAAGCCGGTTTCCGGGCCCGCAACATAGTTTTAATGACCTCTTCAGAAAAACCCTTAGCCCTCAAGACGGAAGCTTCAAGAGCCACGCCGTCAAAGCTAGCCGGGCTAGGTCCTGGTAGACACAAGGGCCCTGAACGAGGAGGTCTGGGCGTTGTGGAAGTAGAAGTGGATGCTCTGACGATAGGCCTTACAGGTCTGAGAACCAGTGCCGTCTGGGCCATGCCGGAGCTATGAGAGGCAGAGTTCCTCTTTCTTGCTTGAACTTCCGAATTACCCTGGGCAGGAGTGACACCGGAGGGAACACGTACGGCAGCCGAAACCTCCACGGCACCGCCAGTGCATCCACGAATGCTGCTTGAGGATCCCTTGTCCTTGCTCCGAAGACCGGAACCTCGTGATTGTGTCGAGACGCCATCAGATCCACATCTGGAAGACCCCACCTTTCCACGAGGAGTTGAAACACATCTGGATGGAGGCCCCACTCGCCGGCTTGCACATCCTGACGACTGAGAAAGTCCGCTTCCCAATTCAGGACTCCCGGAATGAATATTGCCGATATTGCCGGTAGATGGCGTTCTGCCCACTGTAGAATCCGTGAGGCTTCCTTCATTGCCAAATGGCTTCGAGTGCCGCCTTGATGATTTATGTAAGCCACTGTGGTGGCGTTGTCCGACTGTACTTGAACAGGACGGTTCTGAATTAAATGCTGGGCTAGGTTCAACGCATTGAAGACCGCCCGCAACTCCAGAATGTTGATCGAGAGGAGAGATTCCTCCTTGGTCCACCGACCCTGTAAGGAGTGCTGCTCCAGCAACGCGCCCCAACCTCTTAGACTGGCATCTGTTGTCAACAGGACCCAGTTGGATATCCGGAAAGGACGGCACCTGCACAATTGTTGGTCCTGGAGCCACCAGAGCAGTGACAGACGGACCTCCGGAGTCAATGAGATCATTTGAGACCTGATACGGTGAGGCAGGCCATCCCACTTGGCTAGAATCAGCTTCTGGAGGGGGCGAGAATGGAATTGAGCATACTCCACCATGTCGAATGCTGACACCATGAGGCCCAGCACCTGCATCGCCGAATGTATCGACACTTGCGGACGAGAAAGGAAGCAACGAATCCTGTCCTGAAGCTTCAGGACTTTCTCCTGTGACAAGAACAACCTCTGGTTGTGAGTGTCCAACAGCGCTCCCAGGTGCACCATGCTCTGAGCAGGGACCAGGGAGGATTTCTTCCAGTTGATGAGCCACCTGTGGGCTTGTAGAAACCGGATCGTCATATCCAGATGACACAGGAGAAGATCTGAGGAATTTGCCAGGATTAACAAGTCGTCCAGATACGGTAGTATCCTGACCCCTTGACGGCGGAGTACCACCGTCATCACCGCCATAACTTTGGTGAAGACTCGCGGAGCCGTTGTTAAACCAAAAGGTAACGCCCGAAACTGGTAATGTAGGTTGCCAATAGCGAACCTCAGGTATTGTTGATGTGACACTGCTATAGGAATTTGCAGGTAAGCATCCTGTATGTCCAGGGAGACCATGTAGTCCCCAGGTTCCAAGGCCAGAACTATAGAGCGAAGGGTTTCCATACGGAACTTGGAAACCTTCACAAACCTGTTCAGTGCCTTGAGGTTGAGAATGGGTCGGGAGGACCCATTCGGTTTTGGGACTAGAAACAGCGGAGAATAGTACCCCCGGCCCCTCTGAGCAAGAGGCACCTGTACTACGACTCCTGTATCCAGGAGGGTCTGTACCACCGAATGCAGAGTGTTTGCCTTTGTCTGGTCCGACGGGACGTCTGTCTGGCAAACTCGATGAGGGGGTCGTTTTTTTGAAGGCTATGGCGTAACCTTGAGTGACGACTTCCCGTACCCAGGCATCTGAAGTGGTCTTCAACCATTCCTGGGTATACCCTAGAAGCCGGCCCCCCACCCTGGGATACCCCAGGGGGAGACCCGCCCCGTCATGCGGCAGGCTTATCGGTCTTGGCAGCTGGCTGACGGGCAGCCCAGGCTCTTTTGGGCTTCGGCTTACCAGGTTTGGAAGTGCGGGCCTGCTTATGGTAAGCCTGACCTTTTGCTTTACCTGAAGGACGAAAGGGGCAAAAGGACGTGCCTTTGGCCTTCAACACAGAAGGAGCTGTATTAGGCAGACAGGCAGTTTTGGCAGTAGCCAAGTCAGCCACTATCTAATTTAAGTCCTCCCCAAACAGAATATCTCCCTTGAAAGGGAGTACCTCCAGGGTTTTTCTAGATCCACAGACCAGGATCTCAGCCACAATATCCTGCGAGCCAGGACTGACGTAGTAGAGGCCTTGGCTGCTAGTATACCGGCATCAGAAGCCGCCTCTTTAATATATCGAGAAGCTGTGACAATATATGACAAGCATTGTCTAGCATGGTCAGAGGAGATTTCAGCTTCTAGCTCCAAGGCCCATGCTTCAATAGCCTCTGCAGCCCATGTAGCTGCAGTAGTGGGCCTTTGTGCAGCACCCGTGAGGGTGTAAATCGCTTTCAGACAACCCTCTACACGTTTATCCGTAGGCTCTTTTAGAGACGTGACGGTAGTGACAGGTAGAGCTGAGGAAACCACCATCCTAGCCACATGCGAGCCTACTGGAGGAGGCGTTTCCCAATTCTTAGACAGCTCTGGCGCGAGGGGATAGCGAGCTAGCATCTTCTTTTGAGACACAAACTTCGTACCCGGGTTTTCCGAGGGTTCCTGACGTATATCCACTAGGTGATCAGAGTGAGGTAAAACCTGTTTAACCACCTTCTGACGCTTGAACCTATCTGGTTTCTTAGGAGGAACGGATGGCTCAGGATCATCCGTAATCTGCAGAATTAACTTAATAGCCTCCAAAAGATCAGGAACATCCACATGTGAACTACCCTCCCCATCAGCCGTATCGGAGTCAGAACCTGTGGGGTCAGTGTATGTGCCGTCTTCATCAGACGAGGTGTCAGTGACAGCAGTGGATTGTGAGGAGACAAGCGCTCGCTTAGAGGACCTCTTGGACTTAGGCGAGCGTTGGTCAGACTTTTTAGTAGTCAAGGACTGGTTCAACTTCTTTAATTGAGCAGATAAATCATCCGCCCACGGCGGGTTAGCTGCAGGGACCACATTCGGTTGTACCGGCATTGGGGGTCCCATAGGGGGTGTTAGTTTGTGAACTAGCGTATGCAGAAGAGTGGAAAAAGCAGCCCACGGAGGGTCAGTATGTGCCTCCGTTGCCACAGTCCCACTGGGGGGCAAAGAGTCCCCAGAACCAGAGCCCACAGCTGCTATATTCTCCTCATATGGGTCTGTGGCTGCAGCAACCCCAGCAGTGTGTTCAGCCCCAGAACCGTTACCCTCAGAAGCAGACATGATATAACTTGCAGTATCAGGTAACACAGTACAATTATTAGCAGCACTAGATCTCTAAACCCAAACCCCTGCGCAGTATAGTCGGCACCAGCAGAGATAAAGGAGAGATATGGTGACAAAATCACAGAGAAAAATACGTAATACAGTATATCTTTGTGAAAATCCTATATTAAATAACACCTGACGCACCAAACCCCCTCAGGTTATAGAATATAGGGATAGCAAGTTGAGTGAAAGACACGAAATGGACACCACTCAGCTATCATATGCACACACAGAAAGTCACAGTTTGTACAATGCAGAGGTTATTAATGACAATAATACTGCACTGGACTAGCTTGTATAGCTAAATAGTCAAGAGATAACAGTACACAGTAAGAACTGGATGTATATCACAGGGTAATTGTACTATAAACCCCTGACTAAGTGCACTCTTTCTTAACTATCACTGACTAAAAAGCAGGTAGAATACTTAAGTGTCCTGTAAAGGCACAGCGCTGACAACCAGGCGGCTTTACATAGGAGGATTTGCCCAAGCAGTCCCAGGAACAGTGAGCTGAGGATTAATGGCGCCGCAGACACTGACCGGGAGTGAGGAAAAGACAGAGATGCAGCTCCAGGGCGGGAACACTTGCTAGAAATGGCGCCCTGGGGCTGGGGGAGGGGCTTCAGGTCTAAGCCTTATCCCCCTTGCTGGCAAAACCACCGGGTACTGTGGGCGATATTAAAAATAAGAATTTACTCACCGGTAATTCTATTTCTCGTAGTCCGTAGTGGATGCTGGGGACTCCGTAAGGACCATGGGGAATAGACGGGCTCCGCAGGAGACTGGGCACTCTAAAAGAAAGATTAGGTACTATCTGGTGTGCACTGGCTCCTCCCTCTATGCCCCTCCTCCAGACCTCAGTTAGGGAAACTGTGCCCGGAAGAGCTGACACTACAAGGAAAGGATTTGGAATCCAGGGTAAGACTCATACCAGCCACACCAATCACACCGTATAACTTGTGATAACCATACCCAGTTAACAGTATGAACAACAACTGAGCCTCAATCAACGGATGGCTCATAACAATAACCCTTTAGTAAGCAATAACTCTATACACGTATTGCAGAAGAAGTCCGCACTTGGGACGGGCGCCCAGCATCCACTATGGACTACGAGAAATAGAATTACCGGTGAGTAAATTCTTATTTTCTCGGACGTCCTAGTGGATGCTGGGGACTCCGTAAGGACCATGGGGATTATACCAAAGCTCCCAAACGGGCGGGAGAGTGCGGACGACTCTGCAGCACCGAATGAGCAAACTCAAGGTCCTCCTCAGCCAGGGTATCAAACTTGTAGAACTTAGCAAATGTGTTTGAACCCGACCAAGTAGCAGCTCGGCAAAGCTGTAAAGCAGAGACCCCTCGGGCAGCCGCCCAAAAAGAGCCCACCTTCCTTGTGGAATGGGCTTTTACTAATTTTGGATGCGGCAATCCAGCCGCAGAGTGAGCCAGCTGAATCGTGCTACAGATCCAGCGAGCAATAGTCTGCTTCGAAGTAGGAGCGCCAACCTTGTTGGCTGCATACAGAATAAACAGCGAGTCAGACTTTCTGACTCCCGCCGTTCTGGAAACATAAATTTTCAAAGCCCGGACTACGTCCAGCAACTTGGAATCCTCCAAGTCCCTAGTAGCCGCAGGCACCACAAAAGGTTGGTTCAAATGAAACGATGATACCACCTTAGGGAGAAATTGGGGATGAGTCCTCAATTCTACCCTGTCCATATGGAAAATCAGATAGGGGCTTTTACAGGACAAAGCCGCCAATTCTGACACACGCCTAGCCGAAGCTAAGGCCAAAAGCATGACCACTTTCCACGTGAGATATTTTAGCTCCACGGTCTTAAGTGGCTCAAACCAGTGGGATTTCAGGAAATCCAACACAACGTTAAGATCCCAAGGTGCCACTGGTGGCACAAAATGAGGCTGTATATGCAGCACTCCCTTTACAAACGTCTGAACCTCAGGCAGTGAAGCCAGTTCTTTTTGAAAGAAAATGGATAGGGCAGAGATCTGAACCTTTATGGACCCTAATTTGAGGCCCATAGTCACACCTGACTGTAGGAAATGCAGAAAACGACCCAACTGGAAGTCCTCTGTAGGGGCCTTCCTGGCCTTACACCAAGCAACATATTTCCGCCATATGCGGTGATAATGCTTTGCTGTCACATCCTTCCTAGCTCTTATCAGCGTAGGAATTACTTCATCCGGTATACCCTTTTCCGCTAGGATCCGGCGTTCAACCGCCATGCCGTCAAACGCAGCCGCGGTAAGTCTTGGAACAGACAGGGCCCCTGCTGCAGCAGGTCCTGTCTGAGAGGCAGAGGCCATGGGTCCTCTGTGACCATCTCTTGAAGTTCTGGGTACTTCTTGGCCAATCCGGAACAATGAGTATTGTTCTCACTCCTCTTTTTCTTACTATTCTCAGTACCTTGTGTATGAGAGGAAGAGGAGGAAACACATATACCGACTAGAACACCCACGGAGTTACCAGTGCGTCCACAGCTATCGCCTGCGGGTCCCTTGACCTAGCGCAATATTTTTTTAGCTTTTTGTTTAGGCGGGACGCCATCATGTCCACCTGTGGCCGTTCCCACCGATTTGCAGTCTGCTCGAAGACTGCTTGATGAAGTCCCCACTCTCCCGGGTGGAGGTCGTGCCTGCTGAGGAAGTCTGCTTCCCAGTTGTCCACTCCCGGAATGAACATTGCTGACCGTGCTTGTACGTGATTCTCCGCCCAACGAAGAATCCTTGTGGCTTTCGCCATCGCCACCCTGCTTCTTGTGCCGCCCTGTCGGTTTACATGGGCGACTGCCGTGATGTTGTCTGACTGAATCAGCACTGGTTGGTCTCGAAGCAGGGGCTCCGCTTGACTCAGGGCGTTGTATATGGCCCTTAATTCCAGTATGTTTATGTGCAGACGAGTCTCCTGATTTGAACACAGCCCCTGGAAGTTTCTTCTCTGAGTGACTGCCCCCCCATCCGCGGAGGCTTGCATCCGTGGTCACCAGGACCCAGTCCTGTATGCCGAACCTGCGGCCCTCGAGAAGATGAGCACTCTGCAGCCACCACAAAAGAGACACCCTGGCCCTCGGGGACAGGGCGATCAGCCGATGCATCTGAAGATGCGATCCGGACCACTTGTCCAACAGATCCCACTGAAAGATCCTGGCATGGAACCTGCCGAAAGGAATGGCTTCGTATGACGCTACCATCTTTCCCAGGACTCGCGTGCAGTGATGCACCGACACCTGCTTTGGTTTCAGGAGATCCCTGACCATGGTCACTAACTCCTGAGCCTTCTCCTCCGGGAGAAATACCTTCTTCTGTTCTGTGTCCAGAATCATGCCCAGGAAGGGCAGACGCGTCGTAGGAATCAGCTGCGACTTTGGAATATTCAGAATCCAGCCGTGCCGTAGCAACACCTCCTGAGAGTGCGCTACGCTGACCAACAACTGCTCTCTGGACCTCGCCTTTATGAGGAGATCGTCCAAGTAAGGGATAACTAACTCCTTGCTTCCGGAGAAGTACCATCATCTCCGCCATTACCTTGGTAAAGACTCTCGGTGCCGTGGATAGACCAAACGGCAACATCTGGAATTGGTAATGACAATCCTGTACCACAAACCTGAGGTACTCCTGGTGAGGCGGATAAATGGGGACATGCAACTACGCATCCTTGATGTCCAGAGATACCATAAAATCCCCCTCTTCCAGGCTGGCAATGACCGCTCTGAGCGATTCCATTTTGAACCTGAACTTTTTCATGTAAATGTTCAAGGATTTTAAATTTAGAATGGGTCTTACCGAACCGTCCGGTTTCGGTACCACAAACAGTGTGGAATAGTAACCCCTTCCCTGCTGAAGGGGGGGGTACCATTATTATCACTTGCTGGAGGTAGAGCTTGTGAATAGCCGTCAGGATTATCTCCCTCCCCGTGGGAGAAGCTGGCAAGGCGGATTTTAGGTAACTGTGAGGGGGCGTCACTTCGAATTCCAGCTTGTATCCCTGAGATACAATTTGTATAGCCCAAGGATCCACTTGTGAGCGAACCCACTGGTTGCAGAAATTTCGGAGACGCGCCCCCACCGCTCCTGGCTCCGCCTGTGGAGTCCCAGCGTCATGCGGTGGACTTAGTGGAAGCAGGGGAGGACTTTTGTTCCTGAGAACTGGCTGCATGGTGCAGCTTCTTTCCTCTACCCCTGCCTCTGGCAAGAAAGGATGCACCTCTGACTCTCTTGCTTTTTTGAGAACGAAAGGACTGCATTTGGTAATACGGTGCTTTCTTAGGCTGTGAGGAAACCTGTGTCAAGAAAGTCGACTTTCCAGCTGTCGCTGTGGATACGAGGTCCGAGAGACCGTCCCCAAACAATTCCTCACCCTTATAAGGCAAAACCTCCATGTGTTTTTTAGAGTCGGCATCCCCTGTCCATTGCCGAGTCCATAAGACCCTCCTGGCAGAAATGGACATTGCATTTATTCGAGAGCCCAGCAGGCAAATGTCCCTCTGGGCATCCCGCATATATAAAAGACGACGTCTTTAATATGGCTAAGTGTTAGCAATACGGTATCCCTGTCCAGGGTATCCAACCCCTCTGACAGAGTATCTGTCCATGCTGCAACAGCACTGCACATCCAAGCTGAAGCAATAGCCGGTCTCAGTAGAGTACCAGAGTGTGTATACACAGACTTCAAGATACCTTCCTGCTTCCTATCCGCAGGTTCCTTTAGGGCGGCCGTATCCTGAGACGGCAGGGCCACTCTTTTAGATAAGCGCGTCAGGGCCTTGTCAACCCTAGGGGAGGATTCCCAGCGTAACCTATCCGTTGGCGGGAAAGGGTACGCCATTAGTATTCTCTTGGGAATCACCACTTTCTTATCAGGGGAAGACCACGCTTCTTCACATAACTCATTTAATTCATGTGACGGGGGAAAAGTCACTGGCTGCTTTTTCTCCCCAAACATATTTACCCTCTTGTCAGGGACAGGGTCAGCCTCTGAAATGTGTAATACATTTTTCATTGCAATAATCATGTATCGGATGGCCTTAGTCATTTTGGGCTGTAATAGTGCCTCATCCTCGTCGACGCTGGAGTCGGACTCCGTGTCGACATCTGTGTCAACCAACTGAGATAGTGGGCGTTTTTGAGACGCTGACGGCCTCTGAGGCGCCTGGGCAGGCCCGGGTTGAGAGCCCGGCTGTCCCCCGGCAGCAACATAATCAAATCTCTTATGTAATGAGTTTACATTGTCATTTAAGACCTTCCACATATCCATCCAATCAGGTGTCGGCACCGACGGGGGCGACACCACATTTATCTGCACTTGCTCCGCCTCCACGTAACCCTCCTCATCAAACATGTCGACACAGCCGTACCGACACACAGCACACACACAGGGAATGCTCTGAGGACAGGACCCCACAAGGTCTATGGGGAGACAGAGAAAGAGTATGCCAGCACACACCACAGCGCTATATACACAGGGATACACACTACCAGAAGTGAATTTTTCCCAATAGCTGCTGTATCAATACACCTTTTGCCTAAATTTATGTGCCCCCCCTCTCTTTTTACCCTCTTAGTGCCAGGAGACTGCAGGGGAGAGCCTGGGGAGCGTCCTTCCAGCGGAGCTGTGAAGAGAAATGGCGCTGGTGTGCTGAGGAAGAAGGCCCCGCCCCCTCAGCGGCAGGCTTCTGTCCCGCTGTTTCTGACTAAAAATGGCGGGGGTTTTACACATATACAGTCACAGACTGTATTATGTGTCTTTTTTATGCCAAAGGTATTCTTATTGCTGCCGAGGGCGCCCCCCCCCAGCGCCCTGCACCCTACAGTGACCGGGAGTGTGTGGTGTGCAGTGGGAGCAATGGCGCACAGCTGCGGTGCTGTGCGCTACCTTATTGAAGACAGGAGTCTTCAGCCGCCGATTTCATCACCAACTTCTGATCTTCTGGCTTTGCGAGGGGGGCGGCGGCGCGGCTCCGGGAACGGACGACCGAGGACCTTTGCCTGTGTTCGAACCCTCTGGAGCTAATGGTGTCCAGTAGCCCAAAAAGCGCAACCTAGCTGTGAACAGGTACGTTTGCGTCTCTCCCCTCGGTCCCACGTAGCAGTGAGTCTGTTGCCAGCAGATCTCACTGAAAATAAAAAACCTAACATTACTTTCTTTACTAGCAGGCTCAGGAGAGCCCACTAGGTGCATCCAGCTCTGGCCGGGCACAGATTCTAACTGAGGTCTGGAGGAGGGGCATAGAGGGAGGAGCCAGTGCACACCAGATAGTACCTAATCTTTCTTTTAGAGTGCCCAGTCTCCTGCGGAGCCAGTCTATTCCCCATGGTCCTTACGGAGTCCCCAGCATCCACTAGGACGTCAGAGAAATCGGTTTTGAGAAAACCTGACCTGCACCCATGCCCTGGTGATCTAGTGGGATCGCCTGTACTGCCACAGTGTCCACCGCCAGCGTGCGCGGCCCGCCTCCCACTGACCGCGCCGGATCACAATAAAGACCGGGTCCCGCGAGCGGGACCCACTTACCACCTCCCGAAGCGCGGCCACGTGATCCTGGAGAGCCCCAGCCGTGTGTGCCGAACGTGAAGTAAACCAGAGCCTCCGCTGTAGGTACCCGGCAACCAGGGCTCGGGAGTGTACAGCGCCGCTGGGGAGAGCTGGAGCTGCAGTAGAGAATGTCACAAGACATTTACCACCGCTGCTGCCCTGAAGTCTTCACTTTTTCTTCAGAAAAAAGCCTTTCTTAGGGCTGCATGGAGCAGCCCCTCTGTTAAGTGCCTGCTTACTGCAGCACCAACTAACAAAACTGAGCTCCTGTGCTGGGAGGCGGGGTGATATAGGAGGCGGCGCTGTGCATTCTGGGAACAGTCAAAGTTTTGAGTCTGTTGGTGCCTCGGATCAAGATCCTACTCTACACCCCATTGTCCAGACTTGTGGAGCCCAGTGTACCCCGCAGCAGAAAAGCAATTTGCACCTTGGCAAAACCATGTTGCACTGCAGGAGGGGCAGATTTATAAGGTGTACAGCTTTGGTTGGGGAGAGGGGTGGCCCTACTTTATATATACACATTTCAGTGTAAAACAAAGCTGCCCAGTATTTCTTTGCTGCATGTAAAATCATCCAGTATTCTCTCTGCATGCAAAATGTTTGTGAGACCGGCAGGATACCGATGGCGAGCTCCTGACTTTCATATCGCCAGCGAGGGGGGGGGGGGGGGGGGGGGGGGGGGGGGGGGGGAGAGCGCATGGAGGCCCCTTGCAGGCTCGCCAGAGGTTCTATTTCCATTCTATGGGTGTCGTGGACGAGTGGGAATAGTCCCTGTTGGTCGGCATGCAGACCGTCGGGCTACTCACCGGTCGGGATCCCGGCAGTCACATAACCGCATCCCTGCAAATAAAACTAAGGGGGTTATTCAGGGTATCCGTTCACATGGTCGACCATGTTATGGTCGACAGTCATTAGGTTGACCACTATTGGTCGACATTGACATGGTCGACATGGACATGTGGTCGACCTAATGACTGTCGACCATAACATGGTCGACCATTCATACCGGAACCTTCAGGGTATCCGTTTACATGGTCGACCATGTTATGGTCGACAGTCATCAGGTCGACCACTATTGGTCGACATTGACATTGTCGACACATGAAAATGGTCGACACATGCAAATGTCGACACATGCAAATGTCGACATGAGTTTTTTTACTTTTTTTTCTTTTGGGGAACTTTTCCATACTTTACGATCCACATGGACTACGATTGGAACGGTAAAGTGTGCTTCGCTTGCCATGCGAGGGGACGCGGTGCACTAATTGGGGTTCCCAGTCACTTTACGCAAAAAAGTTAAAAAAAACTCATGTCGACCTTTTCATGTCGACCATTTTCATGTGTCGACCATGTGTCCATGTCGACCATGTCAATGTCGACCAATAGTGGTCGACCTAATGACTGTCGACCATAACATGGTCGACCATTCATACCGGAACAGTTATTCAGACCTGATCGCAAGGTTTTTGCACTGCTGCGATCAGAAAGTCGCTGCCTCCAGGGGGAGTGTATTTTAGATGTGCAAGTGTGCGAACGCATGTGTAGCAGAGCTGTACAAACTAATTTTGTGCAGTCTCTGCGCAGCCCAGGACTTACTCAGCCGCTGTGAACACTTCAGCCTGTCCGGGACCGGAAATTTACGTCAGGAACCTTCCCTTCCAACGCTTGGACACACCTGCGTTTTTCTTAACACTCCCAGAAAACAGTCAGTTGCCACCGACAAACGCCCTCTTCCGGTCAATCTCCTTGCGATCGCCCGTACGTTCGGAAATTTCGCACCATCCCGTCGCTGACCGGCGATCCCCATTGCTGCGGTCCGTCGTGCCTGCGCATTGCGGTGCATATGCATGCGCAGTTCAGATCTGATCGCAGGCTGTGAGAAAACGCAGCCTAGCGATCAGGTCTGAATTACCTTCTATACCAGTGATTTTCAACCTTTTTTTTTTTACTCGCGGCTCACTGAACACTATTTTAAAATTGCCAAGGCACTCCATCAGTTCCCCACAGAAAAAAACAAAACAAAAAACACACATTGGCCCTCACAGAAAAAAAATAATAATCACACATACATTGTTTTTTTTTTGTGTGTGTAGGCCAATCGCATTTCTCCCCACATGAATCATGTTGCTCCCCACATGAACTCACATTGTTCCCCCCATAAATCCTATTGCGCCATAAAGGAGTAATAACATAACAAATATTAGCCCCTACCGGTCAGCTGTCGTCCTCCTCCCTGTCCCTCAGTGGTGGGGGGTTGTTCATAGTGGAGTGCTGCGAATACTAAGCAGTGGGCTGTCGGGCAGGTGTGGATGTGGTTAGGCAGGGAAAGCAGTGGATGCAGGTGGGAACTGGAAGATGTGTATACAGGCGGGTGGGCTGGCTGGGTGGTGAGACGCGGCGGGCGTGACCTATAATATCACACCGCCATGTCTTCAAGGCATAGGTCACGGCCAGAGCATGACTGATCCTCTAAGAAGAGCCCGGGCCAACAGTTCCCTCTGAAGGTGCAGGAAGCTGCTCTAGCTCCGCAGCACACTTTGCAACTGGTCGCGGCACACTAGTGTGCCACGGCACACTGGTTGAAAAAGCCTGCTCTATAGGGTATATTCAATTGAAGTCGAAAGCTGCAGTCTGTCGAAAAGACGTCAGTTTTCGACTTTTTAAGGTCGAATCGGGATTCGAACTACTCAATATAACAAAAAAAATTTCAACAAGTCTATGAATTCGACTTGTCGAAAAAGCATGCCGATCCACATGCTTGTGTCGAAAACCTAAAGGTTTTGGCCCCCTTTTCGACCATCTCCGTTCGACTTTTAAAAAAGTTGAATGAGATAGGGACAGCAGCGCCGGAGACGGGGAGAGCCGAGGCGGGGACGGGGTGAGCAGCGCTGGAGGACAGCCGCCGCTCACAGCAGCGTCCCCCCGGCTCCAGCAAGCGAGACCTCGCTTGCTGGAGCCGAGTGGACGTTGCCGTGAGCGGCGGCTGTGACGGGGGACGGAGTGGCAGCTGTGACAGGGGGGACAGAGCGGCGGCTGTGAGACAGGAGGGACGGGGGAGAGCTGCGCTACAGCCGCGGCTATATAGCGGCTGCTGTAGCGCTGCTCTCCCCCCCCAGCATCTCAATTCGACTTTTGTAAAAGTCGAATTGAGATGTCCATTGAACAGGCCAGGTCGGATCCGATTGAATATACCCTTAAATGTATTTGCATCCCTTGTATTGGAACATGGTTTGATCCAGAAGCAAATTACTCCTAACAATTTTCTAACTCTGAATTAGGCCCTAAGGTGGTAATTCAGATCTGATCGCTGCTGTGCATTTTTCATCGCCGGTCAGCGTCGGGATGGTGCGAAGGATCCATTCGCACGGGCGTACGCCAGGTGATTGACAGGTGGAGGCCGTTTGTGGGTGGCAACTGACCGTTTACAGGGAGTGTACAGAAAAACTCAGCCGTGTACAAGCGTTTTGAGGGAGGGTGTCTGACGTCAGCTCCGTCCCCGATCGGCAGGATTCAGTCGCACTGGATAAGTCAGTCCTGGGCAGCGCACAGACTGCACAAACTGATTTTTAGCAGCTCTGGTAACACACAGGAACGCACACTTGCACAGTGAAAGTACACTCCCCCTGGAGGCGGCGACTATCTGATCGCAGGATAGCAAATAACGCAGCCCAGTGATCAGATCTGAATTAGGGCCTACGTTTCCTAAGCTTATCAGCATGTCCGGTGTGATGGATGCCCTACAGAGGTGAAATGTTTCTTATCAGCATGTCCGGTGTGATGGATGCCCTACAGAGGTGAAATGTTTCTTACCTTCACTAGTTTACACTCCCTGGACTCGGAGAAAGCTGGGAACATCTCCTCATATTTCTGGACTGCCAGCTGCCATAGAAACACACAAATCAGTACTTCAGACAGGTGGCTTTTTATGCAATGTAATGTCTACCCATGTCGTTTACCTTGGCATTGTACATGTCGATGCAGAAGTGGCAGAGGGCAGCTTTGAAGAAATAATCTTTGGCACTATACTTGAGCAGGGGGCTGTCCATTGCGTTGGTACCAACCTAACATATACACAGGAGGATACACTGAGCGAACAGACATGTACACAGATAAGAGGCGTTGTTATATAGTCCTTCTGGCCTACAGGATTGGCATCCCTCCCCTGACGAACCCCAGCTATCTGGAAGAATCAGATGCCCCTTCCACCCATGCGGGCGGACCTTACAGGGGGTTACAAACTCAAGGCTCTACCTGTTCGTAGATTTCTACAGCTTTGGCATACTGCTCCAGCTGGGAGGCATAGGTGGCCACTTTCAGCAGACATTTGTTGGCAGAACTAGAAAAGAAACAGAGGAGGAAATTACATATTAGCTCTCTTAGCCTCTACCTACCTGTGATGGGAGGCTATTCCACTTATCCACTACCCTCCCCCTCCAGACTCACTGCATGTCCTCGTGTTCTAATACTTCTCTTGAAGAAGGTTTCCCTCCTGGACTGTTAAAACCCTTGATATATTTAAAAGTTTCTATTCTGTCCTCCCTTTTCGTTCTCTGCTCCAAACTATACATGTAAAGATGTTTTAGCCTTTCCGGGTACGTTTTGTGATGTAGGCCATGCACCATTTTAGTTGCCCTTCTTTGTACAGTCTCTAATGTACAGTATGTATAGCTTTCAGGAGATATGGCCTCCAGAACTGGATACAGTATTCTAGGTGTGGCCATACCAATGGCCTTGTAGCATTATTACTTCTTTCTTTCTGCTGCTGCGGATTCCTCTCCCTATGCAACCAAGCATCTGACCTGCCTTTTTGCATTGCTTTTGCTAGATAAAATGCTCCATACTATTCTCTGGTGAGAAAAAAAACAATTTAGGTATTAAGACGCTCCATAGGAAGTCAAATATGTAACTGGAGCACAATACGCAGATCTCACAGACCCAAGTATCACCCTGCAGACTGTAATTACATGATAAGGCATAATAGAGAGAACATCGGGGGTAATTCCAAGTTGATCGCAGCAGAAATTTTTTTAGCAGTTGGGCAAAACCATGTGCACTGCAGGGGGGGGGGGGGCAGATATAACATGTGCAGAGAGAGTTAGATTTGGGTGGGTTATTTTGTTTCTGTGCAGGGTAAATACTGGCTGCTTTATTTTTACACTGCAACTTAGATTGCAGATTGAACACACCACACCCAAATCTAACTCTCTCTGCACATGTTATATCTGCCCCCCCTGCAGTGCACATGGTTTTGCCCAACTGCTAACAAAGTTCCTGCTGCGATCAACTCAGAATTACCCCCCATCCCTGGCAGGTACCTGTTAGACTCCTCCCCTTTGTAGTAATCTGCTGCCTGCTCATAGTGGGCTATTGCCTGTGGGAAAAACACAGAAACAACTAGATGTCAGAATTATTATTATTCATCCCACAGAGAACCTTAAAACAGCTCCATAACCTTTGCACAATACACATTACAGAGCAGCAGACGCGCGGGGAAGCATGATGCAGCAGGGCTCTGGATGTCCGACAGCCAGCTGCTGTTACTATGATGTCAAACAGAAAGGAATTAATTTGGTTCCAGTTAAGGTCCACAAAGTGCTGTTGGGATGCCTTCACTCTTCGCCACCACCATTGCCAGTTTCCCCATGCACCCCATAAAGTTATGCAGCAAAATGTGGACACTCTTATTGCGAAGCGAGGTTACACACCTTCTCTATGTCTACCAGCTCGGACTCGTAGATCTCAGCTATGGATATGTGGTGCTTGGCTGCGATGGTGAATCTTCCCTGTACAACAAAGAAACATTGGATTAAAATTAAAAACCTCGATTTCCACACACCCTACCTCCCGCCCGCTTCCCTCTGCCAATGACCGCCGCCTCCCCACCTTCAGGATTTCTCCTGCATTGCCCTTCCCCACATGTCCAGTTAGACTGACACCCGACCTTATAACACTGCTATTCACGCAAGCCTGCCACCGCTCCTCCTAACTCTTCAGCCTCGGCATTTGCGCATGTGAAAATGCCTAAATATTCCTACAGTACACGCGCTATACAGAGTGTAGGCACAAAGGCACTGCTGCGATCGAGACGGACGGAATCGGAAATGCATTGGAAACCTGATGGGCATTAGGACCCGATTTAGAGCTGACAAATAAAAAAAAAGGAGCTACGTGATGGGCGTTTCTGTACGCGACAGGGAGGTGGCTTAGCGCATGCACTGAGATGGTTTCTCTTGCTATGTTGGTGTTGGCAAAAGTACTTTGGTAGTGGTAGAGAGAGACTCAACCTGCTCACATAGGCCTTTCTCAATGAAACTGAATCCGCCATAGGGTGTGGTGCATGTGCAATTACAGATTCTACGGGCGCTGACAGGAGCAGCTCAGTCCATGTAGAGTCGGACACACAGATGTACACCAGGGAAGGTCTAGGTCGCACCATTTGCATAAAGGATGGGCGACAGCCAATAGATGCAGCCACAGATCCGCCCACCGCTGAGTCAGAACCAATAATGCTTGAGCGTGTAAGTACAGCTGTCTGCTCAGGAATAATGTATTCGCGTTATCCTCTCTGTAGAGACGCCCATTGCAATGGAGTTACAATTTGCTGAGTGCACAGACTGCCCTTTTAGCAGCTTCTCAATAGAACTCCTATAATAAATCATCTCGGCTGCATAAATGGATACTTATAGCATGGAGCAATGCCACAAGTACTAGACGACAAGGAATGATGGATGATTCACCATGTCGGTGTAGATCTCTATGGCTCGGAGAAGACAGTTGATGGCCTCTGCAAAACAAAGATATTTACAATGTGACAGGAAGTATCAGCTACTGCCCGATATCAGCAATCAGATATAATCTCCACACACTTCCTTGCTGTCCGGTGCATTGTAAGAGACAGAGAACATGCCTACCTCTAATTATACTTTTTCTGTGTTACCCGGCCACAAGAATAAATATCAGAGCTGCATTACTTATATTATACACAGGGGCCATATTGTGGTAAAGTTTGAGTCACCTAAGCAACAAGCAAGAAACCTACTCGGAGGGGGAAGGGGGGTAATTACATTCTTTGCAATGTCCGGTAGTGGACGTACGGTTTATTCTTGGGAAGAATCATTATTCAGTTTTCTGAGCACCTCCATGGGGTGTGAGGAAAAATGAACTAGGACAGTAATGGCTAACCTTGACAACACTCCAGCTGTTGTTGAACTATATATCCCAGCATGCCCTGCTACAGTTTTGTTATTTGGCCATGCTAAAACTGATGCAGGGCATGCTGGGATGTGTAGTTCAACAACAGCTGGAGTGTCAAGGTTAGCCATCACTGAACTAGGACGTATCGTCGGAGTGTCTTCCCGACTGTTCCGGAGGCACATCCTGGAGAAAGGATTTGCTCCCCGTAGGCTGCAAATGAACAGAGGAACAACAAAAAAAGTAGTGGTCTACCTGACTTGGGAGAATGGAACCAGACTTCCAGAATTAGGTGTCATGCATCATGTGACATTTTTTGTTAGAGATTTTATCTTTGCGCAAAATGACTTAGGGGCCTATTTACAAAGCCTTGGAGAGAGATAAAGTGGATGGAGATAAAGTGCCAGCCAATCAGCTCCTAACTGCCAAGTTACAGGCTGTGTTTGAAAAATGGCAGGAGCTGATTGGCTGGTACTTTATCTCTCTTCAGGGCTTAGTAAATTGTGACATTTCATTTTTACAGTTTCTGTAAGCTAGATTTATTTCTTACAATACGGTGCTGCAGACCCCTTGCTGTGCCACATCAATAAAGGATAAGTGGTAAATTTACTAAGGTGGGAGTTTTTTTTAGCACTGGTGAGGTTGCCCATAGCAACCAATCTTTTATCTTCTAGAAGCAGCTAGATATATGTTAAGTAAAATCTGATTGGTTGCTATGAGAAACATCACCAGTTCTAAAAAAAAACTCCCACCTTAGAAAACGTAACTCTAAGGGGGAGATTCAAATGTTTAAATAGTCAGTTGGGAGTATGTTTTTTTTTCCTATCTAATAGACGGGAAAAAACAGACACCCAACCGACTTTTCAAACATTTGAATTCCACCCTAATGCGCCCTACACATTAGGCGATGTGCCGCCGAGGTGCCCGACGGCCGATACGGCCGACGGGCGACCCGGCGGCGGGGGGGCAGTGACGGGGGGAGTGAAGCATCTTCACTCCCCCCGTCACGCGGCTGCATTGAAGTGCAGGCAAATATGGACGAGATCGTCCATATTGGCCTGCATGCACAGCCGACGGGAGACCAGCGATGAACGAGCGCGGGGCCGCGCATCGTTCATCGCAGGAGTCTCCACACTGAAAGATATGAACGAGTTCTCGTTCATTTATGAACGAGATCGTTCATATCTTTCAAAAAAATCGGCCAGTGTGTAGGGCCTTTAGAGTAGTAATTTATACACTTCATACAGCCACTATGGGGAATATCTGTCTACATAGCAAGAAAGTTCCCGACTGCAGTATGTGCGCCCTCTACTGGACAGGAAATATTATAAATGTTAATTTTTATAACAGTCTTTTCTCTATATTCTAAAGGTTCTTTTTTTTTTTAATAATCTTTTCTCCATATAGATACTGTAATATTTATAAGGGGGAAATTAGACAAAAGTTGTTTTCTGTACCACAAATCAAAATAATTGTTTATTATGCTCCTTATAGAAACACTGACTATATGTTGAGCTGTTAATTTAACTATATTTGTGACGAAGACTTGGGAAATGTAACCATGCACGAGTTCTCATACAAAAACTGTATAGAAATGCAGAGACGTGTTTTTATACACGATTGCTGAAACCGTGGTAAATAGCCCCTCGCGGCGTGATTGCCCACGGTGAGAATATTTCTCACTCCAAGGGTGGGATTCAATTCTCTTCACCCCCCTTCCACACCCGTTCTGGTTCTGCTAACGGGTGTTGGTATAATCATTTCAGCTAGCTACGCCTGGGGTAGCGAGGGCGCCCAACCCTTAATGCAGCTTAAACCGGATTACTATGGGTGCAATATGCGCAATAACGGGAATCACTTTATTGGGTGTGATATATCATTTGAATACCGCCCCAAATGTGCATCTTATTTGCATAAAACTGGGAGAAACAAACAGACTCTCCTAGACTGCACTGATCAGTTTCATGTGTGACACTTGTACATCTCTGCGAATGAGTCTGACTCTGTAACCAGTGACGTGCGGTGGGGTGAGGCAGGTGAGGCAGAGCCTTTCTGTCATACTAACGTTTGTGCCAGATTTATGACTGTGTAAAGTGTACGAAAAAGACTAAGAATATGTTAGAAATATCTTCTCTGTATTATTCTAATAATTTTTATAGCCACACATCTCTGATCAAAACTCACCAAATTTCCCGGAGCATATACTGCTGCACCTGTGTATAATGTCCACATATATATACTGCTGCACCTGTGTATAATGCCCAGATGTACCCTTTGGCCGATATATTGCATGTAAATCGGGCTCTGGTGCTAGCCAGTGCCTCCTGAGCCATTTACCTCACCGCACATCTCTGCTGTACACACAATGCTACAATGCAGCATCCGTGGCTTTGTCTCACGCCAAGTTCAATTGTGCTACATCTGCGGCTTTGTACATGTGTAAAACCAGTCGCAGCCGAGACTCCAGTACACTCGGTAATGGTGCTTCGTCTGCGATGTGAATAAGACACAAAAAGTTAAGAAAACCACAGTGCGCTACACCTCTCAGCGCAGCTCAGTCGCGCCAGGCGTTCCTCACCAAAAGGGGAAAGGTGTATACGGACACATCTGTATAGTCAGAAAAGGGTCAACGTTATAGAGACATTTGGAGTTTACATAATGATGACTTTTGTGTTCAGTATTAATAAGTGTTAGGAATTGTGATGCAACAATTGATCACAAGAACAGTAAGTGATTAAAATCCTAGCATTTACGTCATTGTGTTCCTAATGTAGACACAAGATCTTTCTGTTCCATGGATTGTGCCAGTCTGTAGTACTTTCCATTACATGGATTCTTGATT